>NW_027257562.1:0-300000 GCF_043159975.1 Macaca nemestrina | reverse complement strand
AGTGGGCAAAGGATATGAACAACCACTTCTCAAAAGAAGACATTTATGCAGTCAACAGACACATGAAAAAATGCTCATCATCACTAGCCATCAAAGAAATGCAAATCAAGACCACAATGAGATACTGTCTCACACCAGTTAGAATGGTGATTATTAAAAACTCAGGAAACAACAGGTGCTGGAGAGGATGTGGAGAAATAGGAACACTTTTACACTGTTGGTGGAACTGTCAACCAGTTCAACCATTGTGGAAAACAGCATGGTGATTCCTTAAGGATCTAGAACTAGAAATACCATTTGACCCAGACATCCCATTACTGGCTATATCCCCAAAGGATTATAAATCATGCTGCTATAAAGACACATGCACACATATGTTTATTGCATCACTATTCACAACAGTAAAGACTTGGAGCCAACCCAAATGTTCATCAATGATAGACTGGATTAAGACAATGTGGCACATATACACCATGGAATACTATGCAGCCATAAAAGAGGATGAGTTCATGTCCTTTGTAGGGACATGGATGCAGCTGGAAACCATCATTCTCAGCAAACTACTGCAAGAACAGAAAACCAAACACCACATGTTCTCACTCATGGATGGGAACTGAACAATGAGAAAACCTGGGCACAGGAAGGGGAATATCACACACCCGGGCCTGTTGTGGGGTGGGGGGAGGAGGGAAGGATAGCATTACGAGATACACCTAATGTATATGACGAGTTAATGGGTGCAGCACACCAACATGGCACATGTATACATATGTAACAAACCTGCACTTTGTGCATATATTCCCTAGAATATAAACTAAACTAAAATAAAATAATAAAATAAAAAAGGGACGATGAAAATAAATGAAATGTAACACACAGCATGTGAGATAATGTTTTAATACATATCTAAAAATGCCTTAAAATTCAATAGAAGTTAAATAAAATCTTCTAAAACTTGACAAAAGGAAACAACATAAATTACAGACTGGAAAAGCCTGGCTGACTGGAGTGATGTCCTGTCTCAAGAAAGAACAAACAAACACACAAACAAACAAACAAAGGATTCTGAAAGCAGAGAATCAAACAGATATTTGTACACCGTTCTTCCTTCTTCCTACTAGCACTCTTCATAGTAGGAAAAGGCAAAAACAACCCAAATGTGTCATGAATTGCTTCATCAGTTTTTTAGGATCTGAAATACTGCCTCAATTTTCAGTTACTCATTGTGGGGTGGACCTGTAGTTACCACATTTGGTCCAAAATTTTATGCTGATGAAGGTAGACCTGTCCTGCATTTTCAGAGGGACAGAATTCTGGTGTTTCTCCAGGTTCCTTGGCTTACCAGGAATGAAGATCTGGGAAGAATGTATGTGCGTATGTATGTATGTATGTACATAATTATTTCCTGTTTTTAAATTTAAAAAATACAGGATACATGTGCAGAACGTACAGGTTTGTTATATAGGTATCCTTTGCCATGGTGGTTTGTTGCACCTATTGGCTCATCCTCTAAGTTCTCTTCCCTCACCCCCAGTCCCCAGCGGGCCGTGTTGTGTGTTGTTCCCCTCATTGTGTCCTTGTTTTCTCAATGTTCAACTTTCACTTATTAGTGAGAACATGCGGTGTTTGATTTTTTTGTTACTGTGTTAGTTTGCTCAGTATGATGGCTTCATCCATTTGTCTGCAAAAGACATGATCTCATTCCTTTTTATGACTGCATAGTATTTTATGGTGTAAATGTACCACATATTCTTTATCCAGTCTAGCACTGAAGGGCATTTGGGTTGGTTTAATGTCTTTGCTATTGTATATAGTGCTGCAATAAACATACATGTGCATGTGTCTTTATAGTGGAATGATTTATATTCCTTTAGGTATATAGCCAGTAATGGGATTACTGGGTCAAATGGTGTTTCTGGTTCTAGATCCTTGAGGAATCACCATACTGTCTTCCACAATGGTTGAACTAATTTACAGTTTCCCCAACAGTGTGAAAGCGTTCCTCTTTCTTCTCTGCCTCACCAGCATCTATTGTTTCTTAACTTTTTAAAAATCACCATTCTGATGGGTGTGAGATGGTATCTCATTGTAGTTTTGATTTTCACTTCTCGGATGATCAGTACTATTGAGCTTATAAAAAATATATTTGTTGGTTAGATAAATGTCTTCTTTTGATAAGTTTCTATTCATATCCTTTGCTCACTTTTGATGGGGTTGTTTGTTTTTTTGCTTGTAAATATGTTTAAGTTCCTTGTCAATTTTTGTTATTAGACCTTTGTCAGATGGGTAGGTTGCAATAATTTTCTCCCATCCTGTAGGTTGATTGCTCATGCTGATGATAGTTTCTTTGCTGTGCAGGTCTTTAGTTCAATTAGATCCGATCTGTCAATTTTGGCTTTTGTTGCAATTGCTTTTGACATTTTTGTCATGAAGTCTTTGTCCTTGCCTGTGTCCTGAATGGTATTGCCTAGGTTTTCTTCTAGGGTTTTTATGGTTTTGGATTTTACATTTAAGTCTTTAATCCATCTTGAGTTAATTATTGTATAAGGTGTAAGGAAGGGGTCAAGATTTGGTTTTCTGTATATGGCAAGCCAGTTTTCCCAGCATCATTTACTGAGTAGGAGATCCTTTCTCCCTTGCTTGTTTTTGTCAGGTTTGTCAAAGATCAGGTGGACATAGATGTGTGGTGTTATTTCTGAGGTCTTTGTTCTGCTCCATTTGTCTATATGTCTGTTTTGGCAGCAGTAGCCTGCTGTTTTGGTACCATAGCCTTCTAGTACAGTTTGAAGTTAGAGTAATGCCTCCAGCTTTGTTATTTTTGTTTATCATTGTCTTGGCTATATAGGGTATTCTTTGATTCCATATGACATTTAAAATAGTTCTTTCTAATTCTGTGAAAAATGTCAACGGTATTTTGATGGATACAGCATTGAATCTATAATGTTTGGGCAGTATGGCCATTTTCACAATATTGATTCTTCCTATTCATGAGGATGGAATGTTTTTCCATTCATCTGTGTCCTCTCTTATTACCTTGAGCAGTGGTTTGCAGTTGTCCTTGAAGAGGTCCTTCACATCCCTTGTACTCCTAGTTGTATTCCTAGGTATTTTACTCTCTTTGTAGCAATTGTGAATGGGAGTTCATTCTTGATTTGGCTCTCTGCTTGAGTATTGTTGGTGTAATGGAATGCTTGTGATTTTTGCACAATGATTTTGTATCTTGAGACCTTGGTGAAGTTGCTTATCAGTTCAAGAAGTTTTTCAGTTGAGATGATGGGGTTTTCTAAATATGAAGTCATGTCATCTGCAAACAGAGACAAGTTGACTTTCTCTCTTCCTATTTGAATACCCTTTATTTCTTTCTATTGCCTGATTGCCCTGGCAAGAACTTCCAATACTATGTTGAATAGAAGTGGTTACAGAGGGCTTCCTTGTCTTGTACCAGTTTTCAAATGGAATGCTTCCAGCTTTTGCCTATTCTTTATGATATTGGCTGTATGAAATAGCTCTTATTATTTTAAGGTATGTTCCATCAATACCTAGTTTATTGAGAGTTTTTAACAGGAAGGGATGTTGAATTTTATCAGAGGCATTTTTGCATATATCAAAATAATTGTCTGGTGTTTGCCTTTGGTTCTGTTTATGTGATCAATTACATTTATTGATTTGTGTATGTTGAATCAGCCTTTCATCCCAAAGATGCAGCCCACTTGATCGTGGTGGAGAAGCTTTTTGATGTGCTGCTGGATTCGGTTTGCCAGTATTTTATTGAGAATTTTTGCATCGATGTTCATCAGGGATAATGGCCTGAATTGAGCAGGTGTGTGTGTGTGTGTGTGTTTTTACCTCGGTTTGCCAGGAGGTTGATGTGTGTGTGTGACGTGTGTGTGTGTGTGTGTGAATGTGTGATAGAAAGCCAAATTAGGGCAGAGGAGGCTCCCCGGCCTGCCATGACATTGAATGTTCTGAATTCAAGATGCTCTAATGGACTGTGTCAGTTGGCCTTCAGCCAGGAGGTGGTGCTTGCAAAAGACTGGCAGCTGTGGTGGTAGTGGTGAGATTTGGACTTGCCTTATGTTACCCATGGGAGGTACTCTGGTGTCTCAGGGAACGGGTAGAGCCAAAGGGCTTCTAAAAGTTTCTTCTGTTATTTGTGTTAATCTACCAGGGTAGGTGGTTGAGCAAAACCAGGTGGGAACTAGGTCAGGTAAAGTGATGCTCTGGCTCTCTACATGTGGGACAAGCAGTGGCTCCAGTGGGAATTGGAAGGCAGTTCTTGGGCCACTGGGGTAATTTTCCAGAGAGAAGTGAAGCTGCCTCTGCCTCTGTACAAGGAGAGTCCATATGAAGAATGGGGAGTAGCAGCTTGGCAGTAAGCCCCATCCAGCTCCCACACCCTTGGCAAGGCAGGTCTCACACCCACAGTGTTCCACTGGGAGTAGCTAGCTAAGTTTCAAGAAGTCTGAACTCAGAGCTCAAAACTGACCCATACCATAAGCCTCTCCTATGGAGACAGCAACTGCAGCTTTCAGGCCACATCCCTCCTGATCCACCTGCAGAGCAGGGGCATCCAGCTCCTGTGCTTGCTGCTGCATCACACGTCCCACTCACCTCTCAGTTCTGCCCTGGGGAGTTTGTCCCCTCACAAGATTATATCAAACATTTCAGTTGGAAGGTTCTCTCAACCTGTGACCACCATTTGAGTTAGCTGGCAGACTTCTGGGAGGTCCTCCCTGAGGTAGAATCAGAAATGGCTTCCCTCCATCCTGCCAGAAACTGGGAACGCGCTGGAGACTCAAAGCACATCCCAATGCCACTCCTCATATACTCATCACTCTTCACTAAATCAAGTCCAGCCCTGAGCAGGATTAAGGCCTTCCCCTATGGCCTAGATTGATAGGTTTCCCAATGGAAGTGTATATCTTACAGTCAGTTTATCCCCCTCTCACACCCTGGAAACTCAAAATTTTCTGCCTAGCTTATGGTGTAAGCTGCATCCTGCTGCTTCTTTCAAATTGTCTGTGGCTTATTTCAATTTTCCTGTTAAGTTCCTGTGTTGCTTCTTGAAAGAAAGTTCAGTGTGAATCTCTACACACCACTTTGTCTTTCCAAGTGCAAGAGGCAGGCTAACAATGCCTTCAATCCACCATCTTGGAAAACAAAAATAACAGTTTTCTCTTTTTTTTTTTTTTTTTTTTTTTTTTTTTTGAGGCAGAGTCTGCACTCTGTCGCCCAGGCTGGAGTGCAGTGGCGCGATCTCGGCTCACTGCAAGCTCTGCCTCCCGGGTTCGCGCCATTCTCCTGCCTCAGCCTCCCGAGTAGCTGGGACTATAGGCACCCGCCACCGCGCCCGGCTAATTTTTTTTTTTTTTTTTTTTTGTATTTTAGTAGAGACGGGGTTTCACTGTGTTAGCCAGGATGGTCTCGATCTCCTGACCTCGTGATCCGCCCGCCTCGGCCTCCCAAAGTGCAGGGATTACAGGCGTGAGCCACCGCGCCCGGCCTCAGTTTTCTCATTTTTAAAGGTTTTGTTAAGATCTGTTAATGACTCACAAAGAAAACATATTGGGTATATTTGAAATTAGTATTTATTCATTCATGTTGATAAGTGAAAATACAAGATGGTTATCAAGATGGAAGTACTTAATATGTATATTTCAATATTCTTAGATGCAAAGAACTTCACTTTTGATGTATTTTTATTTTACGTCAGTTTCATTTCAACTTTGGTTTAAGGGGTTCTTGATAATCTGACATGATAAGTGGTGTTGGAATTGGCATTAAAATCCACCATGCTCTACAGCACTTCATCCTTCTTCGGCAGGCACCAATTTGATCTTCTACTACTTTGCAGACATCTCTTCTGCAAACACCAGACAAATTGAGACAATGACCTTCAGCAGCACCCAAACCACCTCTCACTGCAGGAAAGAAGATCCAGTGAGATCTACATAGTCCACAAATGGAATGTAAATCCATAAACACTCTTAAGTAAGAGAATAAATTTAGTATGAGCATTTTTACGTGGGAGCTTTTGAACTGGTTGCTGCTCACATGTCAGAGACACATGCAGATTAAGAAAGGTAGTAGTTCCGATCCTGGTTTGGCACAACAGTCGCGGTCTTTTTGGTGGGAGAAAAGGGATGTGGGAGGGGATGGTACATCTTCATCTTTTCCTCTAGGTTTTCTCTCAGAAATGGCTGTTGCTTACCGCAGGGCAAAAATGCCAGTGTCTTCTGCCAGAGTGGGTTACTGAGGGCCATGGTGGTTCCACCTTGTGGCTGATACTGATAGTCCCTTTCTGCTTTTTTTCGTTCCTAGCCAAAAAAGATGTTTCTGCAGTCTCAGGTATGCTGATTTCAGCAGTTGTTTTTTCTATATGGTTATTCGGTTTTTTTTTTTCTTTCACTCTCTCTCTCTCTCTCTCTCTTTTTTTTCTTTCTTTTTTTTTTTTTTTTTTTTGGCTTCACTGTGTTGCCATAGTTTCTTAAGTGGTCCCTTGAACCCTCCCAGTGCTATTTTGGTTTGTACATAGCTATCTATTTATTTTTTCTTGGGGGAAGTATAGAGTTAAAGGCTGGTGTATCCTGCTCTTGCTCCCCCAGGTGATTTCATTCCCCCAAGCTAATATTTCAGGCTTTCAATTTATCCGTGCTTTTATCTGTCCAAACGTAAGTGGAAATTACTTTTTCTCTCCACATTTAGATTTGCTCTGTCTACTTTAATTGCTAATAGTGTCTTAGTCATAGGATAGTTTAGTTAGAAAAAAGTATATTTTTGACATTATAAATGATCCTTTCAATTTGTGTCTAAAAGTGTAAAATATTAGAAAGCTTAACATTTATTATTGTGTCCAGACCAGTATTTCCTCCAGATGACCTTTATTACAACAAAGATAATTTAATGAAGATCTCTCTAATGGTAAAGCTGATGGCTTTGTGCTATTATAATATCCTTAAAATAAAGTGACAGTCTAGTGGAAAGACCAACTAAAGCAAGGGTTAGGAAAAAATCAGTTATTACCTTCATTTTGGTCTCACTCTGCATTAAGAGTTTTCATTGTGTCAAAGATTTATTATTCATTAAGTAACCAAAAGTTCATTTAATAGTAAATGGATCCTATTAAAGATGATTTTTAAAATTATAATCACATTACTTTTATTCACATCTACTGATGCCATTCACAGATGAGAATGGTATAACGTTATTTTATTTTTTTCATTTTGTCACATCTTTATTTACTTAGGTTTATGCTGTATCAAACAATGTATGTGTGGGAGTAATGGGTGATTCAGGAATGCATGAGGGGGAGGTTTAAGCTCTTTAACTTTGAACAATTAAAATTAGCAACATAATATTGAAATACATGCATAACACTCAAGTAGTACTTTCAAAATAGTGTATATTTCCTCTGTTTATTTGTAGCTTTTAAACCCAACTATAAGTATTCTATTTCTTTTAGGCACCATAAGTCTGAAAGTCTGTAGTGAATGCTACAAGTAGTAAATGATTCTAATTCATGTGCTCCCACCTGTGGAAGAATTGAATGTCTTAGATAAAAAAAGATGGTGCAATTGGTGTACCAAGTATCTTAGAATATAATTTGGTGGTGGCTTTTCTGTTTCTGTAACAGAGTAACATATATAATATATCCAAGTCATCAAGTTATTTAAATATGCCTTTAAACAGGGAGAACTGAAAATAATACTGTGAGTCCTGGTAAGCATTTAAAAATAATGAGGAGAATATTGCCTTTACAAAGTCAAAATTTGTCTGAATACAACCCATATAGCAATTTCATAGCAAAACATTTCCTTCAATCCTATTAAAGTCAGAAGGAAAAGAAGAATGTCCACTGTCAATGCTGTATTAATATAGTTCTAAAAGTATTGAACAATGAAACATATTGTAAGAAGAGAAGTCAGAGGAGACTTGAGCCCATTGTTTTTCCTCTCCTTCTATACCTCCCAAAATACCATTGGAATGTTGTAACATTTTGAAGAATCTGTAGTAGTGTCCCAAATCATAGAATACTATGAATGCATCTGAATCTGAGATATCCCCAAAAGGTACAAAATAGGTGTGACTAGAATGAAAGAAAGATTTAGGCTTTTGGCCATGACTGCAGGTTAGCTGCTCTCAAGTGACTGCTGCTATAGAACAAATATATAGTAGAGGATCTCTTTGAAACACTTCTATCCCTGAAAATGGTTAGGCAAGTTCCTAAAATATCTCCTCTTGCAAACACAAAAATAGTCTGTGAACTGGAGCTTGAGCAGTGGGCACTTTGTATTGGATAGCTGATGGAGGGGGATGAGGGTTTCCCAGATCTTCTGGGAAGATCTGCTATGATCAATAATGCTAATGATGGTACTACTGACTCTTGAGCCATCAGAAATTCCAGTTTGTTAATGCTGAAACTTCTATATTGAGTTAAAGCATTGTGTCAGCTTCCCAGAGGAAGTCTGGATAATAGCATTCTCATTTCAGACCATAAAATGATGTCAGGTTCAGGATGAACAATGAGTTCAGTATTAAAAATGATCAGGTAAGCAAGACACCATGAATAAAAGTTAATGAAATGAATAGCATATCTAGACCCTTTAAAACTAAATATATTGAAATCATCAATGTGGAGAAATAATTAAGCAGGAATGTATCAATTGTTTAAAGAAACAATCTACTATTACAAAGATGTAAAAACAATAGTAAAACAATATAGATGATAGAAAAAATGGGCAGGTCTGGCTGGGCATGGTGGCTCATGCCTGTAATCCCAGAACTTTGGGAGGCCAAGATGGGTGGATCACGAGGTCAGGAGTTCAAGACCAGCATGCCCAAGATGGTGAAACCTTGTCTCTACTAAAATACATATATATATAAATTAGCTGAGCATGGTGGTGGGTGCCTGTACTCCCAGCTACTCAGGAGGCTGAGATAGAATAATCGCTTGAACCCAGGAGGTGGAGGTTGCAGTGAGCCAAGATCAGGTAAGAGGATAACTAGTGAAGAAGAAAAAATGTTTACATGATATACCCAGAATGTAGCATGGAAACACAAGGTCTAACATTTATTTAATTCAAATATGGGGGGAGAGAAGTGTAAAAGGATTCACCATTTCAAGAGATTCTCAGAAAGAAATTAAGAAAAGGTATAAATCCATTGATTCAAAGAATATATTTCTAACAGATGATATAAAAATCAACTCACTTTAGTTAAATTATAAAACATTAAAACCAAACACCAGACCATACAAACATTGAAAAAAGGATAATTTATAATGAAATAATATTTATCTGATTATTAAAGAAAGAAAGAAACAAAGAGAAAGAAGGAAAGAAAGAAAGAAACAAAGAGAAAGAAGGAAAGAAAGAAAGAAAGAAAGAAAGAAAGAAAGAAAGAAAGAAAGAAAGAAAGAAAGAAAGAAAGAAAGAAAAAAAAAGCATTAGTGAGGGAGAGTGAGCGAGAGTGAGTGTGTTTGGGCCCCTACTGATGATGCTAAACTATCACAAGCCCACACTCAGCCTTTCAACATTTGCTGGAGATTCACTTGTTCACTCATTCACTAAAAATGAGTAAACTAGTATCAACAAATGTCGAGAGAAAATAACTGTTAATATAGAATTGGGTACTCAGTAATGCTGTCTTTCAAGATCAAAAATAACAAAATGAAATTGACAGATAAAAATTAAAATTGTTCACTACCAAGAGATCTGCAGCAAATAAAATTTCAAAGGCTACATATCAGAAAGAAAGAATTTAACCCAAAAGCTGATACTAGAGTCAACTTGGAATTCCATAAATATCACTAAACTGATGATAATAGTAACACTTTCTGACACGTGGGGATTCTGAAAAGAAGTGAACTTTTACTTTTGTTTAGAATTTAGAAAGTTGGGCCGGGCGCGGTGGCTCACGCCTGTAATCCCAGCACTTTGGGAGGCCGAGGCGGGCGGATCACAAGGTCAGGAGATCGAGACCACGGTGAAACCCCGTCTCTACTAAAAATACAAAAAATTCGCCGGGCGCGGTTGTGGGCGCCTGTAGTCCCAGCTACTCGGGAGGCTGAGGCAGGAGAATGGCGTGAACCCGGGAGGCGGAGCTTGCAGTGAGCCGAGATCGCGCCACTGCACTCCAGCCTGGGCGACAGAGCGAGACTCCGTCTCAAAAAAAAAAAAAAAAAAAAAGAATTTAGAAAGTTGTAGAAAAATGCTCTTGCCCTGACAAAGAGAATAAGCTGGATAATCTATAGATCATAGATTTCATTTTGAAACACAGAACTGAGGTCTCAAAAAAAGCTAATTAACTTAAATTCAGAGTGATGAAGCCCTGCTGAAAAAAGAACGGATCCACAGATGCTTTGTGCCTAGCTGAGTTGCAGCAGCAGAAGCAGGAGGAAGCTGCCCTTGATGGAGATAACAAGGAAACAAGTGAATCTCCAGCAAATGTTGAAAGGCTGAGTGTGGGCTTGTGATAGTTTAGCATCATCAGTAGGGGTCCAAACACACTCACTCTCACTCACTCTCCCTCCCTAATGCTTCTTTCTTTCTTTCTTTCTTTCTTTCTTTCTTTCTTTCTTTCTTTCTTTCTTTCTTTCTTTCTTTCTTTCTTTCTTTCTTTCTTTTTCTTTCTTTCTTTCTTTCTTTCTTTCCTTCTTTCTTTCCTTCCTTCCTTCTTTCCTTCCTTCCTTCCTTCTTTCTTTCTTTCTCTCTCTCTCCTTCTCCTTCCCTCCTTCCTTCCTTCCTTCCTCCCTCCCTCCTTCCCTCCCTCCCTCCCTCTCTTCCTTTCTCTCTCTCTCTCTCTCTCTTTCTTTCTTTGGAGTCTCACTCTGTCGCCCAGGCTGGAGTGCAATGGCGCGACCTTGTCTCACTGCATCCTCCGCCTCCAGGGTTCAAGCGATTCTCCTGACTCAGCCTCCCAAGTAGCTGGGACTACAGGCGCATGCCACCATGCCCGGCTAATTTTTTGTATTTAGTAGAGACGGGGTTTGACCGTGTTAGCCACTGACCTCGTGATCTGCCCACCTCGGCCTCCCAAAGTGCTGGGATTACAAGCGTGAGCCACAGCGCCCGGCCCCACTAATGGTTTTTTCATGACCTATCTTGTGTGCTCCTAGGTAAGATCGGATGGAGAGCAGAACTACCAGATGCACTTTTGAGGGACAGCCATGTAGGAACTGCTGCAATTTGAGGTGAGAGCAAGGTAAAGGTCTTACTGTGAGAATCAGGTAAAATCTTCTGTTACTGGGGAGTGGGTGAGGGAGCTGAGACAATCCCCCTTCACTCTCTTTTCTCACAGGTGCATAAGCAGAGGGGCCTGATGAGGTCTGAAGGCAGGGCAGGGCAGGTAGATGAGAGAAGCAGATTCTCTGGTCTTTCTTTGAGTGTGAGGCAGCTACTGCCCAAGGCTGGGCAAGGGATGGGAGCCCTGAGAGATTCTTGAGGTGCAGAGATAGAGGCTTGCTGAGGATGAAAGTGTACAGGAGAGCTAAGAGAGGCTCCAGTGCTGACCATGGCATTCTGCAAGAAGAGAAAATCTGTATGTAGTGGTTTATGAGGGAAAATCATGAGTTCAATTTCGGATATCTATGACTTTTGAAATTCAGTGTCCAAGTAGATATACCAGTTATGCAGTTGGATAATTTATTATAAGCCTGCAGTTCAAAAGGAGGTCCAAAAGGAGAATTGAAAAGGATGAGACTTGCTGAGCCCCTCCAGAGTGTGTGGTGAGGGAGAAGAGAAGAGAATCAGGCACTGAGCTCTGGAGCTCTCCAATAGGAAGTGTGATGGGAAAAGATGAGGAAGAAACAAAGAAAGCCGAAGTGGTAGCTCCAGTGAGATAGGCTGAGAATCAAGTGAATGTGCTGTCCTGGAAACCAAGTGAAGAAAGTATACTATGAAGAAGGAAGTGATTATTTGTGTCAAATGCTGCTAATAGGCCAATTAAAGTTGTAGTGAAAAATGATCATTGGACCTAGCAATATGGAGATTATTGGTCACTTTGACAAAAGTGGTGTCAATAACATGATTGAAAAAAGGGGAGAGAGCCCGACTGGGATATATTTAAGAGACAATGAGAGGAGAGGAATTGAAGACAGAGAGTATGAACAACTATTTTAAGATTTTTACTGAAAACTAGAGCAAAAAATAGGATGACAGCTGGCATCAGAAGAAAAGCAAGGACATACTTAACAGCATATTTGTATGCTGATGGTAATAATTTACTAGCATAAAAATTGATGACACAGTCACAATTGATGACACATGATATAGTGAACTGCAACAGGAAAATCCCCAGGGTACACAGCAAAGAGGGAATATAATACACAAATATATTTTTTAAAAAATGATTTGAATCTCTGAAACATCTGTTTTGACATTAACCTTTCATTCCTGCAATAGTTATTTTAAGCATGTTCTCATTTGTCCAGTGTTGCCAGGTTATTATAAAGTATATTAGACTTTATGAAAAACATTTTTTAAAATACTAGTTTTTTTCTCATTTGTTTCATTAATTTATATTTTGTATTTATAACTTTCCCTTTATCTTCTTTAGGTTGATTATGCTTTTTTTTCCCCAAAAGCCCTCAAAATGCATGCTTAGACCATTAAATTTTATCTGGTTTAGTATTGAAAGTGATGTTACCCATTTCTGTGTGGTTACCTGTAATATACCATGAGCTTGGGGTCTTTACTTATTATTAATTCACTTGTCTGAAGTTCCTTTAACTCTCCTTTCTAGTCCTAAGTTTCACTTTGCAAATCATTATTTATTCATAGCCACATAAAATAGAATTTATTTTGAAAAGTCTCTCATAAAATTTTCACTTATTCTAGGATTATAATTTTTCTGTTTGTCTCTTTGAATAAAACTTTCAGATTTCTCAACACTCATTTAGCAGTAGCTCCTATTGATAGAATTCCAAACATCTCTTTTGACCTAGTGAGCAAATATAATAATAAATGCTGCTGAAATTCAATCCTGTCAGATCTAACTGCCTGCATATAAATTTCCAGGTCCCACAAAGGCATCTCATTGAGGTCACATTCTGTTGTATCCTTACTTTGTATCTTGAGATGCCTTAGTGGGGCATGGAAATTGATATGTAGGCAGTTTGATCTGACAGGACTGAATTTCAGCAGCATCCATTATTATATCCACTCACTAGATCAAAAAACATGGATTGAATTATCAACAGGAGCTACTGCTAAATGAGTCTCTTTTCTATTTTTCCCTATTATAATCCTAGTGAAGCTGTAAATATTAGGTTCTTGAACCCACAGGACTGATTCTAGGATCTTGTCTGGCCAGGGATATAGCCTTCTAATCTGCAGAACCTTATAGTAATCAGCTACCAACTTACCTGGGGATAAAAGAATTGAAAAAAGAAGGAGAATAAGAAGAAGTAAATGGAGTCTCATGGCTGAAGGGCCAGCATCAATGTGGGTTGAGCCTGGAGTCTCTGGACATCGTGGGTCTGGGCCTTTTTGTGATGCCGTCTGAGTCTGTGATTTGTTCTTGGTTAGTAGAGACTAACGAAAAAAGAATAAATCTCCCACAAGAAACTTCCAGGGACACACAAGTACATAAATGTGGTGATATCTCAATGGATGAGAAAGCAGGTGAATGCTATTTATTTCCAAAAGACTCAGGATGTCTTATTGTCACCTGCTTTCTTTATTATTTTCAACATGCACATGCAATAATCATTGCTCTTACTTTAAGTATAAAGTATTGTTTGCCAGGCAATATAGTAGGAACTGAAGTAAAGTTGTTACACAAAAACTCTACGTAATTAATGGATATAGTTTGGCAAATTTGCACATATATATTACTCTTGTTACCACAACCAATATCCAGGTAATAATATATCCATCACCTCCAAATGTTTCCTACGTCCCTTTATTGTTGTTGTTGTTGTTGTCAGAACCCCTAAGATCGACCCTCTTAACAAATTGTTACATACAAAATACCTCAGTAATAACTATAGGTACTATGTTTTAGAGCCTATCTCTGTAATTGACTCATTTTGCATAGCTTTAACCCTTGAACAATAACTCCCCGTATTGTTCTTTCCCACTCAATAAAATACCAAACTCTTTTAAAGCACATTCTATATAATCCACTTTATGAAGCTTTTCCTAACATTCTTTTGTCTGCCCCCCTTCAGTAAAGGGAACTACTAACATAACAATTACCTATTTTGGATTTTTGTGTCTCTTACATATATTCCTGCATGAACCATTTAACACTTTATCTCCCATTATCTTAATATGAAGTAAAATAAAACTTGAAATGATTTTAAAAATGAAATCACAGAAGGGCTTTGTAAAAGTATGATGTACCATTGCTTATTTGTAAGAATTCAAGTGACATTAGGGGTTTTAAAACATCTTTTGTTTTGATTGGTTCTTTGCTTGTAACCTTGTGTCTTGCATATTGTGGGCACAGGGTCTTTCCCAGCTATTTGCTTGGGGAAGATTAGTTAGAGTTACAATGAACACCAAAGGCTATCTTGTCTAGTAACTTACCTTCCAGATGAGGAAATGAGCTGAGGGAAAGGAAGAAACTTGCCCAAGATCACCCAGTGATCAAGTGAGGAAGGTGATAGGGACAGCACTAACGCTTGGTATTCTGAGCCTCATTCTATTTTCCACTCTTGCCCCTTCTCTGTTTCCTCCTCTCTTCCCCAGCCTTCTAAAGAAAACTTTGCAGTTCTGCTGCAATGTCTACCTAAGGACATCCTGAGGAGACCCCACTTTTCCTTAGACTGCTTTTTTAAGCACTGTCCTGCATTTTCTTCTTCAGTCTTGTTGCATCCCATTTTTGGCTATAAGTAATGCTTCTGCTGTGCTGTTCTATCCAATTAGTTTTTTTCTATTTTCATTGAGTGAAAATTAAAACAACAAAAAACATGAGTTTATCTAAATTTGGAAGTTTTAAAACTTGATTAAAATTTCCTGGGGATATGGATGTAAGACATATATTCTAAAATATTTTTCATTTTCAAAATTAAAAATCAAACCTATATATTTAGCCAGGGTGACTACTCGATAACTACTAATCAGATGGGTCTTCAGTAATGCCACAAGGTTAATACTCTTATAAATCAATTCCCTGGTGTTTTGTGCTACTGAGTTAATACAATTTGATACAGTATCACCTTTAACCAGGCTTTGAGGAGTCACACAAAGGAACAGCACAACAGAGCCATAGGGTGGGATGTGTGGGAAAACCGAGATGTAAAACACAGCCTTGACTCTGACATTTACTCCACTGTTGGGAAAAGTACTTCAATTCCCAGGGCCTTAATATTTTCCTGTATAAAACAGGAAAAATAGAGCCATCTTTAAGGTTTTGTCAAATCTTGTTGCTGAGTGATTTTAGTGTCTGCAGCTATCCTCTCTGCTAATCACGACAAGGTTAACTAACTGTTCTTTTGTTTAGTTAGATATTTTTGCATTTGTTTAAAAATACTTATTCTTCCTTTCACAAAAAAGGAAACATTTTAAAGATAATTTATAAGATGTTCAGAGTCTCTTACATATCAACTCTTCACAATGTGGTAGAGTAGCTTAACCCCGTTCCTAAGAGTATAGATTCAGATCAGCCTGTATGTAATTAACCCCCAAACCTATGTGGAGTGTGGGATAGATAATATATTTCAAACACATGAAAAGGCACAAGCACATACACACACACACAGGCACGCACACACACACAGTATTACCAATGCAGAGGTGCAGATGAAAATATTGGATAGACAGCTCAAAACTCTTAATACTAAAATAATCCTAATAATAACTTTCCTTCCAAAGTCACCACCGACAATCAGATCTCTTAAAGGTTGGTGCCTTAGGTTTGTGAACTTTGTGTAACTTTTGACTTTCTTATTTGGTTGTATGCTATTTACCTCATAGAAAGAAACTTCTTCTTCATCCTATGCCAGTGCTGTATTGTAGGGGCTTGTGGAAGTTTTTCTGGTCTATAGCAATCCAGGTTACTGGCCTCTGGTTTCTTAGGAGCAAGCCCATCACATGCTTTTGTTCTTTGCTTGCTTCCTTGTAAGGGCCCGACATACAGTGGGTGCCAAACAAATATTTGATCAACTGAACTCATTTTCCACCTCCGTTCTCTCCCACTTCAATCTCTCCCTTTTACTTCTTCCAGATTAGTTTTCCTACAGCAAAATGGGAATTGTCCAAAAACTGCCCTTCATCTTTACAACTTGAAGGATTCATTACCCTAAGCAGTCCTTCGAAACTGACTATCAGAGACTTGATAAAAAGTCTGGGTTCACCAAGAATAGACATGTGTGCCATTATATTTTCTGTTGAAAGCTTTGGAAAATGTCTTTTAGCAAACAATATAAAGCATAGAATTTGACCGTTCCTGACAATGTAAAAAGATCATCCACATTTTCACATGTCCATGGCTACTTTCCCACTCCTTCCCCAACCTTGAAATCTTGAATTCAAAAGAAAACATAAGAAGATAGTATGCCTCATGGAAGGCAACAGGTTGCTTAATCTTTCTTGCCTATACACATTCAAGAGCTCCAGAAAAATTTCTGAGCTACTTAGGATGCCTGATCCTCTTCTTGGGTAAAAGCAATAAGTCCTACATGTAGTCACCGAAACCATGTCTGTTCAAGGGGTCTTATACCTGTGATTCATGATTGCATGCTAAATATAGAAGGATATGCTGTGTTGCAGGGCCATGTCTGGTCATTGTTTAAGTTCTACTTTGGAGGACTAGTTGCTGAGAAGGAAGAGGGAATGATAATGTTAGAAATTGGAATAAAACTTAAGGGGAAAAATCAAGTACAAGGGACCAACAGTACTGAGGGGCAATAGGTTGAAGATTTCTTCGATGATTGTAATATTTTCAAGGAGACCCCCGTGAATGCTTCCTGGCTGACCCCAACATAGCTTTGGCATAGCTCTTATGCCAAATGTCTTAGGCTAACTAACTTTTCCTAAAGAAAATAGAGGAGTGATGGAGACCAATATTTAGTAGAATAATGCCTGATTATCTTGCTTTTGAGGTTTAGTAACTGCTAGTAAACTTGCCTAATTAATTCACATTTAGAGGTAGAGTAACGAGGGTTTCAAGCACTTGAAACACCACTGACTTCATTTCACGTGAGAGTTCTTATGGAGAGCTAATGAACTAGGAGGCTGCAGGTCTCTTGGCCAATAAGTTTTCTAGATTTCCTGGGACTCCCTTTTCTGGTCATAGGTGATTTTGCTTTTGCTTTGAGTATTATAGCACCATAAGGTGTCAGACACTCTACTCTTACCAAGGCTTACCCAAAGTTTATCTTTCTATTTGGTAGAGTTTGGCCCATTAAAAAAAGAGAGAGAGAGAGAACGATAAAGAGGAGGACAGCAGTCCTCACTGCTGAAGGAAGAAGAAAGCTTGGCTTTATTTCCAGTAGGCAGAAAAAACTTCCGTCTGTGGCTCTCTCGCACCAGTGGAATGTCTTTGTTTGGATAATAAGTGTCCTTCCATACCTCATTAGGCATATTCACAGACAGAGATGTACTATGCATGCAAAATCACCTTCATGGGATGAAGTCCATGTTTTATTGGACGCTAAGTTCGTTAGAACGATTTGGGTGCACAGTTTTGATCAGAAAACCTTGTTAAATGGGAAAATAAGTTACAAATATTTTGGCAAAAGATTAAGGTTTAAGAACAACCAACCATTTATATTAAGTTACAATTAATTAGGCCATGTTGAGAAACCATTTGGTTTAGTTAACGATTAAACATTTTGTTAGTGAACACTTCCCAGACTTTACTAGCCCTGCTAATCCCTGCTTGTTCCTGGTCTGAACCCCCACAGTGCCTTCTATATGGTACAGTGCCTACTGCTTGTATGCTAGATTAGTGAATGTATAGTTGCCTCCTCTACTACTGTGTGAGCTTCTTGTTTGCCAGGACAGGGCTATATTCCTCAGAGCTGAGGAGAGAGTTGAATCATGTGGTCATTTATTCTCAAATCCTCTTCAACAAGTGAAGCGAAACAGGACAGTGAAAGGCCACTGCACATGGAAGCAGGAGGTCTGGATTTGAGTTCTGAATCTCTAGATCTATTACTAACTGGAGGTATGGATAGAGTCAGGAAAATTTTCTTCCTTAAGTCTTGATAGCACCTATGTAGGTCCAGATCTGTTGGGATTCTCAATAATTACTGTGCATGAAATCAACTGAAAGTTATTTTGCAATGCAGATTCTTAGCCCCATTCTATGAAATGTTTACTGTTTTATAAATTGATAAATAATTTTTATTAGACAATGTAAATTTCCTTACTTGCACCAGCATACAAAAGTATTGAATAATATTAGCAGCAGAATCTTTCAACAAAATAACTGTGTAGCTATTAAACCACTTTGTTTCACTGCTTTTTATTTTCTTTTATTTATCACCATTGTTTTATTTATAAACATTGTTTCTGCTCATAAGGAGTGTGTATTCTCTACATGTTTATAAAATTAATGCCTGAATGAAGTTGCTTAAACAAGGCAGAAGTTGATTTCTTTGTCACTTAAAATTAACCGGTAGTTACACCATTCAGGGCTAGTACAGATAATTTCTAATGTCATTAGGGATGCAGGTCCCTTCCAGGTATCTGCTCTGCTATACTTTAGAAAATACCCTAGTTTGGCTGCTAAATTCCCACCTATTATTTCTGAATTCTAGACAGCAGGGAGAAAAAAGGTGTGGGAGAAGGGCAAAGGAACATCTACCCTTCCTTTTTAAATTTTTTAACCAACCCCCCTTAAAAACACCTTGTTGAGATACGATTACATTCAAAAAGCTGTACCTATTTAATGTGTATATCTCAGTGAGTTTGAGGATAAGGATACATTGTGAAAGCATCACTACTATCAAGATTGTAAACACAATCATCACCTCCTGAAGTTCTCCCTCCCATTCTAATTATTATTTCTATTAGTAAGAACAATTAACATAAAATTCACCCTCCTATTATATTTTAAGTATGCAATACAGCATTCATAGCTCTAAGCACTATGCTGTAGATTAGACCTCCTGAACTTATTTATGTTTGTATATCTAAAACTTTGTACTATAATCACACCTACTCATTTACCTACACCACAGCTCCTGGCAACCTCCAGTCTACTCTCTGCTTCTGAGTGTATTTGAGATTTCAAATACAAGTGAAATCTACAATATTTGTCATTCTGTGTTTGGTTTATTTCACATGACTTCATGCCTTCAGATTCATCGATGCTGTCACAAATGACAGGGTTTCATTGTTATATAATACTGAATAATATTGCATTGTGCATATATATATATATATATATATAAAATGTTAATTCATCCGTCCATGAATGAATGATAACATGTATGTCTTCTTCATATATCTTGACTATTGTGAACAGTGCTGAAAAGAACATATGAGTACAGATATCCCTTTTACATACTGATTTCAATGACTTCATATATATATATATATATATATATATATATATATATATATATAAAATAAATGGGATTGCTGGAACAAAATGATATTTTTATTGTTAATTTTTTGAGAAACCTCCATACTATTTTCCAAGATGGCCATACTAATTTACATTCCCACCACCAGTATACAAAGGTTCCCTTTTCTCCACATCCTTACCAACACTTGTTATCATCCATCTTTTTGATAATAGCTATTCTAACAGGTGTGAGGTGATATTTCATGGTAGTTTTCATTTGCATTCCCGTGATGACTAGAAAGGGTAAGAATTGTTTATATATATGTCGTCCATTTGTATCTCCTCTTTTGAGAAATTCCTACTCATATCTGTTTGTTCATTTTAGTTTTTTAATTCTAATTTTATACACAGAGGATACATGTGCAGGTTTGTTCCATGGATGTATTGTGTGACGCTGAGGTTTAGAGTATGAATGATCTCATCACACACATAGTGAACATAATACCCAATAGACAGCTTTTAAGGCCTTGTACTCAACCCTCTCTCCTCCCTCTAAGAATCTCCAGTGTCTATTTTTTCCGTATAAGTGAGAGCTAAACAATGTATAACCCAATGTTTAGCTCTCACTTATAATGGAGAATATGTAGTATTTGGTTTTCTGTTCCTGCGCACAATACCACACTGGGCTAATTTTTGTATTTTTGGTAAAGACGGAGTAGCTTCAGCATGTTGGCCAGGCTGGTCTCAAAATCCTGAGCTCATGCGATCCACCCACCTCACAAAGTGCTGGCATAACGGCATGAGCCACTGAACCTGGCTTTTCTAAATTTTTTTTAGCTTATATTAAGTTTGTCTGTTCTAGAATTTTGTACACATTTATTTATATTATAGGACACTTTTTAGCTTAGCTTTCTCCACTCAGGGTGAGAAAGATTATATTGATCCAAGATGTTGATTAATAGAGTGGATTATCCCCCGTTTTTGCCCAATATTGCTCTATAGTATGCATATAATTTGTTTCTCGATTTCCTCTCGATAGACATTAGAGTTGTTCCCAGGTTTTAGCTATTGTTAATAGAACTCAAGGACATATTCTTAAAATAAAAAATTTCAATCCAAAATGTCCTTTCCGTTTGACTCTCCAATATTGTGTCAGGGTTACATTTTTGTTGTCATGAAAATCCAATTACATTGAACAAGATGTGTTTCCAGAATCAAGGTTCAGTATATGTGTGGTCTAGCTGTGTCCCTAGAATGTAGCCCTTAGTAGTTTTATTAAGCATTTTCCTATATAAATTGAAATCAAGTAGAAGATATGTTTTTCCACAGTAGGAGAAATAGAACAGTTTAGGACTTTGGAGAGATAGCAACTTGCTCCTTGCTGTGCAACCCACCTCAAAAGATACAACTCTTCCAACTTTTGGTTTCTGGTGACTTGTCCAAACAATTAGATGTGAATTGACCTTATTCCCTTATAATACTACAAGTCGATCTTCTGCACCTGGCCAAATACAGTATAAAATTGATGAGCATACATTTCTTTTGTTTTCATGCTTTTTATTTAAAGCTATTCTCTTTGGCTGGGCACTATGGCTCATGCTTATAATCCCAGCACTTTGAAAGGTCGAGGTGCATGGATCACTTGAGGCCAGGGGTTTGAGACCAGCCTGGCCAACATAATGAAAGCCGTCTTTCTGAAAAATACAAAAATTTTCTGGGCATGGTGGCACATGCCTGTAATCCCAGCTACTCAGGAGGCTGAGGCAGGAGAATCGCTTGAACCCAGGAGGCAGAGGTTGCAGTGAGCTGAGATCGCGCCTCTGCGTTCCATCCTGGGTGACAGAATTAATCTTCATCTCAAAAAAATAAAAAGCTAATCTATACTTTTCTTTTGTTGCATTATTAGAATGTAGGAGGTAATAAGGCAAAACTATTGTGGGTATGTTAATGTGTATCTGTAGCACCTAGAATAGTGCCTAGCCCATCACTTGTGTTGAAAATTGAGAGAACCTTCTTAATATAACTTTTCCACACTCTAGTTCTGAATTTAAAGACAGAAAAAGATAGGTTAGCAAATATAGGTATCAGTTATTTCTATTGACAGATCATTTGGAGAACATGTTTTTGGATGTGGGAGAATAAAGGTCCCTAACTCTTCACCCCAGAAATAATTTTGCTGATACAAAAATCAGTCAGACATGGTGGCACATGCTTATAATCCCAGCTACTTAGGAGGATGAGGTGGGAAAATCACTTGAACCCAGGAGGCAGAGATTGCAGTGAGCCAAGAGTGCCCCACTGCACTCCAGCCTAGGCAACAGAGAAAGACTCTGTCCGAAAGAAAAAAAAAGTTGTTACTATATAGCAGATAATTTTATTGTCATCTCATTTAAAATTGAATAGTACATTTGGGTCGAATTCTTATGCCTGCAGAGACATTTGCCTCTGGCTTAAAATCACTGGCTCCAGGACGAAACTCCACCAGAGGGCGTCGTAAGGATTTCATAGTGTCTAAGTCATCTTGGTAATTCTTCGAATAATTCCTGGCAATTCTTTTAGGTTTTGAACTTCACTTACTTCTTACATGTTTAATAAAAAGAAGTTCAAAACATTGCCATGGCTGTTGAATTCCCACAGGCTTGTCTTCCTTTTAAAATTCATTACATGGTTTGTACTCTTTTGCAAATATAATACATAAGTTTGGAGGTGGATGCTTTCAGCCATTAAGTTCAAAAGTACTGCTACATGGGCCGGGCATAGTGGCTCATACCTCTAATCCCAACCCTTTGGGAGGGCAAGGTGGGCAGATCACAAGATTAGGAGATCGAGACCATCCTAGCCAACATGGTGAAACCCCATCTCTACTAAAAATACAAAAATTAGCTGAGTGTGGTGGTGCGCACCTGTAGTCCCAGCTACTTGGGAGGCTGAGGCAGGAGGATTTCTTGAACCAAGGAGGCGGAGGTTGCAGTGAGCTGAGATCACACTATTGCACCCCAGCCTGGTTACAGATCAAGATTCTGTCTCAAAAAAAAAAAAAAAAAGTATTGCTACATGGACATCCATCACTCTGGCATCTCTGCCATAACAACTGAGTATCGAGAATGTCTGTTAGTTTCTTTAACTCCAAATTTGCGTTGTGTCCCTTGGTCTCCTGTCATACCATAAAGTGTATTATTTACAAAAAGGACAATTTATCTATAGTTATTTCCTCTCAGTAAGCTATATCCTTTTAGAATTTAAACATAGTGTCTCCCAACCCGAAATTTGATTTTTGAAAAACCAGAAAAATGTTTTTGGACACCTTTTATTTCCAGCTGTTTTCATCTTCATCTCCTCTCCTGAACTCAAGTTGAGGGTAAAGTTCATTCGTCAAAATTTCTCCTCAACTCACAACAACCTCATCCCACTCCAATATGATTTTTGTCCCCATGAATTGATGCACATAATTCTTGATGGCAGTGGTAATGTCCTAATAAAAAACATCATAAGATGGCATCAGACTTTACCTTATTTTCTAGCTCAGCAGAATTTGATTCCTGTCTGATAAGGAAACCATATTTTCCCTAGAAACTTTTCACTTTTGTCACAGGTTTGGTTCCCAGGGAGCTGGATATAGATGAAGTTAATGTGCAGGATGTTTATTAGGAAGTAATGTCAGAATCCACATCTGTGGAAAGGATTGGAGGGAAGCCTTATGTGCAAAGGGACAAGTCTAATGGCAATGCAGCCTGACTTTGTCAACTTCTTCTGTTCAGCTAAGAAGACCTCCCCTATTCGTCCCATTTGAATCAAATGGCAAAGCCTATGCACCCTTGCCTCCATTAATAATTGTGTGCTTGCCACTTGTGGAGGGTGAGACTTTGAAGCAGGTGGCTTTCTGTGGCTGAAGAAAATCTTAAATGTGCTGGCAAAGTTTTCCAAAGAGACAGAGAATGGCATCTGCCATGTATGTTGCCCCTTTCCAAGGAGGAAGCAACAAGGGTAATGTCCTCCAATGGCTCTGTATGCAGATGGGTGGACAGTAATGTCTGTCCCTCCTGTGACCTAAGAAGAACAGATGGCAGACATGCAGCCAGGCAGTTAGAGGTGACACAGTGTTAGGAGATAAACATCTGTCATAAGCAGTGCTTCTTTGAATCAGGTGTGACAGAAGTCTTGCGTCCCTTGCATGGACTCCTTCCCCATTATCCTGCTGTCCTACCTCATGAAGGTGAGTGGGGGCTGGATGGTGGGCAGTCCCAGGATGAGGTACACTTTGCCTGCAGTGTTCCTACATGAGTTCCAAGGTAGCCCAGGTGGTCATCCATGAACTTTGTATTTTCCTTATGCTTCTTGTCTTTGCCTTTGAGGAACACATTTCATTGGACTCTGAGTCCAAACAACTCATGTATCCCTATATCTTCACATTGTCCTTCACTTAAGGGAATCTCTAATCTCTAATGCCTTTGTTTTATCTTTACTATCAATATTATAATAATTAACATTGTCGTTATTATCTTCATTGTTGATTTTCAGTTATTTTTATTAATGGAGTTAATATGAATTATTCTTTTGTGGCTACTTACACCAAGATGAAGATAATTTATTAGTTCAGGAAGAATCTGCATTCTGAAGGTGAATAGAAGTTCACACTACAGATGGGCAGACACATGTCCTCCCAATTCCTGATGGACCTCCTAGTGCCTCCTAGACCTAAGGGGTCTCCTGCAATGCTCCAAGATGCCACCAAGGCAGGGATCTGCTTGTGCATGCCTGAGAGCATCCAGGATGAAGTGAGGCTCTGGAAAAATGCACGAGTTTCCACATAATCCCCAAAAACCTTACAGGTGAACTGGATGCCACAGAAACAGGAGTGGTCATTGACACAACAAAGTCACCAAAATTGTTTTGAAGTCAATTAGGAAACCCAGGAATCACTCTTGCTGCCATTAAGAGGAAGAACAGGAGCCTGTGAATGGCATCCCTGTCCTGCCTGAGACTCCACAGATATTTCTATGTGGCTTCAGGTACCAGGAATCTCCGTGATTTTCGGAAAGGAAGGGACAGCTTATGCCAGCCCATCCCTCTGCAGAATGTGCCCCAGCGGATCAGAGGCATGGAACCATCATGGACTGCACGAAGGCTCAAGGGCAGCTTCCCAGACTTGCCTGTGACTCTAGGTAAGTTCTGAGTCCACGTGGGTGCCGAGGAAAGGTTAATGATGACCTGGAAAGATGGGACAAGCAGACACCACCCCTAAACAATCTGCAGGATTCCAACTTCAACAGGAAGTCAAAGAGCAGCTCATGCCACACTAGTGCACTTTGAGAACCCCTGGATGCAATGCCGCTCTGCAGAGTTCAACAAAGAAGTGGCTGGGAATTTTGCATTCTAGGCTGCATTTTACAGTGCTTCTGGACACGTGATCAGAAATTTAATGTTGGTATAACTAACTCTGACATTTTTCACAAAATGGTTTTTTAAAATGAGGTAATATAGACAAAATATAATATAACCATATGTATTATATGCCAAAATATGCTTCACTGGTATCAAGTAGACTCACCTTGAAATAGAATCTAGGACAACCTCCATCTTCAGAATATTTTCTTTTCCAGAGTGAAACTCTCCCACCAAAAACCAACAAATATTACAGGTTTTTGCCTCCAACAAACCGACAGAAAACCAATACATATATTCTACCACTGTGAAATGGACTGTGGTGCAACACATCCGTGTGAAACCCCACATGTGGCATCGCAGTGAGCCAAATGGGGACTCGTGGTGCAAGCAACGCTCCCCATGTGTTAATGTGCGTGAGATTCACTTGGCGGAATTTGACTAGGTGCGTGTTGGTAGAGTGGGGCTCAGATTCTCTTGCCCACTTCTTGGATGTTTAAGAAGTCACAGGTCCTGTGAAGACCTGCGATCCCCTCAATCAACTCTGTTTCAGAGACATAATGACTTGGATTGCTGACAAGTCAAGAAATTTTCAAGCCCTTGGAAAATCAGTTACACACAAACACGAAAATCAGTTACACACAAACACAGAATGAAAGTCAAAAGAGAGTACGTCATCTTTTTGAGAATTTTATTCACTTCAAAACAAATTAAACACACTTCGTTCCAATGGCATTCCAGAGCCCAATTTTCGAGGCTGAGGAAACACCCCAAGAACGCTTTGCGCAGAACGCTTCACAGCATCCAAAACACTGCTGTCAGGGCGGGGCACAGCTGAAGGCCTGCATCTCTCAGGGTTCCCTAACTGTTCCCTGATTCAGTCATCTAGAGAGCAAACACACAGCAAGTCCCCAGTTTCCTACTAACATCACAGCGGAAGTCTGACTCCCGCGCGTCACCGTCACCCAGTTTCTGAGGCAACGAATCACTGGCACAGAAGCTTTTGGTGGCGGGTTTCCGGAGAGCCCTGCAAACTACGATGTCCCTCACCAGAATTCGATGAGGCAGAGTCTCTGCATTTGGTCCCTGCCTGGCCTGGGCTCCAACATCCACAGAAGCACCACAGCTGGGGAGCTTGGGAGTCACCATACACAGTCTGCTCTCTGCTCTGTGCTCCTCAGTCCCACAGACCCCTCCAAGTCACAGGAGCTGGATGCAATGGAGCCCCGGCCACCTGCAGTCTCACTCCAGGTCAGAATCGCTGTCTGAGGAGGAGGAGGAAACCTGAAGGTCCTCATAGAGGACACTCAGGGGGACAGGAACACAGGGAGCCTCAGACTTCTCTGAGACACGAGGGCTGTGAGCGAGGAAGGCTCCCGGCTTCTCAGGAGAGGGAAACGAGGGAGCTGTCAGGAGGCTGGAGCTCCACCATCCGTTTTCCAGTCTCCGGAAGAGCATTCTGAGAGGCTGGGCCCCATCGTGGCTGGCCGCTGGGTGATGGGACATGGTGCAGGCCTGGGCAGTAGGCAGGCAATGTCTGTTGTGCAGAGGCTGCCGGTCACTGCTGGGCACCTGGGCGGGTGTCCCCCTGCTCATCTGGGGCGACGGACTTGGTCTGAGTTTGGTTGCAGCTGGCGGAGGTTGGAGAGTCTCCGGGGTCCCCAGCTCACCTCCCTGGATGGCATTTTCGGGCATCTGGAAGGGACTCATTCTCGGTTTCTTGGGGAAGTTCAGGCAAGCCTGAGTCGGAGCCTGGGCAGGTCTCTTGGCTCCTGGCCTGAAACTGAGATTGGAGCCGAGGCCCAGGCTGTGTGTGTCGGCTGGTGGGCAGGGCTGTGAGGTCACCGCAGGAAGTTTGTCTTGTGCCTGGGGGCTGATGACCCGGATCAGGCCGTGGGGCTTGGAGGCAGCCTGGGGAACTTCTCGGCGGCCACCCTGAGGCCTGCTGTGTGTCGGCTTCACCACGACGAGAGGCTCTGGGCCCTGCTGCCTGACTCCCGGCTGAGGGACGTCGGCCACAGCCCCTGTCTGTCGTGCCTTTGGTCGGAGACTTGACAAGGAGCTCAGACTGGCTTTTCTGAGGGGAGACAGTGAAGCCAAGATGGATACCGTGTCAGACATTTTGGTAGCTGAGCCATCAGTGAGGGCAGGGTCCACGCGTGGCCTCTTATTGGTTGTGTGCACCGGCATTGGCCTGCTTGCAACCTGAAAGAAAGGAAACCACACACGTTAGAAGTTCCTCGGCATGGAGCCAACATGGAAATCAACCACATCCAAAGACAAGGTGCACACAGCAGGAAATTCTTAATACGGTACGGAGAGGCGGTCCTTGGAAGTAGGAACAGATCCTCAACGTGAGTGCTGATCGGGACAAGACCCATGAAAAATGCACTCTCCAGCTATGATCTAAGAATACCATTTTTCTAAAGACTGTGTCTTGGGCATTCACTGGATCAAAGCGCCTCCACTCAGCCTTCCATGAAGTGGGACGGACTAACGCCCTTCTGAAGGCAGGTTGGTGGCTCAAGGGTCCCCAGGACGTCTTTTCTGAAAACATGCATGTTCCTGGGGTGAGCCTCCTCCATGTTTGGGGCCCCTGAGGGACTAATTTCCTCACGCCGCTAGGAAGATGTTGTTGGCAGGCTTGCCGTCATTGCACAGAAAGAAAGCAACAGCAAATACGGCACCTTCAGATGCCTTCACCTGGAATCAAATGGACCTGGAAGGATCGTGGAGTCCCTGACCCCAAGAAGGCAGGGAAGAGGGTTTCCCCGATCCCCTCACACACGGGAACCTGAAAGGAAATCAACCAGGGTGACCTAGAGGAGAAAAAGACCAGGGGCCCAGGGTGACACTCACCCTCAGATAATCACAAGATTCCAGGGATTCTTTTCGATTTGGCGGCTGCTTCTCCCGAGGTGTCCCGGAAAAGATCTGGAGGAGAGCCTTCCTCTGCGGGTCTTGTTGCCTGCAGAAGAGAAAAAGTTCAGGCCCTGCCCCCCGGTTCTCCCCAGGAGACAGGGAGAACCCTGTCTGGGGCCCAGTCCCGTTCTGTGTTTTGTGATACACAAATGGAACTTTTGTGCCCTTTCCGCCTCTGCACCTTCCCTCATGTGCCAACCTTCCCATCATGCCGGTGGCCCTCTAGGCTTCCCAAGTAAGGACTGTCGTTTGGATTCCGTTGCTTTTCCCCCTGTCATGGGGAACCTGCACGAAGCGCCCCCGCCTCTCCCCCGTCCCTGAATCTCCCAGAGCCAAAGGAGCTCCTGGGTGGGGAACCCGGGAGGACACGGAGCTCTGGTCTGTTTCTCTGCAGCGTTCCTTCCCTGTCCCAGAGACGGAAAGGCACACGGTGTGCAGGTGCAGAGACACCGTGTCCTTAGGTGGCAGTACCCTAAGGATGGTGAAAACCCCTCCCACTGCTCACCTCGGTCTCTCTTCCTTCTCTCCCTTTTCCTTGTTCAAGGGTCCCGGGTTCCCTCGAACCTGGGGCTTCCATGGTTTCAGGTTTTCCTTCCCTTCCTTTCTCCCAAAGGTCTGGGGAACCAGGGCTCCGTTCCAGCACTTCATGGGGCACCTGGTACTTCTGGCCGTGTGCCCAAAGGCCCCGCAGTTTTTGCACTTGATCTGTGGGTGGAAAGGAAGTCACGTCAGTGAATGAGCTGAAGCCACAGGCAGTGATCCAATGTCAACATTGAGACGGACTGTGAATTCAGAACTGAATGAGGATTCCAAAGAGGGGACACCGGCATGGGGGCCCTTAAGTGGAGGGAGGGTTCGGTTACGATGTTCCCTCCCAAAGCCCATGTGACGGAGGAACTCTCAAAGGAAGGACTCAGCGTTCTAGCAGGGACGATCGTGAACCCGATGTCCACAACACAGCTCAACCTGGCTACACAGGATTCTGAGTGGAAAGGGAGGTTGCTCCCAAGAGTCTCTCCAGGGACCTGTCGGGCCGGGGAGGAGGTCCCAAGCCAGGCCCACCTTGGATGGGAAAAGCAACCCGGATGGTGCTGGCAGAACTCTTTGGAATCCAACCCAGTCTCTGAGGACCGTGTGACACTCGCCCGCTCCTCCCCCCTCGATACCCAAAAGATTCCAGGGCTAGACGTACCCTGGGATCCTCTTCATTGAGTGTGGGAGCCCTTGGCCCAACTGGCGCCCTCTGCTGCTTCTGGAGGGTCTGGGCTCTCACGAGTCTGTTTGCCCCACTTTTGGGGTCACGACGTGCCATCATCTTCGTCTCCTGGGCGTTTTATGGCCGCCTTTTTCCGGGGTTGATGGTTAGGTCACCTGAATCACACACAAACACACGAAAAGCGATGGTTAGGCACATTGGATATTCACACACCCACAAGAAACCCCCAGCTAATTCCATGACGGTGTGGTCATGAGGAGACCTCACCACCCGTCGGTCAAATCTGTGGATCACAATGTGGTGTGTGCATCCTCAGATATTGTGTGTTCCTCTGCCGTGACTACCTGGTCCAAGAGTAAACCTGGCCTGCCACACGGCCCACGGCCTAGGTATGTGGAGTTGGAGTTGAGATTTCAATCCCAACCAAACAACTGATTCTGGAGACTGGACTTAGGTCTCTCACCATTCACTCCAGTAGAAGACACAATGATTCTCTCTCCCCTGAGGGACAAAAGCATCGAAGCTACAGGGCATGGCCGATGTCACCCCTTGGCAGGTCTGCTTGAAGTCAGGGATGGGGGATGCTTCCTATCATAACTCAAATCGCTACTCTTGCCGTTTCACTAGGCAACTTCCAAACACAAATTCATCGAGAGAAGTTATCTCCCTCTCTACCACACTAGCAGGTGATGGTCTTTCCTGCTCTGTCTTTTTGGCTTTAGCTCCAGCCCCTCTTTATTTATTTTCCTGGTATTTTACACATGCCATACGAATTCATCTAAACAAACTCTGAACAAGTGGCATATGAATCTCTTGCATGGCTAAAGGGCAAACCACCCCTTTTCCAAAGTTCTTTTTCCATTTACCCACCAATTCAGCGTGCTGGAGTAAATTTCTTTTTGCATTTCCATCTGGCTCTTATCCCAGGCACGGAGATGGAAATGTTTTCTCACTTTCTGTTCCAAGAATTACGGATAAGGAGAACACATCCTACCCCATCAGCGAGCCCCAGTGTGATCTGTTTCTTTCACTCTCCTTTGTCTCTTTTCCCCCAACTCCTCAGGGATTAGGTGAAACAAACAGTCGTTCAGGGAAACTAACCTGAAATTAGAGGTCTACTTTCTTTCCTCGGCTGGCGCTCAGATGGACAGGTGCGCTGGCGCTCAGATGGGCAGGTGCTGGAGCAGCCCTGCTGGAAGCGGTGCAGCCTTCAGGAAGCCGGAGGAAGGATCAGAGAGGGACCTTTGTTTTCTAGGCTGCCTTTTATACTGCCTCTGGACCCCTGACGCGAAACGGACCCTAACCTAATCAACTTAATCCCATTACATGACCTGGAAAGGTCTATTTGCCCAGCCCACTCTAAGACGATGTTCACTATGGACAGACATTCTAAAACCTACCTGTACAGCCGCAAGCTTTGAAGAATAGATGTTTCCCGTCAGGTATGTACTACTGGTGCATGTACCCCTGTCTTGTTTTACATCTTTTTTTTTTTTTTCAAACAAGGTGCTAAAATAGACACAGTGTAATTGGACCATATTTACTCTATTTCAACGTGGCCTCAGTGTCATCAAGGAGGTGCACCTTGACATGCAATCTCGGTCGTTATCCATCTTCAGAGCTTCTCCTTCTTCCCCACAGTAAGTGTGTCAGCAGAAAACCCTGACCACACCCTCACGTGTTTTCTCCTCCAGGAGGCCCTTGGAAACCACCGTGAATTGGACTGCACTGGGAAACCCAGATGAAGAACGTCAACACCGCTTTGTCCTTCGGTGCCTGGCTCCTTTTTCAGCTCATCCTGCGGCTCCAGGCATTATGCCTGAAGAGTCTGCAGGACACCGGTGGGGCTCTATTTCCTTGGGTCCCGTTGCCATTTCTCTGGATTTGCGAAGATCCAGTGGACTTTCTATGGAACTCTCTTGTCGGGGAACTTGGGTGCCACGTCCCCTCATTCTGCTCTTCGTCATCTGCACCTGCACAAGTTAGGGTCCACGTTCCCTGGGCGGGAAGAGACAGGCAGGAGTCAGAATGCTGAACCAGCACACTGGGGGCATTTTCTCACGTGGTCCAAGTGACCCCATGGTCTTCTAGAGCTTTGGAACCAGTCGCGTCCCACTTGACACTACACCCGACTCTCAGTTGCTGAATCTTGTTGGCCCTCCGGCGATCTCCCGTTGGATGAGTTGCACCTGCTGAAACTCGATTCCCCCTGGATTTGCGCTTCATTAATTATTCATGATCAGGTGGGAACGCCTGCTTACATCCCCCTGTGGCTGTTCTCTGAGCTTTCCGGTCACATCCTTTCCTGCCACACTCTTTGGTTCATTTTGGTCATGCTCCTTCTGCTGTCAGAGGAGCAGAGAGTTGATCTTGTTGATTCTGGATACTGATAGTTTCTAGGTGATCTGGACAACCAAGGTAACGACCCTCAACGGCGGCGGAAAGGGAGCAGCCATTTGGCGTCGCTCAGAAAATCCCACTCAGTTCCCAGGCCTCCTAGATGTGGAATCCTGGTCAGAGTTGTTCCCAGGTCAGAGAACGGAGATAGCCTGTGCATGGTGGGATATCTTTACCTAGAGCTTTCAGTGAGTCTCGACCTCAGCTACTCTTAGGATCGGGGGAGAAGCATGGAAAGGCCCGGTGCTCAGGCATCCGGAAAGAAGACGGGATGAATATTCTACCTCTGAAGTACATCCCAAATCTGGGAGTTTACTTCAGCTTTACTGGGTTCTACTTGGCGAATGAAAGTGTGCCTCGTTCATACGCACATCCGGAAACCACTTCATGGGGGCCGTCACAGTTTGAACCCCACACGTGGCATCGCGTTGAGCCAAATGGGGACTCGTGGTGCAAGCAACGCTCCCCACGTGTTAGCGTGCGTGAGATTCACTTGGTGGAATTTGACTAGGTGCATGTTGGTAGAGTGGGGCTGAGGTTCTCTTGCCCCTGTGGATGTTTAAGAAGTCACAGGTCCTGTGAAGACCTGCGGTCCCCTCAATCAACTCTGTTTCAGAGACATAATGACTTGGATTACTGACAAGTCAAGACATTTTCAAGCCCTTGGAAAATCAGTTACACACAAACACGGAATGAAAGTCAAAAGAGAGTACGTCATCTTTTTGAGAATTTTATTCACTTCAAAACGAATTAAACACACCTACTTCCAACGGCATTCCAGAGCCCAATTTTCCAGGCTGAGGAAACACCCCAAGAACGCTATGCACAGAACGCTTCACAGCGTCCAAAACACTGCTGTCAGGGCGGGGCACAGCTGAAGGCCTGCATCTCTCAGGGTTCCCTAACTGTTCCCTGACTCAGCCATCTAGAGAGCAAACACACAGTCATTCCCCAGTTTCCTACTGACATCACAGCGGAAGTCTGATTCCCGCGCGTCGCCGTCACCCAGTTTCTGAGGCAATGAAACACTGGCACAGAAGCTTCTGGTGGCGGGTTTCCGGAGAGCCCTGCGAACTACAATGTCCCTCACCAGAATTCGATGAGGCAGAGTCTCTGCATGTGGTCCCTGCCTGGCCTGGGCTCCAACATCCACAGAAGCACCACAGCTGGGGAGCTTGGGAGTCACCACACACAGTCTGCTCTCTGCTCTGTGCTCCTCAGTCCCACAGACCCCTCCAAGTCACGGGAGCTGGGTGCAATGGAGCCCCGGTCACCTGTAGTCTCACTCCAGGTCAGAATCGCTGTCCTCTGAGGAGGAGGAAACCTGAAGGTCCTCATAGAGGACACTCAGGGGGACAGGATCACAGGGAGCCTCAGACTTCTCTGAGACACGAGGGCTGTGAGCGAGGAAGTCTCCCGGCTCCTCAGGAGAGGGAAACGAGGGAGCTGTCAGGAGGCTGGAGCTCCACCATCCGTTTTCCAGTCTCCGGAAGAGCATTCTGAGAGGCTGGGCCCCATCGTGGCTGGCCGCTGGGTGATGGGACATGGTGCAGGCCTGGGCAGTAGACAGGTAAGATCTGCTGTGCGGAGGCTGCCGGTCGCTGCTGGGCACCTGGGCGGGTGTCCCCCTGCTCATCTGGGGCGACGGACTTGGTCTGAGTTCGGTTGCAGCTGGCAGAGGTTGGAGGGTCTCCAGGGCCCCCAGCTCACCTCCCTAGATGGCATTTTCGGGCATCTGGAAGGGAACTGTTCTCGGTTTCTTGGGGAAGTTCAGGCAAGCCTGAGTCGGAGCCTGGGCAGGTCTCTTGGCTCCTGGCCTGAAACTGAGATTGGAGCCGAGGCCCAGGCTGTGTGTGTCGGCTGGTGGGCAGGGCTGTGAGGTCACCGCAGGACGTTTGTCTTGTGCCTGGGGGCTGATGACCCGGATCAGGCCGTGGGGCTTGGAGGCAGCCTGGGGAACTTCTCGGCGGCCACCCTGAGGCCTGCTGTGTGTCGGCTTCACCACGACGAGAGGCTCCGGGCCCTGCTGCCTGACTCTCGGCTGAGGGATGTCGGCCACAGCCCCTGTCTGTCGTTCCTTTGGTCGGAGACTTGACGAGGAGCTCGGACTGGCTTTCCTGAGGGGAGACAGTGAAGCCAAGACGGATACCGTGTCAGACATTTTGGTAGCTGAGCCATCAGTGAGGGCAGGGTCCACGCGTGGCCTCTTATTGGTTGTGTGGATCGGCATTGGCCTGCTTGCAACCTGAAAGAAAGGAGACCACACATGTTAGAGGTTCCTCGGCATGGAGCCATCATGGAAATCAACCACATCCAAAGACAAGGTGCACACAGCAGGAAATTCTTAATACGGTATGGACAGGCCGTCCTTGGAAGTAGGGACAGAGCCTCAATGTGAGTGCTGATCGGGACAAGACCCATGAAAAATGCACTCTCCAGCTATGATCTAAGAATACCATTTTTCTAAAGACTGTGTCTTGGGCATTCACTGGATCAAAGCGCCTCCACTCAGCCTTCCGTGAAGTGGGACGGACTAATGCCCTTCTGAAGGCAGGTTAGTGTCTCAAGGGTTCCCAGGACGTCTTTTCTGAAAACATGCATGTTCCTGGGGTGAGCCTCCTCCATGTTTGGGGCCCCTGAGGGACTAATTTCCTCAGGCCACTAGGAAGATGTTGTTGGCAGGCTTGCCGTCATTGCACAGAAAGAAAGCAACAGCAAATACGGCACCTTCAGATGCCTTCACCTGGAATCAAATGGACCTGGAAGGATCGTGGAGTCCCTGACCCCAAGAAGGCAGGGAAGAGGGGTTCCCCAATCCCCTCACGCACACAGCAACCGGAAAGTAAATCAACCAGAGTGACCTAGTGGAGCAAAGAACAGGGACCCAGGGTGACACTCACTCTCAGATAAATCCAAGATTCCATGGATTCTTTTCGATTTGGCAGCGGCTTCTCCGAAGGTTTCCCAGAGAAGGTCTGGAAGGGAGCCTTCCTCTGCGGGTCTTGTTGCCTGCAGAAGAGAAAAAGTTCAGGCCATGCATCCAGTTTTCCCTAGGAGACAGGGAGAACCCTGTCTGAGGCCCAGTCCCATTCTGTGTTTTGTGATAAATAAGTGGAACTCTTGTGCCCTTTCCACTTCTGCACCTTCCCTCATGTGCCAACCTTCCCATCCCCACAGTGGCCTTCTAGGCTTCCCAAGTAAGGAACAGTATTTGGATTCCATTGCTTTTCCCCCTGTAATGGGGAACCTGCACGAAGCTTCCCCACCTGACATCGTCCTCCCCCAGCTCGATATCAGGAACAAGTCTGTTAATTATTATTAAATATAATAGAAATTAATAGTAATCATCGACAATAATAATCACAATAAAGATAGTAAAAATTAATATTGGTTAAAAATATTTTAACGATTAGTAGTTAACAATTAATAGCAATATCAGTATTAGCAATAAAATAATGATATCAGCAATTATTGTTACTTAATACTAAGTGAGGTTGGTTATAAAATAGTGATTAATATTATGAACTACTAGCATTGCTAAATGACATTAATATTGATAATTAATTTTAAGCATACATAATCATATATTTAAAATAATTATCCATAATTAATAATGGTATCCTATTAATTATTAGTATAATCGATAATTGTTAAAATCGGTCATTGATGTTTAATAATTAATCATATTATTACTCCTAATACTGCAGTGTGTATACAGCTACCTGTGATGTCGTTCCTAATATCCAGGGAGGGAGAGCATGGTTTTAGTTTTAATATCACAATAAGAGTACACTCACCCTGTGACACAGATCCTAATATTCAGTGTAGTAGAGTGTGACATGACTCCCAACATAGCAATGAATAGATAGCCACCCGGTGATATTGCTCCTAATATTCACGGAAGATGCGTATTATATTACTCCCAATATCACAGGGAGGGTACAGCTCTTCTGTGTTATGATTCCTAATATCAGGAAGAGGAGAGGATGATAATAATTCCAGTGTCACAGGCTGTGTTCACCAGCCCTGTGACATTGTTATTAATATCTGGGAAGGGAGAGGATATTACTCCCAATGTGGCAGGGGGTGTACATCCACCCTGTGATATTCATCTTTCTATTCCAAGGCCGAGAGGTTGATATTACTCCTAGTATCACAGACACTGTACACCCCCATATTTTTAATCCCTGCGATATTGAGAGTAGTATCATCCTCTCCCCGGTGGAAATTAGGAACAGTATCACTGGGGGCGTATACACCCCGTGCAATATTGAAAGTAGTATCATCCTCTCCCCTCGTGGATCATGGGAACAACATCACTGGGGGATGTACACTTTCTGTGATATTGGGAGTAACATCATCTTCTGTGCCTTGGATTATTAAGGACAATATCACGCGGGGACATGTGTACATCTTCTGCAATATTGGGAATAATATTATCCTCTCTCCCCCTGCATATTAGGAAAAATATCACAGAGTGTGTGTTCACCTCCTGCGATATGGGGATTAAAACCATCTTCTCCCGTTCTGGATATCAGGAAGAGTATCACATGGGGGTGTACAGTGTCTGCGATACTGGGAGTAATATCAACCTCTCGGCCTTGGCATATTAAGAAGAATATCACAGGGTGGATGTACACCCCCTGCCATATTAGAAGTAATATCAGCCTCTCCTCTCCATGGATATTAGGAACAATATCCCAGGCTAGGTGTATGCCTCCTGCTCTATGGGGAGTAATATCATCCTCTCACTTCCAGGATATAAATAACAATATCACAGGACGGGTGAACACAGCCTGCGATACTGGAATTATTAACATCCTCTCCCCTTCTGGATACTAGGAACCATATCACAGAAGAGCTGTACCCTCCCTGGGATATTGGGAGTAATATCACACGCTTCTTCCGTGAATATTAAGAGCAATATCACTGGGTGGCTTTCCATTCATTGCTATGTTGGGATTCATGTCATACTCTACCCCCTAGATATTAGCATCAGTGGCACAGGGTGAGTGCACACCTACTATGATATTAAAACTAAAATCATGTTCTCTGTCCCTGGATATTAGGAACAACATCACAGGTAGGTGTACACCCCCTCTGGTATTAGGAGTAATAATATGATTATTAAACATCTATGTCGATTTTAATAATTATCAATCACACTATTAATTAATATGATATCATTATTAATTATGAATAATTAATTTAAATATATCATTATGCACGCTTGAAAATAATTAGTAATATTAATGTCATTTAACAATATTATTAGTTCTTAATATTAATTATTATTTTATTACCAACATCACTTAGTATTGATATAAGTAACATTAATTGCTGATATCATTATTTTATTGTTAATATTGATATTATGATTAATTGTTATACTAATCGTTAATATTTTTTACCAATATTAATTTATACTATCTTTATTGTGATTATTAATATTGATGATTGTTATTAATTTTTACTATAGTTATTAATATTAATAATTAATAGACTTGTTCCTGATATCCAGCTGGGAGAGGATGATATTACTCCCAATATCAAGGAAAGTGTACACCCCTCTATGATGTTATTCCTAATAGCCAGGGGATAGAGGATGACATTATTGAAACTATCGCACTGTGTGTCCATCCCTTCAGTCATCTTCTTCCTTATATCCAGAGTGGGAGAGGATGATATAACTCCCAATATCACAAGAAGTATGCCACCGCCTGTAATATAGTTCCGAACATCTAGGTGAGGAGAGGATGATATTACTGACCATATCGCACGAGTTGTAAAACCCCTTCAATATTTTGCCTACGATCCTGAGGGGAGAAGATGATATTACTCCCAATATCGAAGAAGGCGTACACCCCTCTGGGACTCTATGCCCAATATCCACTTTGGGAAATGATGACATTACGCCCAATATCCCAGGGGATGTACACCTACCTTGGGATATTGTTCTTTATATCGAGAGGGGGAGAAGATGCTATTGCTCCCAAGAACGCAGGGGCTGGGGCTGTACACCCCTCTTGTGTTATTTTTCTTAATATCCTAGGGAAGAGAGGATGATACTACACCCAATATCGCAAGGGGTGTACACTCACCCAATGATGTTGTTCTTAATGTACTCCACCTCCCACCACCAGGGATATCATTCCTAATATCTAGGGGAAGAGAGGATAACATTATGCCCAATATCACAGGGGAGCATACACACCCTCTGTGATGTTGTTTCTAGTATCCAAAGGTAGATACGATGATGTTACTGGCCATATCACAGGGGGTGTACACCCTTTTGTGATATTGTTTTTGACATTCATTGGGGGAGAGGATAACATTAATCCTAATATCGCAGAAGGCTTACAGAACCCTGTTATGTGGTTCCTAATGTACAGGGGAAAGAGAAGAATATTGCTCTCAACATTGCAGGACGTGTAACCACCCTGCCCCCCGTATATTGTTCCTAATATGCAGCGAGGTGGAGGCTGAGAGGACTACCAATATCCAAAAAGGTGCACACACACCTGTGATATAGTTCCTACTATCTAGCGGGAAAGAGGTTGATTTTACTTTCAATATCGCAATGGGTGTACACCGCAGCCAGCCCCAGGGTATCATTCCTAACATCCAAGCAGGAAGAAGATGATATGGCTGACAATATCGAAGGGGGTGGACCCCTCTTCTCTGATATGGTTCCTGATATCCAGGGGGTGAGTGGATGATATAACTCCCAATAAAGTAGGAAGCGTACAGCCACCCTGGGATTTTGTCCTTAATAACCAGAGGGGAGAGATGACATTACTACCAACATTGCAAGGGGTGTACACCCTCCTGTGATATTGTTTCTCATATCCAGGAAAGGAGAAGATGGTATTAGTACCAATATTGAAGGGATGGACACCCCCCGTGGGATATTGTTCTAAAGTTACATGTTGAAAGAGAATGAGATTCCATCCAATATAACAAGGGGTATACACCCCACCTGTGATATGAGTCGTAAAACCTAGAAGAAGAGAGAATGACATTGCTTCCAAAAACACACGGATTGTACACCCACCCTGTGATATTGTTCCTGTCATCTAAAGGAAGAGATGATGATACTACTCCCACTACCGGAGAAGGTACACACCCGCTGTGATATTGTTCCTCATTACTTGTGGGAGAGAGCATGATATTACTTCCAGTATGACAGTGGCTTGACACCCAGTCTGTGATACTGCTCCTAATTTCCAGTAGGTAAAGTATGATGTTCCTGCCAAGAGAGTAGTGGGTGTACAGCCACCCTGTGATATTTCTCCGAATATTCAGGGAAACACAGGACGACATTATCCCAAATCTCCCAAAAAGTGTACACCCATTGTGTGATACGGTTCCTAATATCCGGAGGTGCAGAAGATGGTATTCATTCTCCTATCGCAGGCTGTGTACACACAACCTGTGAAATTGTTCCTAATATCCTGAACAAAAGAGACTGCTAATAATGGACACACATTGCAGGAGGGAGTAATTGGCTGTTACGATCCACATCTCAGGGGGTGAGGCACTCCCCGCGATATGGGGAGTAATAGCAACCCCCCTCCCCACTGGTTATTGTGATCCACATTGCAGGGCAGTTCAGGACACCAGCTCTGCCCCAACTTTGACTCAGACAGTGGGTGTCATGGGACCACCTCAGGGTGGGTGGCAGCTCAGCTCGAATGTATCCTTGCTGCCAAAGACCAACTGCTCCTGCTACTTTGAATCTGGCCACAGGGTCTCTGTTGGTGAGACAGATGACCATGAGGCAGATACCCTGAAATCTAGCGACAGAGCTCAAAGTCCCATGAGAGGCACCATAGCATGCAGACTTTGCAGACATACTAGCTAAGGCCGCAGCAGGCCCTGAGTGAGGAACAAGCTGACCAAGATCCTGGGGTTCTGCCACACAGCCCTTAAACCAGGGACTGGAAACTGTTTCCCTAAAGAGCCAGGAGTCAGTATTTTCAGCTTTGCCAACTAATCTTTGCCTCAAGCATGCAACTCTGCCATGGCTGCACGACAGCAGCCTTCTGCAGGTGGCCTGTGAAGAGATGGGCATGACTGCACCCCCATCAAACTTTACTTATGGACATGGAAACTTCTCAGCGTCATGAAGTGTTATTTTTTTATTTGTTCAACCATTTGGAAATGTAAAATCCATTCTTGATTCACGGGCGACAAGAGCAGGCAGGGACAGGCCGCCCCTTGCCGACCTCTGGAATGAGTTTAGAGAAGTAAATGACAGGTTGGGCCAGCACAGCCTCCTCACAGCGGATTCGCTGCAGGAGGGTCCTTCGTAGCAACCACTTCCCATCCTTCATCTTGGCTTCAAGTGCAGCTCAGGTGGAGAAAGAGAGAACAGAACTGGCCTCAGCAACAAGAAGGAAGGAGATGCAGGGTCAAGCAGCCATGTGGATCCATCACACTTAACATTCACACCAAGCGGAGCACAGGCAGGACCAGCCCGGGGGGGCCGAAGTGGAGGCTCTCTGGGGTGGGGGACCTCTGGGTGGGCAAGATTCTCTACCTAAAACTCAAATAGAAGATCTACACAGCAGTAGTTACAGAAAACACACACTAAGAAAAAGGCCAAAATAAAAATAGGACACCACGTTTGGCCAACCGGGTTTCACAAGCCAGTAGGTAAGAAAGCCCAGGAGGGCCCACCAGAGGAGCTGGGGGTTGGTTCCTGCCTGCAGGGGCCTGGGACACCCCATTCCCAAAGAGGAGGATCCAAGCTTTGGGGAGGAAGCTGTCAGAGTCACCCAGTGAGCTGTTCAGAGCTAGAGCCACAGAGCAGGTGAGGAGCCCTGGCCACGTCCCCGTACGGGCTGAGAAGCTGGGGTGGGGGCACACCCCCAGGGGCCGATGCAAACAGTGGACCGCGGGCCCTCCTCCTGCACAGAGGATGCTCAGCTCCCAAGGGACCACCAAGGCCTGGAACCCAGGGACACACCACCTGACCATCATGCCCAGGCCTCCTGGACCAGGCAATGTCCAGTACAGGCAGGCAGTCTGGACTTGGGGCCAGGACAGTGGTGGATGGTCCTGCTAGGCAGGCCTCCTTCTCCATACCAGATGGGCTGATTGCACTGTAGTTTTGGTTCTGGCAACATATTGTTGCCCACTTTGGCCACACCAGTCCCCGGCTCCCTGGATAGGCCCAGTGCTGTCCAACCTAACTACACAGGCCCCACACACCCAGTGCCCACCAGGCTCTGTCAGCCAGGAGGACCCATGCTCATCCCCTGAAGTTTCTGTGGGAACCTGCATCCCACAGGGACCCACAGCTCAGGGCCAACCTCCATGGGGGCCTCTTGGTTGTGGTGGCAGGGGTGAGGGGTAGTTGACCTCCAGCCCTCCCATCCTGGCCACTGTATTTTGTGGGGATCATTCAGTCCTGGGAGCTTCCTGGGGACCCCAGAAGGAAGAGAACAGGGTGGTCATGGCAGCCTCAGCCCCAGGCTCTGGGCCAGAAGTTGATAACGACCAATTGAGAGCAACCACTGAATTCAAGCCTCTTACAGATACACGAGAAGTTGGCGAAGAACTGAATGTCGACCATTCTACAGTCATCCAGCATTTGAAGCCAATTGGAAAGCTGAAAAATCTTGATAAGTGGGTGCCTCATCAGCTGAGCAAATATTTTAAAAATCATCCTTTTGAAGTGTCATCTTCTCTTGTTCTATGAAACAACATTGAAACATTTCTTGATCAGATTGTGACATGCCACAAAAAGTGGATTTCATACAACAGCCAGCTCACTGGTTGGACTGAGAAGAAGCTCCAAACCACTTCCCAAAGTCAAACTTGTACCAAAAAAAGGTCATGGTCACCGTTTGGTGGTCAGCTGCCGGTCTTCTGATCCACTACACTTTTTGAATCCTGGTGAAATCATTACATCTGAGGAGTATGCCAAGTTAATCGATGAGATGCATGGAAAACTGCAGCACCTGGAGCTGGCACTGGTCAACATGAAGGGCCCAATTCTCCACAATGCATGGCCACCTGTCATACAATCAGGGCTTCAAAAGTTGAATAAACTGGGCTATGAAGTTTTGTCTCATCTGCCATATTCATCTGACCTCTCGCCAACCAACTACCACTTCTTGAAGCATCTTGACAACTTTTTGCAGGGAAAACACTTACACAACCAGCAGGATGAAGAAAACGCTTTCCAAGAGTTCATCGAACCCTGAAAGCAGGGAATAAACAAGTTTATTTCTCTTTGGCGAAAATGTGTTCAATGTAATGGTTTCTCTCTTTTTTTCTTTTTTTTTAAGACCGAGTCTCACTCTGTCGCCCAGGCCAGAGTGCAAAGGTGCAATCTCGGCTCACTGCCACCTCTGCCACCTGGGATCAAGAGATTCTCCTGCCTCAGCCTCTTGAGTAGCTGGGATTACAGGCACATGCTATCACACCCGGCTACTTTTTGTATTTTTAGTAGAGACGGGATTTCACCACGTTGGTCAGGCTGGTCTCAAACTCCTGACCTCCTGATCCGCCCACCTCAGCCTCCCAAAGTGCTGGGATTACAGGCGTGAGCCACTGTGCCCAGTCCATTGTAATGGGTTCTATTTTGATTAATAAAGATGTGTTGCAGCCTAATTATAAAAATTTAAAATTCACGGTCCAAAACTACAATTACTTTGGCACCAACCTAATAATAGAAGAATTAAAAGAGGCCTTTATATTAGAGAGCCCATGGATGATAAAGTAATAAAGAATATTACAGTCTCCATAACCCACAAACTTGGTAACTTAGACCAACTGGATGAATTAAAAGACACAATCTATTAATACTAAAACATAGGAGAAATAGGTCATCTAAATATATTGATATCTATTTTTAAAATGGAATCAATGCCTAATAACCTTACAGAAAACCTATATATTCCAAAAATCTGACATTCTGTCATGTTATTCTAACTGGTGGGCTTCAGGGATTTCCATTTTGATAAGAACATAGGTGAGTCGCACACACTGACTTTTAGTGCTCATTGGTCAGGAAACCTATGTCCACTATAGGATACTGCAGAGCGAAGCATTTTGGAGAATTTAGGCAAGATAATATGATTTTCAGAGTTAAAGGAAGACAACCTGTTTTATGTACAGTAATTCCTCATAATATCACAGGGGATACCATATTTAAACTTTGGGGTATCCCCAGGTATAATTCTTATTTGAGCCACATGTGAATTTCAGACACGGAGGCTGCCCAACTTTGGTGGCTTGCAACAGATGTGGAAGTTAATTCACAACCTACTTTGTGGAGGCATAAAATTCAGTGAGCACTCATTTAGCATTTTATTTGAAATATTATTTTTGTAAAGTTTGCATTTCCAATTAGGTGAAATTTTAAACCTGTTTCAGTTCTTATCCACTTTTTTCTCCCCCCCGAGACGGAGTCTTGCCCTGTCACCCAGGCTGGAGTGCAGTGGCCTGCTCTTTACTCACTTCAACCTCCACCTCCCAGGTTCAAGCAATTCTCCTGCCTCAGCCTCCCAAGTAGCTGGGATTACAGGTGCCCACCACCACGCCCAGCTAATTTTTGTATTTTTAGTAGAGATGTGGCTTCCCCACATTGGTCAGGCTGGTCTTGAACTCCTGATCTTGTGATCTGCCCACCTGAGCCTCCCAGAGTACTCAGATTACAGGCCTGAGCCACCGTGCCTGGCCTCTCCATTCTTTTTAGGCAGAGGGGAGCAAGGATTGCTTTAAGTTAGGAGGGACTCCCATGTACCCAGCACATTTGTGTAAATTTCTTCCTTCAGAGTTCTTCGAATCAGCATCACCATTGTTAAAGGCCTCCCACATGGTAATAATTGTGCTACAGGGTTTTACGAACATGAAGTTTATGTTTGGCTGAATTAACCTCCTTGCTGTGGCACAAGGGTGGCATAGGGGTTTTCACCAATTATGAAGCGGGTTCGCTGTGCAATGGTTACCAACTTTTCTGAGTACAATGAGACCAAACACCTTCATACATAAATTCCATGAAGTGAATTTATTACTTACAAATAGCAGACAAAGGACAACAGAAGTCTAGGATTCAATAAGAACCACTACCACAAGATCAGGAAGGCTACCCAGAGCAGATGGATGGAATTTTGACATAAACACTTCACTTGCACTACAACTGAGGGACCCCAGAAAGCAGCCCACCCTGGGTTTTCTCCCACGATGTGGTTTGCTGGACACAAGCGTTAAAGGCCATTCTGTTTCGAGCCGGGACTCTAACAGAGCCTGGGCTGTTCTGACCAATGTCACCTGATTATCAGGATATTGCATTCCCAGCATATCATAGAGTTATCTTGAGAACTACCAGTAAGAAAGGGAGGAAAATGGCCCTGCACCCTTAAAACTGAAGGATCAGGATATTTGTTGTGACAGAAGCACAGACAGTAGCGACAGAGTGTTCTTGTGAGCCATCTACTAGTTCTCTTGCATGGAGTATGGCACCTAACTGAGGCACCTAAGTGAGCCGAGATTGCACCATTGCACTACAGCCTGGGCAACAGAGTGAGACTCCATCTAAAAAAAAGATAATAATGAAATTAAAAAGGTTAAACTTACCTTCATATTAGAAAAACATGAAAATTCAACCATGAATCCAGCACATTATCAAAAGAATAGACAAAAATTCTACCAACAAACTTAATATCATTATCTATGAAACTCAAGTACTACTGCTTAAAGAGCATTTACAGAACTCTCACCTCAAGCTTTCTCTGCAAAACAAGGTGAAATGCATACTCAAGACTCTTTAAGAATGAGCCACTGATAAAAAACAATATAGTTGTAACTTGTGTAACATTTCATACATTTTTTTCAAGCACTGCACCATAATTAATTTGCATCAGGCTTTCCAAATTAGAAAAGTTTCACTTATAGAACTTCTTTCCCGTGGGAGTTTTCACGTGACTTTTCAAGTAAATGTGCAAACTGAAAATATTCTTGCAGTTTCTAAACTATTAGAGTTTTAATCCTGTGTACGTTCTTGTATTTACAAGGTCCAGCCAGCTACAGTGTGCATTTTCATATGTCCTTGAGTGGGCATGAGAGAAATGAAACATTCCCACATTCTGGACATTCATAGGGTTTTTCTCAGGAATCAGCTGATGTCTTCAAGTGGAACTAACACAACTGAAGGCCTTACCACAAATTTAGATTCAAAAGTCTTTTCTCCACTCTGAGTCCTCCCAAATCTTCAAAAACAGGAAAATCTGAAGGCTTGACCACATTTCCTACATTCTTAAGGTTTCTGTGCAGTGTGAGCCTTTTCATGTTTATGAGGGAATGAGAAAGAGTAAATGTTTTACCACATTTCTTACATTCAAGGGGCTTTATTTATTTATTTATTTTCTTTAATTTTGAGATGAAGTATCACTCTGTCATCAGGCTGCAGTGCAGTGGCACAATCTCGGCTCCCTGCAACCTCCGCCTCCTGGATTCAAGTGATTCTCCTGCCTCAGCCTCCTGAGTAGCTGGGATTACAACCATATGCTACCACACCCAGCTAATTTTTGTATTTTTAGTAGAGACGAGGTTTCACCATGTTGGCCAGGATGGTCTCGACCTCTTGACCTCGTGATCTGCATGCACAGGGCTTTCCCCCAACCCCCCGTGGCTTTTTATGTCCTTGAAAAAGAACTAAGACAACTGAAATGTGCCACCATGCCCAGTTTTATTTGTTTTTTTTTGTTTTTTTTGTTGTTGTTTTGAGACGGAGTCTCGCTCTGTCGCCCAGGCTGGCATGCAGTTGTGCGATCTCGGCTCACTGCAAGCTCCGCCTCACAGATCCACACCCTTCTCCTGCCTCAGCCTCCCGAGTAGCTGACATGAGCCAATGTGCCTGGCATTATTGTATTTTTTCTAGAGACAGGGTTTCACCATGTTGCCCAGGTTGTTTCACATTGTTTTAATCCGGGCTGGTTATGAACTCCTGGGCTCAAGCAATACACACACCTTGGCCTCCCAAAGTGCTGGGATTATAGGCTGAGTCACTACACCCAGCCTCTATATCATGACTTCTTTCATGGCGAGTAAGATGACTGGAACGAGCGTAGTCTTTACCGCATCTCTTACATTCATAGGGTTTTTCTCCAGTATGAATTCTTTCGTGGAGGTGAGGGGAACTGAGACGACTGAAGGCTTGGTCACATTGTTTACATTCATAGGCTTTCTCTCCAGTATGAGTACTTCTATGGTTACAAAGGGAACTCAAATGACTAAAGGCTTCGCCACATTGTTTACAGTCATAGGGTCTCTCTCCAGTATGAATGCTTCCATGGTTACGAAGGGAAGTGGAACAGATGAAGGCTTTATCACATTTGGTACATGTATCGGGTCTTTCTCCAGTGTGAGTCCTTTCACGCGTCTTAAAACAACAAGAAAATCTAAATGTTTTCCCACATTCCTTACATTCCTAGGGTTTATCTCCACTGTGAGTTCGTTCATGTATTAGACAACAACCGGAAACAGTGAACGCTTTACTACATTGTTTATATTTATAGGGTTTTTCTCCTGTGTGAGTTCTCTGATGTCTTTCAAATGAATTGAGAAAATAAAACACTTTCCCACATATCATACATGTATAACTGGATTTCCACTGTACATTATCATGTGTCTTCTAACACCTGGAACAGAAACGAAGAATTTCCCACATTGTTCACATTTATATTGCTTCTCTCCATATGGTTTGTATCCTGAGTGAGCCAGGATGTGCCTATTAAGGAGGGAATGATGTACAAAGACTTTTCCACAAACACTGCTTTCACATTGTTTTAATCCAGTAGAAATGTTCTCATTCAGATCAAGATTTGGAATTTGGCTGACAACTTGTCCATACTGTCTACCTTCTTTGCTTTCACACAGTCTCTGTACCACATGATTTCTGTAAAAAAATGACAAGCACATTATTATTGGTTGGTTTAAGAACTTTCTACTTACTAATAGGTCTTGGCCTTACACTGCTACCAATACCAAGGAAAATGCATTGTTATTATTATTATTATTATTTTTGCCATGATTGAATTATTTGAAAGTAAATGGGTTACTACTGAAAACACAGCTACCACCTGCATGGCTATGACCAAATTAGTAACATTCATATACACAATTTTGTAGTGCTATTTTCAAGTAAACTGTTTTCCAAACTCTGACTGCTACCTTGAAGTACGTTACATTTTGGGTGAAATTTTTCTAAAAAAAATAAATTTCAAGTGACTCTATTTGTTTTGATTGCTTGTTTTTAAGTTCATGACAAGCTAAGATTCCTTCAGAGGACTTTATTTCCTCTTCTCAGTGCAAATTATCTTATATCTTTCCCAAGTTTTTCAAAGTGATCTTCAATATTCTGGTCTTTCCATTTGTTTCCTAAAATGCAGACCCACAAAATTATCATGAATTATTACAAACTACAGAAACATTACTAGATTTCATGTTCATTGTACACAGTGCCCATGCCTGATTTCTTCACCAAATCATTCCCTTGCCACATTCCAAATCACAAATAGCACTGATGATAGGGAAATACTTCTGTAATTAAGTGAAATGTGTTGTCATTCTTACCTACAGAAGCCAGGTTCCTGCAGGTTTCCTGCATCACTTCTCTGCAGAGATTCTTCTGAGAAGAAGCTACCAAAGCCCATTCCTCCTGGGTAAAGTTCACAGCCACTTCCTCAAAAGCCATGGAGTCCTAGAACATTCCACATATGTGGATAGAAGGACGGGTGAGACTGACAGCACTGGGAATCTATACTCAATCCATAAGCTGTTTACATGATTCTAAAATTTCCAAGCATTTATTCTATGACTTGATTGTCACAACTCTTACTCTGTTCACACATACTCCCTCCCACACAGCAGTACTAATGTGAGAATTGAACTATTCAAAAAGGCAACAGCAAAGTAGAAACACCTATCTCATTAGAGAATCCAGGGAGTAAGATGTGCTGCTAGGAGTTACCTTTTAACTTCACTTTGTACATTTCTAGTATCTGTCATAATAAAGTTCTACCTGATGTGCATAAAGGAGTTAATATTATCAGTCCTGAGGCTACTTATTCTTTAAAATGCCTGCTCACAAAGTTCCATCTTTGTTTGTATTAGTAACTTACATTTTGAAAGGGATTCCACCAAACCAAGTAATAAGAATGACTCACTGCATCTAAATGGCTTGTGCAATATATTTGCCAAAACTTTTTCTGCCGAAGGTCTATTATTTTCACTGCAGTGGTGCTTAGGGAACCAGACACCAAAACACAGTCTGAACACTAAGTGTTCAATGAGGTTCCCTGGTACACAATATTTTACATGTGCTGTCACTTATTAACTGGGGAGTTGAGCCCATTCCATGTGATTATACCAAAAGAGAGTAGGCTTATTAAATTTAATTGAGTAGTAAATAAAACCAATAATTGATATTGGACAATATTAATACAATAATTTTTCAAATTTCTATTGCACAATGTCAAGGTAGAAAGGAATAAGAGGAAATACGACACCTGTTTTTAAAAAAGGACATTAATGTCACCACTTCCAGATGCTATTCCTATGAAATCACATAAATTCCCAAATCAGGTTTTTTTTTAGGCAGGAAAAATTACTTTTTCATGCATAGTAAAAATGACAAATGTCTAATGCTTTTTAGTCATCTAAAAAAAGAGTGATGGCTTGTCTAACATACTTCTAAGATTTTCAAACGAAAATACTCAGGACAGCACAGTATTAGCAGAGAGATGAGCAAGCAGACCAACGGGAAGAAAAGTCTTAATGACCCAGCATTTAAACGGAAAGTTGATGAGTGATAGAGTAGGCACTGTAGAATAGAAAAAGAAATCACATGCACTTTAAAATATGAGGCAAACCAGGCTGGCATCTGCTTAGGAAAATGCATTGCATTCTTCTCTATTCCATGATCCATAATCAACTTATTATATATTCAAATATGAAAGATAAAACCAGAACACTTTCAGAAGTCACAGAAAGATTTTTTTTTTTTTTTACGAAGGATTAGGCAGAATTTCTTTTATGTAAGAAAACAGTGATAAAGGAACAGACAAACTCAAACATATTAAAATTTAGGGAATAAAAAGAAAATAGTGTGGGCCGGGCATGGTGGCTCACGCCTGTAATCCCAGCACCTTGGGAGGATGAGGTGAGCAATCATCTGATGTCAGGATGTTGAGACCAGCCTGGCCAACATGGCAAAACCCCGCCTTTTTGCTGTTTGTATTTTTTGTTTTTTGAGACGGAGTCTTGCATTGTCACTTGGGCTGAGGTGCAGTGGCAAGATCTTGGTTCACTGCAACCTCCACCTCCCGGGTTCAAGCTATTCTCTTGCCTCAGCCTCCCAAGTAGCTGGGATTACAGCTAATTTTTTCTTTTTTGTATTTTTAGTAGAGACAGGGTTTCACCATGTTGGCCAGGCTGCTCTGGAACTCCTGACCTCGTGATCCGCCCACCTTGGCCTCCCAAATTGCTGGGATTACAGGCCTGAGCCACAGTGCCAGGCCTAAAACCCCGTGTTTACTAAAAATACAAAAATTAGCTGGGTGTGATGGTGGGTGCCTATAATCCCAGTAACTCGGGAGGCTGACACAGGAGAATCACTTGAACCCAGGAGGCAGAGGTCGCAGTAAGCAGAGATAGTGCCACTGCACTTCAGCCGGGCTACAGAGCAAGACAGTGTCTCCAAAAAAAAAAAAAAAAAAACATAAAACAACACCAAAAAACCCCTCAGATATCCAGATAAGAGGACACAGATGTGTCCACTGTCATAAATTCTTCACCATGCTACAAGAGGGGAACTGACATTTTGGTGAATCCTTGTAAATCATCAATTTATCTATCATACTTTTATTTCACCAGTAGCATTCACAAAGCTAAGTCCTACAATTCCATTTGAAATTACCCTTGAAAAGAACAGACCTTTAAATCTTACTACACTCACTCTGGGGAAGAAATAAATATGAACTTTTAGCAAATAAAATACGTCATTTTACCTTGCTACTTTGGAAATAGTACCTTTATCTTTCAAACTGTACTGACAACATGTATCTTACAGTCAATGAAAAACTGAAACTCATATAAGCGGACAAGCCTTATCAAGGTAACAAACTCAGGGAGAGGCAGCGCTGACTCCAACACAGACCTTTCTAAGTGTCACGGCAGGCCATTCTGTCCCTCAGGACACCCACCCTGTTCAGTAAAGTCCTCAGTGACCACCTAGGAGGCACTGGCACTGCTCTTTGTCCTCCTGTGTGCCTTGAGTGCATTTTCATATTCAGGTTCTTGCACATCCTCTCTGGGGTGGGTTTTCCTTGTCCTTTGGGACAGTTTTTCTCTCTTCACAAACCTGAGACAATCTAGAGAGCAGAAATCATTTCTGCCCTTTCCTCTCAATATCAGCATCCCATTGGCAGACCGTCAATGTGTCTCTGAGGAATAAAAGCTCCGGCTGGAGGAACAGTTTTAATGACCTAGCTTTAATGACATTATGTTGTATTGTCCATTCATTTTAATGTCGTAAAATTTTAATAACCCTAAAGGGTCACCATTTTAGATGAAACTATACCAGGAGATTCCTCTAAGGCCAAGAGCATCCAGCTGCTCCCCTGAGAGACTCTACCCCCTACCTCAGGCTGTCCTTGGGGATGAGATGACCCCGGGGCTGATACTCACTAGACCCTCCGATAGACATGGCCACAGCGGGTATCCTGGATCATCCCCAGATAGTTCTAAAATGCCAGGACTAGGAAAAGATAGGAGGGTGTCTGAGGACACAACACCCTGTAAAGTTTTCACGGGGGGACCTCAACCTAAAGACATTTTGGTAATATGTACACTTAGGAAAGATGAAAAGAAGAGAGGCACAAAGATTTTCTTTTTATACTAGTATGTCAGATGATTTATTCTCCGCTTTCCTCTCTTGTAAAATGTTTGGAAACAGAAAAATATTTTGGACAAGGTGGCTCACGCATGCATTCCCAGCGCTTTAAGAGGCCGAGGTGGGCGATCAGTTAAGGTCAGGAGTTCAAAACCAACCTAACCAACATGGCAAAACCCTGTCTCTACTAAAAATACAAAAATTAGCTGAACGTGGTGGTGGGCGCTTATAAGCCCAGCTACTTGGCACGCTGAGGCAGGAGAATCACTTGAACCCGGGAGTCAGAGGTTGCAGTGAGCTGAGACTGTGCCATTGCACTCTAGCCTGACGACAGGGCAAGACTCCGTCTCAACAACAACAACAAAATATATATATATATAAACATACATTTAAAATTACTACATGTAGATAGTATTTGAAGTCATGGGACTGACTGTAGGTAGAAACAAGAGAAGGCAAGGAAAGGTTTTATATTGATATTTATATATAATTATATAAAATATACATAATTATAATATATAAATATATCATATAGGCTGGGCACAGTGGCTTACACCTGTAATCCCAGCAATTTGGGAGGCCGAGGTGGGCAGATCACCTGAGGTCAGGAGTTTGAGACTAACCTGACCAACATGGAGAAATCCCATCTCTACTAAAGATACAAAAATTAGCCAGGCATGGTGTTGTGTGTCTGTAATCCCAGCTACTCAGGAGACTGAAGCAGGAAAATCCCTTGAACCCAGGAGGTGGAGGTTGCGGTGAGCCCAGATTGTGTCATTGCACTCCAGCCTGGGTGACAAGGGTTAAACTCCAACTCAAAATAAATAAATAAATAAATAAAATAAGAAATATATATTTATGTCTAAATATATAATTATAATACATACATGTATATGTAAATATACATTTATTATAAATTTGTTAATATATGAAATATGTTTATTTCTGAGACAGGGTCTGGTTCTGTCACCCAGACTGGAGTGCAGTGGCACTATCATAGCTCATTGGAGCCTTGAACAGGTGGCTCAAGCGATCCTCCCACCTCAGCCTCCTGAGTGGCTAGGATTGCCTGCACACACCACCATGCCTAGCTAATTTTAAATTTTTTGTGGAGACAGGCTCTTCCTTTTTTGCCTAAGCTGGTCTTGAACTCCTGGGCTCAAGTGATCTTCCTGCCTCAGGCTTCCAATGTGTTAGACGTGGGCCACTGCATCTGGTTTAATGCATTTTTTAATTTGCGAGTTTATATTATTTGATATTTTTAAGTACTGAATGTGTTGAAAAATCAACTTGCAGAATTCCTGAACAATGGACGGTCAGCTCTCATGTCCTGGTTCAAATCGCCCCAGCACACCACGGCTAGAAACCTTTCAGCCAACTTCCACTTATATCTCCCGGGGCAGGACAATGTCACTTGGCCAATCCCCACTAAGAGGGACTCTGGAAAGGCATGAAACTATTCTGTTTTCTATAAAGGAACATGACCAGGGAGAAGGCAGCTGGGAGGGCCAGCTGGGCCCTCCAACCAGCAGTGTCCACCATCGACCAACTGCCCTAGAACTACACCGTGCTGGGCATTTGGGACACTCTTATGAGCAAGAGTTTCCATTTTTCTTCTCATGGGACCTTCACGCTAGTGGCAAGAGACTTTTTTTTTTTTTTTTTGAGACAGAGTTTTGTTCTTGTCACTCAGGCTGGAGTGCAATGGTGTCATCATGGCTCACTGAAACCTCTGCCTCCTGGATTCAAGCAATTCTCCTGCCTCAGCCTTCGGAGTAGCTGGGATTACAGGATTGCACCACCACATCTAGCTAATTTTTGTATTTTTAGTAGAGATGGGGTTTCACCATGTTGGCCAGGCTGGTCTGGAACTCCTGAGCCACTGCACCCAGTCAAGAGGGAGATTTTAAATCAATAAGGAGAATTGTGATGAATGCCAGAAGGAAGAATGTGTGTGATGGGGAGGGGACCTAAGTTATTGTCTCACATTTTAACACTTTCATAGGCAATAACTAAAAATGTAGAAGCTTAAAACAACACAAGCCAATTTTGGCAAGCTAGGAGTTGAGCCTATTTAAGCGGGTCCTGTGCTTGGGATCTCATGCTAAGCAGCTGGGCTGCATCCTCATCTGAGGCTCCCCCAGGGCAGAATCCATTTTCAGGTCCGCTGAGGTTACTGGCAGAATTCATTTCCTCAGACCCGCTTGGCAAGGGCCCAGCTTTTTGCTTCCTTGCCTACGGGGCCCCTCCAAAGGTCTTTCTCAGTACAGCATCTCCCTCCAGCAGCACCTGCAGGTGGAACATTTCTCTCTAGTGTGCGAAGGTGATGCACTGTGACAGTGACATCCCATTGCTTTTGCCAGGGCCTATGGCTTAGAAGCCAGTCACCGGTTTTGCTCGTATCTAAGGTCAGGAAGACTATGCAAGGGCATAGGTCATTGGGGGGTCAGTCACTTTAGAGTGTGGCTGTCACCACAGAACTTGGTGAGACTTTAAGTGTTGGTAGGAGCTGGCCAGGTACAGGGGGGAGGGTGTGTCAGGCAGGGGTGAGGGCATGGAGGGGGATGCAGAGGCCTGCACCCTGGAATGTCCTTTCACTCCCTGAGGTTTTGTTCTCCTGATCCCTGAGTACATCCCAGAACATGGTGGGGCCCTAGCAGGGGAGAGGTAGGGAAGCCTGTGTTGTTCATCCGGGGACCTTGTTAGGCAAATCAGATTAGGGGCCAGGCTTTCAGTGGTGGGTGCGAGCGTGGGAGTGATGAGTGTGCAGGTGTGTGTGGGAAGAGCGATGGGGATGGGGTCAGCCCCAGCCACCATGAAGACCTTAACTGTGCATCCACCCATCCCAGCAGCCTCCCTGAGTGAATGCCTTCAGGGTGCAGGTCCTGTTTTGCACATGGAAGTGAATCAGAGTGGGACACTGCCTTGCCTTAGAGAGGTCACACTTCTTCTTCTTTTTTTTTTTTTTTTTTTTTAATTTGCAACAGAGTCTCACTCTGTTGCCCAGCCTGGAATGCAGTGCTGTGATGTTGGCTCACTGCCACCTCTGCCTCCCAGGTTCAAACAATTTTCCTGCCTCGGCCTCCTGGGTAGGGTAGCTGGGATGATAGGCATGCATTACCAGGCCTGGCTAATTGTTGTATTTTAGTTTCACCATATTGACCAGGCTGGTCCCAGTCTCCTGGCCTCAAGCGATCTGCCCGCCTCAGCCTCCCAAAGTGCTGTGACTACAGGCGTAAGCCACCACACCGGGCGAGAGGTCACACTTCATGCCAAGTGGGTGGCAGCGACTCAGACAGCACCCCAGCTGGTGCTGGGAGTGAGGGGTGCTCAGCGTCCTAGGAAGGCAGAGGGCTGCATGAGAGGTTTGGGGAGGAAGGACTGGAGCAGGATTTGAGATTTTCACCTGAGCAGCTGGGTGGATGGAGGGGCTGTTTACAGAGAATCACGAGAATGTGGATGAGCAGGTTAGGGCACTAATAAACCACTTTGTTTTGGCCCACGGAAAATTTGAGATGCTTCCCTGTGTCCAGCTGGGGCTTTGGGAAAGGTCAGGGCTGGGCATCTGACTGGGATGGATGTCTCTGGCAGGCAGCAGAGTATGTGGATGGTTTGTGAAGCCCGGAAGGGCATGAGATTTCCTGTGGCAGTGCCCACTGCAAATGGAAGGGCATTTGGCCTGAGCCCAGACATATACAAGTTTGGCAGAGTAGCTATAGAAGTACAGGAAAACCAAGGGTGTGGGGGCACATGAATAAGGAAGCTCAAATAAGATGAGGAAAGAGGTTTGAAAGACGATCAGGGCTGAGGACAGTGGTTCATGCCTGTAATCCCAACACTTTGGGAGGCTGAGACGAGAGGATAGCTTGAGGCCAGGAGTTTGAGACCACCCTGGGCAACATAGGGTGACCCCATTTCTATAAATAAATAAATTCCATTGGTACTTGGCATTTCAGGCGGGGAACAGCAAACATATGAAAGCTCTGAGGCAGGAAAGGGAAGTGATTAGTGCTCGCTCCTGGTTCCTTTATCAGACCTTAAAGAGATGCAGAGACATTTCAGGTACTCCTTGGCCGAGCTCCTTCAGGGAAGGCCTAAGTTCGCTTCTACTTCCCATCTATTAAGTTTTTTTTTTTTTTGGAGACAGAGTCTCACTCTGTCGCCCAGGCTGGAGCGCATGCAGTGGCACCATCTCAGCTCACTGCAACCTCCACATCCAGGGTTCAAACGATTCTCCTGCCTCAGCCTTCCCAGTAGCTGGGACCACAGGTACGCGCCACCACGATCGGCTAAGTTTTTGTATTTTTAGTAGAGATGGGGTTTCATCTTGTTGGCCAGGCTGGTTTCGAACTCTTGGCCTCAAGTGATCCACCTGCCTCGGCCCCACAAAGTGCTGGGATTACAGGCGGGAGCCACCGCGCCCGGCCCTACTTCACTCCTAACGCCCACCATAAGTGCTTCCAAATGTTTGCTGAATGACAAGGTGAACGAGTGAATGGGACTACGTGACTTCGGGCAACAGGCAATCCTATTCCTTGGACCTCAGTTTCACTTTTTGTAAAGCAAGCCTGTCTCTCGCTGTCTGCCCTAAAAGCCTGAGTTCTGGCCTTGAGATGAGTGCGTCCTGTAGAGCAGACTGCAGGTGGACGTTGAGCTGGGTCTTCTAGGGGGCCAGGATCCGGCCAGCTCTTGGGTCCGGTCCTCCCGCGGGACCCCGCACGCCCAATCCCAGCGCCGCCCCGCCCAACCTGCCTTTGTTCCCCCAGGCCCCGCCCTCTCCGCGCGGCTTGCTCCCCATTGGCCGGAGGGGGCCCTAGGCGCCCGGCTCCGCTGGGGGCGGGGCGGCGGGCGGCGGGCAGTGGGCGGGTCCGTGTGCACCTGCACGGTGTGTTTCCTGGCCTCAGCCCCGCGCCAGCTGCAGCTCCTTGATCCGAGCCGGATCCTGAACGGGGAACACGGGCTGAAGCGGCGCGGCGGCCCCTCCCCGGGGCTCCATTGTTGAGGCTGCCGCGTCTCTGTCGGCTGCTCAGCTGCGCTCCAGTGCGCCCAGGCTCCGCGGCCAGGAGCGAGCGATGCGAGGCGGCGGCCTGAGGTGAGAGGGCGCGACGGGCGACGGGTTCTCCGGACCGGGCGGGGGTCTCTGCCCCGGGCGTGGCGGCTCCGAGCTGGGCTCCACAGGGTCCGAGTTCGGGATCCGGAGTCCTTGCGCCTGGGCTTTGTCTCGCCTCGTGTGGCACCGGGGACTTCGCCCCTGCTGCGATAAAGCGTGGGCCCGCGCGGCGGTGCTGGTCGCCCTGGGGGTGGGGGCCGGTCCCCACTGCTCCCCAGCTCCCCGCGCCTGCCGCGGAGGGGACTTCATGGACCCGGGCGCTGGCTTCTGCCCGGTCCTCCGCGGCGTGGCTGGTCCCCGCGTGCGCAGAGGGGGCCCTGCGAGAACCCACTCGTGGGGCGGGGCCCGGGTCACCGCCAGTGGGAGACTCCGCCACCCTCCCCGCCTTCCCTCTCAGCGAGACTGCTTCGCTAGACTCACCGAGGGGACTGCGCGGACCCTCGGACGAGGGAGTCCGTGACTCTGGGTGGGGGCTTTTTCCTGGCCCCGCATGACAGTTTCCTGAGTGTTTTGTCACCTATATAGGTGGCTGCGTGGACCCACGCGCTTGGGTCCTGGCCGCCCTGCTAGTGGGGCTGTGCGCCCCCCCGTGGCTCGTCTAGGTCGACCCCGCCTGGGACGCGTGTAGTGGGGGTCCGTGCGCGAGGGTCGCGGTTGGTGGGGTCGCACCGCCCCCGCCGCATGGTTTGTCCTCTCACTTGCCCGGCGGGAGGAAGCGAGAGGCGCGGGCCCGGAGCTGTCGCACAGCGGCCGCACCGACCTGTGTCCTGGCCGGCGGGTCCCGGGGGGCGAGGGGCTGTCACCAGGCGTCCCACCAGGCGTCCCACCGCCGCACTTCCTGCTCTGGCCCCGAGCTGGGCTCTGATTGGAGGGAGCAGGGCCCTTCTGCCGGGCGCTTCTTGATTTCTTCCGTTAGTAATGGGAAGAAAAAAAAATCTGGAAAGCCAGATTGAACTTTGTAACTCTCAGCGCTTGGAGAGTGGAAGAAGCTCTCCCAAGAATTTGGCGCGCTGGAAAATGCGTTTCAAGCAGGAGCATCCACACCCATGGAATGAGGCCAAGGCAGTTACAGTTAGAGGTCAGATTTATGAGGGGAGAGCGAGGGTGAGGTCCGTGGGTGGGGAGATTCTGACCTCAGTTTGATGGGAAGACGTGATGCTGCCCCTCAGACGCCTATTTCTCAGCCACCAGAGAAAGTGGAATCACTCCTTAGTGAATGCTTTCATCAGACTTTTGAAAAACCTGTAATGTTCCAGGAAGGAAAATCGAACTGGACAGTTTTCCCCTTTTAAGACTGTTAAACGTCCCGGAGACAAACAGCAGAAGGCTCAAGGAGTCCAAATACTCAACCTGAAGTTCTTTCTGAACAAGAGATGGTGTATAAGTAACAGGCATACGAGACAAACCTGAACTAATCACCGCAGCTGTGGCTCCTAGCCCTGTAGCGTGTCATGCAGGCCCTTTTGCGTTCTCTGCCCTCCGCTGTCCCAGACCCCAACGCTACCGCGCACCTCCAGTCATCAGCTCCTGCCGACCCATTGCTATGAACTCTGTTTCGGTGGCTCTCTTCTCTCTGAAGTTTTGCTCTTTCTCCTGAAGTCCTGGTCTTGAAGAGCTTATGATCTGCAGGGACAGATTGGATTTGGGCAGTACATAGTTAACTGTAGCACAGCTTGAAAAATGCTCTGATAGAGGTGGGCAGGCAGTTTGTACATGCGGGTAAATGCGAGGTCCATTTTCAAAACCATGAATCCAAGTATTCATGCTATTTTAAGTCTGCAATTCTTTGACTCTCCAGAGGATTTTTAGATTAATTCTTTTTTCTGTTACTTCCTAGTGTTTGTTGCATAATTCAGAGTACTTGATTAAAACTTACCAGGTCGGCCGGGCACGGGGGCTCACGCCTGTAATCCGAGGACTTTGGGAGGTCTAGGCAGGCAGATCACTTGAGATCAGGAGTTCGAGACCAACATGGCCAACATGGTGAAACCCTGTCTCTACTAAAAATACAAAAATGAGTTGGGCGTGGTGGTGGGCGCCTGTAATTGCAGCTACTCAGGAGGCTGAGGCAGGAGAATAGCTTGAACCCAGGAGGCGGAGGTTGCAGCGAGTGAAATGGCTCCACTGCACTCCAGCCTGGGCCATAGAGTGAGACTTTCTCTCTAAACAAAAACAAAAACAATGTACGGGGTCTACCTCCGGCTCTGGAATTTTCCTGGAAGGCCTTCTCTTCTGGGCTTCATTTTTCTCACTTTTGAGGATCGTAAACTACATAATTTCCAAGATTTTTGCCCTACACTTTTAATTCTTTCAAGCAAATAGAGTAGAGAAAAATTCTCTTCCCCGTAATGGTGTAAGGAATTCTCTCACAGAAGGGAACACATGGGTATGGAGAAGACAGAGGGTGTGTGTGTGTGTGTATATATATATATATATTTATATATATATATATAAATATGTGTGTGTATATATATATAAATATGTGTGTATATATATGTGTGTGTGTGTGTGTGTGTGTATATATATGTTTTTTGGGGTTTTTTTTTTTTTTTTTTTTTGGAGACAGAGTTTTGCTCTGTTGCCCAGGCTGGAGTGTAGTGGCAGGATCTAGGCTCACTGCAAGCTCCGCCTCCTGGATTCACTCTGTTCTCCTACCTCAGCCTCCCAAGCAGCTGGGACTATAGGCGCCTGCCACCACGCCCGGCTAATTTTTTGTATTTTTAGTAGAAACAGGATTTCACTTTACTAGCCAGGATGGTCTCCATCTCCTGACTTCGTGATCTGCCTGCCTCGGCCTTCCAGAGCGCTGGGGACGACAGGCGTGAGCCACTGTGCCTGGCCGACAGAGGATATATTTTTGAGCTCTACATTTCAGAGTTCTTTTCTCTAGCCCTGGCCTGGGTCCCAAGCAGGGAACTTAATTCACTCTATCACTGAAGTATTCTCTTGCTTTGATACCATTGATATGTTGTCCTAGAGATTTGCTGTGGCTACTAGGAGTGTTTCATAGTTAAGAACTGATGCAACCTCTCTTTTGTCAGTTGATGAGTCTATGAACCATGTTGTTTCCTTTAGTATTATCTGCCTGGAACTGGAAGGTCAGAGATGAAGTTTTCTTAGGTTGTAAGTCTCAGTCTTTGTTATGTACCTTTGTCTGTCTCCCATGTTACCTGCTGTTTTTCCCCCCGTTTTTCATTTTAATGTTTTTATTGGATAGGTGTCTAGTATTGCAGGCTACCTCAAAACGTTTTTGGATATTGACAGGATATAAGTATGAATAATAAGTAAAAGATAACTTCTTCTAGTTCTTTTGAGCAGAAGATTTGGTTTCTACATGTGGCCCTATTAAAGCTTTTGTTAAGTCCAAGTGCTTTCTGAACTTCAATTCCCTTACCTGTAGAATGGAGTTAGTTGTTAGTAATACCTGTTCTGCCTAACTCAGGAGATTGTTTTGAGGATCAAATGAAATCATGAATGTGATGGAATTTTGTAAATTTTAAATGAAATATTGTATTACCTAAGAATTTTTTTTTTAATGCCGTATTAAGAATGGAATGAATCTGGGTTTTCCTTTGAAATCCCAAATGTTTAATGTACAGAGAAGTTTTAATGTGTCTGTTGGGGAGCTTCATTAGGATTGTTTTCTATCTTTAACTGGCCAGTATTGTTTTATATTTTAGCATTTTTGGGGAACATCAAAATTTGTGTTTCAGTTATCATTAATATTTTACAAAGTTATTGAATGTGCATGATTTAGTCTTTACCAATCTCTTCAATTATTTACATTCCCATGTAAAAAAATGCAGTAATGGACGTCCATGTAAATAACATTCCCATGCTTTAATGAAGCATCATTTCTTGACATTGCAGTTTCTAAGTGCCCTGTGTTGAGGTCGGGAAAGCTAAAGGGCAGTCAGAGGTCAAGGTCAGCAAAGCACCACCTTTGACATTTGAAATTCAGCAGCAGGTATCACAGTGAACCCCATTCCAGCATCCAGGAAGTTTCTCTGCCCTGCCTCTCCTCCAGCCACCTCAGAATCTGTGTCTGCAGTGTTGGTCCTGCTTTCCTGTCTCTCCTCTGCCTTTTCCTTCTCTTCACCAACTTCTACCGAGTGCCTCTGGTGTCCCAGACAGTGGCAGTGGGAGGATAAAGGCTAATAAACCTGGCCCTGGTCCTCAAAGAATTGATGTTTTCTGTGCAGACATTAAGTTACACTGTCATATATAGTGTTGACAGACATTGATACAGATTTCCTGTGAAGTGCAGAAGCACCATCCTGGAAGCAGAGATGCAGAGGCAGCACTGGTGACTCACACATGGAGAGCTGGAGTTCTTGGTCTAGTGGGATAAACTGACCTGGACATCATTTCAGTGCAGCGGAGTGAGTGCTGGGATGGGCTCCCTCGGGGCATCTGGGGCTGGGTTTGTCTGGTGTTTAGTCTCCTGCTTGGTACTTAGAGTTTATCAGTAAGATGAGCATTGGGAGGTTTCTAAGTGAAAGGAAAGGCAATCACTTACCTGAAACCTGAAATTTGTAGGTGTTCTGGGCCATTTATAATTCACTGAATCTGTTTTGTCAGAACAAGTCTATCATCTATTGTTTTGGATGGAGTGTGGCCAGCCCTGTCTTGCGATGTAAGGAAGTCCGGAAACGCCTGTCAGGTGTCAACACCGTGCCAGACACTCTTCTAGGGGTTTCCATGTAAATCACTGTATTCATTTCTGTTGCTGCTTTACCACATTTCCACAAATTTCGGGGCTTAAAACAATTGAAATTGTATCATCTCACAGTTCTGTGGGACAGAAGTCTGACGTAGGTGTCACTGGGCAAAAATCACCATGTGGGCTGGGCTGCATTCCTCACTGGAGAATTGTTTCCAAGCACTTTTGGCCAAACATAGTTCTTTGTGGTTGCAGGACTGAGGTGTCTGTTCCCTTGCTGGCCATCTGTTGGGGGCTGCCCTCAGCTCCTGAGACCTCTATCTGGTCTTTGCACGTGGTTCCATGAGCTCAGGACTAGCTAGGCCAGGGACCTGGTCAGCCTCTCCAGTTCCCCTGTGTGCATTTCTCTTCTTCCACTCGGAGAAAGTTCTATGCCCTATTTTAAAATTTTTTTTGAGATGGAGTCTCACACTGTTGCCCAGGCTGGAGTGCAGTGGCGTGATCTCAGCTCACTGCAACCTCTACTTCCTAGGTTCAAGTGATTCTCCTGCTTCAGCCTCCTGAGTAGCTGGAACTACAGGTGCCCGCCACAACACCCGACTAATTTTTGTATTTTTAGTAGAGATGGGGTTTCACCATTTTAGCCAGGATGGTTTCCATCTCTTGATCTCGTGATCCACCTGCCTTAGCCTCCCAATGTGTGGAGATTACAGGCAAGAGCCACCGTGCCTGGCCAGTTCTATGCTCTTAGAGGCTCATGGGATTAGATTGGACCTCCCTGGATAGCCCAGGATACTCCTCCTAAGGCCTGTGGCAAAGCCCTTTGGCTGTGTGACATAGTCACAGGTCTCAGGGGTTGGAATCTCCCATCACAGTTACTGATCCAGTTACTACAGCAGCCTGGGAGGTGCTTTTCATTGCCTCTGGTTAACAGATACCAATTTTTTTTTTCATTTTTGCAAATTGGCAAGAACATGAAGATCCCTCTTTTTTTTTTTTTTTTTTTTTTTTTTCCAGACGGAGTCTCATTCTCTTGCCCAGGCTGGAGTGCAGTGGTGCAATCTTGGCTCACCACAATTTCCACCTCCCGGGTTCAAGCAGTTCTCCTGCCTCAGCCTCATGAGTAGCTGGGACTACAGACATGTGCCACCAGGCCCGGCTAATTTTTGTATTTTTAGTAGAGACAGGGTTTCACTATGTTGGCCGGGCTGGTCACAAACTCGTTAACTTGTGATTTGCCCACCTTGGCCTCCCAAAGTGCTGGGATTACAGGCGTGAGCCACCACACCCAGCCATGAAGATCCTTCTTAAGTGAAAAAACCGTTCTTCTGACTTGATGTGAGGCTGTTGGTGAGATTGATAGCAATGGAGACAGGTCCATTAGAAATGGAGCTAAACTTTGTGTTTTGGAGTATTTTGATGGCCTGCCCTGATTATGTAAGTTTTGCTAAGAAGTCATTAGAGTCATTCCTCTACTGGAAGAAACACCCATATGGGGAATTTGGGACCTTGCCTTTTCAAGTTTTACACAAAGGACTCTCTATGAGTGAAAAGTACGTGACTCCAGGTCCATTTCTAGAATGGAAACAGCTGCATCAGCCCAACAGCGATTCACATTCCTGAGTTTGAGAGAATCTGACTATTTCAAGGCTGAAGCCAAAAGCCCAATAAACAATGTTTGTACCTTTATTCATAGTTAGGACTTAGGTGCATCCTGTGGTCAAGAAAACAACTGATGGTGGCCAAGTAGTTTAAAACCAAGCAGGACCTCATTTTATCATGTGGGTGTTTTTGATTTTTTAAATGAAGTTTTTATTTTCCTGTGCAATAAATGACAAGCTCTGACTTGAAATACATTTCCTTTAATAAACTAGAATCTAGGGCTGGGCGCGGTGGCTACGCCTGTAATCCCAGACTTTGGGAGGCCGAGGAGGGCAGATCACGAGGTCAGGAGATTGAGACCAACCTGGCTATGGTGAAACCCTGCCTCTATTAAAAATACAAAAAATTAGCCGGGCATGGTGGTGGGCGCCTGTAGTCCCAGCTACTCAGGAGGCTGAGGCAGGAGAATGGTGTAAACCCATGAGGCGGAGCTTGCAGTGAGCCGAGATCACGCCACTGCACTCCAGCCTGGACGACAAAGCGAGACTCTGTCTCAAAAAAAAAAAAAAAAGAAAAAAAAAAAGAAACCAGAATCTATAATCCTAAGGTTTTTAACCTGGCTTTCAGAAATTTATGAAGTCCCCAAAATCCTGTGCAACAATTTTGTGTATATGCATCCATGTGTGTTTATGGGGAGACGATTTATAGCTCTCCATACATTTTCAAAGTGGTTGGATTCCAAAAAATTTTAGAATACGCCACTTGGGCCTGGTGTGGTGACTCACATCTGTAATCCCACCACTTAGGGAGGCTGAGGCAGTAGGATCCACTGAGATCAGGAGTTTAAGACCAGCAACATAACGAGACCTCCACCTCTACCCAAAAAAAAAAAAAAAAATGCTGGGCGTGGGGGTGCATACCTGCGGTTCTAGCTGCTCGGGAGGTTGATCACCTGATCCCAATAATCTGAGGCTGTGATGAGTTAGAATTACACCACAGCACTCCTCCCTGGGCAACAGAGCAAGACCCTCTCAAACAAAAACAAAAAACTATATCACTTAATATACTATTGTTGTTGGTCAAGTATCAGATTTTGTTTAAAAATTAAATACTCTTTCTTTTTTTTTGAGATGGAGTCTCGCTGTGTCACCCAGGCTGGATTGCAGTGGCATGGTCTGAGCTCACTGCAAGCTCTGCCTCCTGGGTTCGCACCATTCTCCTGCCTGAGCCTCCTGAGTAGCTGGGATTACAGGTGCCCACCACCATGCCTGGCTAATATTTTGTATTTTTAGTAGAGATGGAGTTTCGCCGTGTTAGCCAGGATGGTCTCGATCTCCTGACCTCGTGATCCGCCCACCTTGGCTTCCCAAAGTGCTGGGATTACAGGTAAATACTCATTTTTGCAAAGTTGTACAGGCATACAGCTCTAAGAGTCAGAAATTAACAAGGCTTACAATAAAACCCAGCAATCCCCCACCTTACCCTTCTCCACCCTAATCCCTGCTCCTTGGAGGTTACTATGTTTATGTTTTAGCTGGTTCTTCTAGATTGTGTGGAAGACAAGGATTCAGGTTGCTTACCCTCTCCCCTCCTCCTGTTGCCCACGTTTTTCTCCCCCATCCTCTCAGTATAATTATTGTGATAGTGAGGCCAGGCATGGTGGCTTGTGACTTATCCCAGATTTTTGGGAGGCCAAGGCAGGCAAATCACTTGAGGCCAGGAGTTGAAGGCCAGCCTGGCCAACACAGTGAAACCCTGTCCTACTAAAAAATACAAAAATTCGTCAGTTGTAGTGTCGCACACCTGTAGTCCCAGCTACTCAGGAGCGTGAGGCACAAGAATTGCTTGAACCTGGGAGGTGGAGGTTGCAGTGAGCTGAGATCGCATCATAAGCTGTACACGCCACTGTACTCCAACCTGGGCAACAGAGGTCGACGCTGTCTCAAAAAAAAAAAGTATCGTGATAGTGGGATACATAGTACAATAGTGTATATATTTAGTATTCTTCCTGGTTTTTGGCCCAGAGCTTCTAAAACCCTTGTAATTTCCTGAGTGATAGGAACATCATTGGTTATAATATTTGGTCTTAGGTTTCAATACCTGACACAAGAGCTTCTAAGACTTTTGGAATCTCTGGGGTGATAGGAGTGTCTTTTGTATGATAATGAGATGACAGGTGGCTTCGGGCCCCTGGACAGGTTCAGGATTGGGGCTGGTTGCCAGAAAGATGAGTCATGAGTAAAGAGTTGGACATACCAGCCCCACCCCTACCTCTGGGAGGGGAGATGAGACAGGCTGGAGATTGAGCTAGTCACAGGTGGCCAATGACTTCATCATGTCTATGTTATGAAAACTCCATAAAACCCTCTAAATACTGGGTTTGGAGAGCTTCTGGTTTGGTGAACTCATTTGGTGCTGGGGAGGTGGCACTTCCAGGGACGGCATGGGAGCCCCGACCTCTCTGCCCCGTGGTGTGCCCTGTGCATCTCTTGCATTTGGCTGTTCCTGTGTTCTCTTCTTTGTAATAAACCAGTAAAAGTAAGTAAGTGCCAAGCACTTTGCGTCTGTCACCTCTCTTACTTTTTCAGCAACACTGTGTGGCGGATAATGTCCTCATGTTGCTGGTGACAAAATGAGATTGATGCCTTGAGTAACTTGCTCAAGGTCACATAATAAGTGGAATTCAAGCTCTGACTCCAAAGCCTGTGCTTTTAACCAGCATGCTGCATAGCCGCCTCTTTATTTGTTAGGATTTTTGGTGTCTTTAGGGCCTGACACCAAGTTGGTCGTTGTGGCCTAGAGCTGTTATAAGGGAGCTTTTAGCAGCCCTGCTGAGAACAGAGCCAGCACCTCCGGATTGGCAGGGCAGGGGCTGTTCCTGCTGGGAGCCGCAGGCCATTCATTCCCTGTGGCCCTTGGCTATCTTGCTCATCCACTCCCTCCCTCATTCAGTAGGTCCTGAGTGCCGCCTCCGTGTGGAGGAGAAGGAGGCAGCCTTCCAGCCCAGGTGGGGCCTGCAGGTACACACAGGGAGAGGCAGCTGTGCACTGAGCTGGCTGTCGGCTGGGACAGTGTGGCTCCAGAGGTGGCGATAGAATGCTCTGGGACTGCAGAGGGAGCACGTGCTTCTGAAAGGGAGGAAGGGGCAGGCACCGCAGAGGAGGTGTACGTGAGTTGGACTTTGAGGGAGGAGTTGCATTTCCACAGTGGAACCGAGCAGCTGAGGCTTTCTCAGCAGCTGAAGATCACAGCCAGCCAGCCTCAAATGTTCAGCTTTTCCTGAATTCTCTTCTTTACAACACAGCAGTAAGTTTTCAACAGAGATGAAGCAGTCACCTCCATGTCATTAATGTTCTGCAAATCCTGTGTGTAGTTTTCAATGCTTAGCAGATGGGGGCAGCCTGGGCCATAAGAGAAGAGCCTGTGTGTCCACCTATTGGGACAGCAGTCAGGTGTGGCACAGGGCAGTGATCACTGCCTGCCCCTGAGGAACTCAGTTGTACTTTTATGTGGAGAGGCCAAAGAAAGCTGTGGTACAGGGGGCAGGAGACATTTCACCTCCAAACCAAGGCACAAAATACATAGTCTGTGCCCTGCATGAGAAACCGAGCAGAACCGTGTGCTGATTCCCACCCCTGCCTCCCCTCCTGAGAGCGAACCGTCCATTGTACTATGGCGGAAGGCATTTCTGCAGCCTCTGCAATTGGAGTGATCTGTCACTTGCCCATTGAGCCTTAGGGGCAGCAACCAAGTGGTGTGGCTGAAACACAGGCCTTGGCCAGACCGGGTTGGATATGTTGGTTCTGCCACTGATTGTGAATTACAAAACCTTGGAGAAGTCATTGTCTTTCTCTGTGCCTCTCATGTAAGATGGGGAACACTGCGGCCATTGCAGAAAAGCAGATAGGTGGAGCGAGTATGAAGTGCTTTGTGTGTGTGTCACACGGTGAATGAAATGGCACTGATTGACATTATTGATAGTAATAACAGGTTTCATTCAGGAACAAAACCGGTAAAGTAGGCCAGGTGCAGTGACTCCCGCCTGTAATCCCACCACTTTGGGAGGCCGAGGCAGGCGGATCATGAGGTCAGGAGTTTGAGACCAGCCTGACCAATATGGTGAAACCCCATCTTTACTAAGAATACAAAAATTAGCTGGGTGTGGTGGCATGCCTGTAGTCCCAGGTACTTGGGAGGTTGAAACAGGAGAATCATTTGAACCCAGGAGGCAGAGGTTATAGTGAGCCGAGATGGCGTCACTGCACTCCAGCCTGGGCGACAGAGTGAAACTCTGTCTCGAAAAAAAGAAAAAATCTGGTAAAGTGTTTTACCCAGCCTAGGTACGTGTGGCAGAGCCAAATGAAAGCTTAGAAAAAGATGACTTGAGAACTAGCCCAGCAGAAGAATCAGGTGGGATGTGTTGTTACTGAGTAAGTGAAATTTGCACCTGCTTTCTCCCAGGCCTCGCTGAGTTGTGTACAACAGAGAGCTCAGGTGTTGGGGGCAGTTGACCGGTTGAAGAATGCATTGTTATTATGTGAGGAACATTGGGCTTTGAAAAAGCAGAACTGGATCCACGTTCTTGCCTGGTAACTCTAATTATCATCTAGTTTGTAAAGGGGAATGCAGTTCACTGAAAAATTCATATGACAGTGGGACAAGGATTGGGCCTCTGCATTGGTTTGTGTAATATAGGTCACATGAAAGAGCATTTAGGCTGCAGGGAGACTTTTCATCTCTATAAATTTGCTTTCACAGGACAATTCCATCATGATTTGAAGATTTGGGAGTCAAAACTACATTGTTCTGGTATGTGTTTCGGGGCAGATTTATGCATACAATTTGCTTAAATATTTCAGATGATACAAGAATATATGTGTGGTGTAAAAAGCTGAAATTTGCATTCCCCCTTCTCTAGAAGTAACCATTGTGAATAGTTAACTCTGTATTCCAGCTATTTTGTATATTATAAATACACTGTGAACATTTGAGTGTATATATACATGTATGTTACACACATTTTTAGAGATGGAATATTGCTGTGTTGCCCATGCTAGTCTCAAACTCCTGGGCTCAAGGGACCCTCTCGCCTTAGTCTCCCAAAGTTTTGGAATTACAGGCATGAGCCACAGCACCTGGCCTGCGTGAGTATATTTACTAATTGCTAAGTTACTCTGTTCAATACGTGTCTATTGAACTCCCCATGTGCCAAGCATTGTTCTGAATACCTTATATGCACCAATTCACTTAATTTTTAGAGCAGCTCTATTATTGTGGCCCTTTTACAGTGAGGAAACTGAACCACAGAGAGGCTGGGGACGTTGTCTAACATCACACAGCCAGTGCTGTTGGAATTGAGGTTTGAACCCAGACAGCTGGCTTCAGATCTCTTAGCTGTTATCATAGATGGCACACCCAAACCTTAGGGCCACCTCCCAAGCCTTGCCTCCGATACGGGCTCGCCTGAGCTCTGCGAGAGCCATGTACGTGAGGTTTCTTTCCTCTTTAAGAACACAAGTCTTGAAATTGTCCCAGACCCTGGAAGGACCTCTTGAGGACCAAAAACAGGGATTCTTCAAGCCTGCCCCAAGGGCCAGATCTCTGATTTAGCTACTTGGAAGGTAGATGTAGAAGAGAGTAATTTTGCCAGAACAAAATGTCAGGATGGCTGGGCTGACTCGGCCAGATGCAGTGGCTCATGCCTGTAATCCCAGCAATTTGGGAGGCCAAAGCAGGTGGATTACCTGAGGTCGGGTGTTCGAGAGCAGCCTGGCCAACAAGTTGAAACTCCGTCTCTACTAAAAATATAAAAATTAGCTAGGCGTGGTATCGGGTGTCTAATCCCAGGTACTTGGGAGACTGAGGCAGGAGAATTGCTTTAACCCGGTTCACAGAGGTGGTAGTGAGCTAAGATTACGCCACTGCATCCAGCTTAGGTGACAGAGTGAGACTCCATTTCAAAAAAAAAAAAAAAAAGAAGAAGAAGAAGAAGAAGGGGGAAGGAGAATGGCTGGGCTAACTCATAGGGTAGAGGCCCTACAGCGGCCGTAGGACCTTGGCCACTTGGGTGGAAAAGAAGGAAGGAAGAGCTTCACCCATGGCGGTGACCTGGACTGCAGAAACCACACTAAATATCCACATCCTGGAGCCTGGCCACCCCATTTGCTTCTCTTCTCCTTGGGTAGAGGGTGTGGGGAGCTTTCTACCCTGGAGGCTGAGCAGCGCAGCTTCCAACCAGGGTAGGCGTTTGTCTGTCCCTGGGAATACAGACAGCATTCTCATAAGCAGCCCAAATACTCCTGAACAGCTTTTTGTAGGGTGGGGCGGGGCGGGGCAGAGGGTGATTTTGACTCATAGGTACCTTTTCCACTTTCACTGCTGATAACTGTGTTACAGATTAAAGTTTTGTTTTTGATACTGAAGAGGGCTTAAGAGAGTGAGCTATTATGGCACATCTAAGTCTGCTAAAATAGAACCACGGGGTAGAGTAGGAAAATCTCTTCTAAATTATGGATGATATATGGTGAACGTTAGAAGCCATGTGTACCTAAGTTGAAAAATCAAAACATGTCTTGTATTTGGGTGACCCCGGTAAGTCTGGATGCCACTGCACCTTGTGTGAACACAGGATGCTGAGGTGTAGGGACCAACAGGCTTTTTCTGGACATCTTGTGCTTCTCCCTTGGGGTAAAGTGGGGCGGCAGTAGGAGCACACAGCTGTTGGGCCCCTAATATTTGTCAGCTGGTTTACATGTGGGATTCCATTTAATGCAATCTTGGAGGTAAAATGATTTTATTGAAGATGAAGATAGAGGCTTAGAGAAGTTAAGAAAATTGTTCAATGTCACGTCATTTGTTTTGTTTTGTTTTGTTTTGTTTTGAGGCAGAGTTTTGCTCTTCTTGCCCAGGCTGGAGTGCAATGGCACGATCTCGGCTCACCACAACTTCTACTTCCCTGGTTCAAGTGATTCTCCTGCCTCAGCCTCCTGAGTAGCTGGGATGACAGGCATGCACCACCACGCCAGGCTGATTTTGTATTTTTAGTAGGGACGGGGTTTTTTCATGTTGGTTAGGCTGGCCTTGAACTCCCAACCATGAGTGATCTGCCCAACTCAGACTCCCCAACTGCTGGGATTACAGGTGTGAGCCACCACGCCTGGCCGAGGCCATGTAATTTCTTAAGTGGAAAGATGAAGTAATTGATGAACTCAGAAGTTTGACTTCAAGGCCCTTCATCTTTCCATAACACGTGGTTCCTTCCCTGGTTGGTGGGAGTGACTGAAGAACTCAAGGAAGCTGTGTTTTGTGGAAAGAAGACCTGAGGGGTGTATGGTCTTTCCAGGCTTGGAATCTGCCATGCTGGGCTTCTGAATTGTATAGCTTGGCCATATAGAGAGAAGCCCCTCATTTAAGACTTATTCTTTGGGGGAAATAAAGGAAGGCCGCCCACATGAGACAGGCAGAGGTGATTTTCTCAGAACTGCTGTGGCAAGAGAGTCGGCACCATTACTTGCGTGTGGCAGAGACTGACATGCAAGTGAGTGGCTGATGAAGAGTGGGGAAATTTCAGGATGGAAAAGAACGGCTCCCAGTGGAGGCTGTTGTGGGGACTGGAGGCGGCTGTGCAGAAGTGGGTTGTCCTATGTGATTGGTTAGGGGCGTATTTGGCTTTCTCTGAATGATCCTAACTGGAAACAGGGGCCAAAATTAGGGTAGCTGTCAGTTTTGAGTCAAGTCCTGGCCACATGGACAGAGTTGTGGTTTAGTTTCTGGGTTGTGGAGAGAGAGCAGTCTGGCTTCCTGTCTGATGTGCTAGCCTGGCTGGCCTCCTGGCTGTTGACTGTAGATAGGGGATTGGTTTCCTGGGTGGGCAGCTACAGGTTGTGGTCTGAGTTCTGTCTTTATACATATGATCAGGCATGGACTGTTTGTATATTCAGTCCCTCATTTTTCTTGTCAGTAAAAATATCAAATGACAAATTGGATACATTGGGAACTTTTTAGATGTCTGTGTCCCCTGGAGGAAGTTTTCACGTTCACATTTAATCAGAATGAATATAAACAATTGGGCCATTGATCTTGAAGATTTAAAATAGGAAATCTTCCACAATACTACCTCGGCGCCATTGCCTCTCTGTCCGTCATTAGGGAATGTGTTTTTATCCACCGCCGGCTCATCGTCCACCAGTTTGTGGTTGATCCAGTTCTCTATACGTCTTGTCTTGTGTGCATCTCATTGTTTGCTAGTGTTAGCTTTCCCTTCGTCAGTGTAGTTTATTTGTGTAGCATCTGTTGGTAGGAAGTTATTTGTGGAATTTGTGAATGGAAGGGACCTTGGAGGTCTGCTAGGTCAGCCCAGTGATTTTCAAGATAAATGGAATTACAGGGAAATGTTCCAGCTTTTTTGGTGGCAAAACCAGGAATAGAAAGCAGTGTTCTTTGTGCCACAATGTCATTGAAAGACAGCTCAATGTGGGTCTAAAATGCAGAGTAACTAACTTTCATTTATCTCTGCTTCTGACTCTTGTTATCAGACATTTTAAATTGACCTTAATGTATTAGCAGAAATATGAAAAGTCCTGACTTGTTTACATATAAGGTACTTCTTTGCCTACTCATTTGGTTGTTTTTTTCAACAGGATTGAAAAGACATTGTTCTAAACTGAATGTTTATGTCTCCCCCAGATTCTTTTACTGGAGCCCTAACTTCCAGTGTGATGGTATTAGGGGGTAGGACCTTTGGGAGGTGATAAGGGTTAGATGAGGTCATGAGCGTGGGCCCTTGTCTCACAGGATTAGTGCCCTTAGAAGAAGAGAAACCAGGCCGGGTGTGGTGGCTCACACCTGTAATCCCAGCACTTTGGGAGGCCGAGGTGGGCAGATCACGAGGTCAGGAGATTGAGACCATCCTGAAACCCTGTTTCTACTAAAAATACAAAAATTAGTTGGGTTTGCTGGCACGTGCCTGTAATCCCAGCTACTCGGGAGGCTGAGGCAGGAGAGTTGCTTGAACCAGAGAGTCAGAGGTTGCAGTGAGCTGAGATTGTGCCACTACACTCCAGCCTGTTGACAGAGCGAGACTCTGTCTCAAAAAAAAAAAAAGAAAGAGAAAGCAGGCAGCTCCCACTGCCCTGGTGTGAGGAAACAAGAAGAAAGGTGGCTGTCTGCAAGCCAGGAAGAGGTCCCTGTCCTGGAACTGAGTTGGCCAACACTTTGATCTTGGACTTCCAGGCTCCAGAGCTGTGAGAAATAAACTAATGTTTAAACCACACAGCCTATGGTGTTTTTTATGGTATTTGCCTATGGTATTATGGCCATCTGATTTGACTGATACAGAGATGGTTCCAGAATACTGCAGCCTGTATCTAAGTTGGTGATACCATGAAAATAAATGTGGTAGTTCATTCCTTTATATGAAGATAGCGCTGTGAGCCCAGGGCCTTTGTTCATGTCTTAGTTGAGTCTTGTTTTCTTATAATAGCTTCCTAAATTCTCTTTTCCCCCTCTAATTTATATTATATATCTGAATTAATTCATATAAGGTATGATTTTATACTTCATGTCTATACAAACTTTTAGTGATTTTATTTCATTTGATTTGATTTTTGAGACATGCCCTTGCTCTGTTGCTCAGGCTGGAATGCAGGCGTGCCATCACAGCTCACTGCAACCCTAAATTCCTGGGCTCAAGTGATCCTCCCGCCTCAGCCTCCTGAGTAGCTGCCACACCCAGCCCAGTGATTTTTCATTGTTAAAATCAAGGACGGGTTCCCTGGCTTGGCATTCAAGGCTCATGATCAGGGCGTGATATGCAAGTTTGGGTTTCAGTGTTTCCATTCCCACCATCAGCCTTGCGTTCCAGCTTCTTTCCTAAGCCCTGTTCTAAAGCCCAGCCTCAGAGCTGCACTTAGAATTTATACCTTCTCATCTCTTCATCGTCTTCGCCTATGTTCTAATCTCCATCTGGGACATCGTCTTCGCCTATGTTCTTATCTCCATCTGGGACATCATCTCCACACTTCTGCCTCTTTAAATCTTCTCCATCCTTCAAGACTTGAAATACTCACTTCCTTTACATGATCCCTACTCTGACATCCAAGCTAGAATTAATCTTTCTTCCTTTGAACTCTGATAGTGCTTAATATTTTTCATTCTTTAATTATACAGCAGTCCTGTGTGTTAGATATTCTTATTCTCCCAGGTTTTCATAGTTTCTTTGAAAATATTTGCTGTAGTCATGTATTTTGAATATGTAATGTGAGCGACATTCAAAAGGTCCTGGAGAGTGAAAGGCAGTCCTACTCCCATCACTGCCCTGTGACCACTGTTGCCAGTTTTTGTTTGTTTGTTTGTTTTTCCAAGGCAGAGTCTTGCTCTGTCACCAGGCTGGCGTGATCTCAGATCTCTGCAACCTCTGCCTCCCGGTTTCAAGCGATTCTCCTGCCTCAACCTCCTGAGTAGCTGGGACTACAGGCGTGCACCACCACGCCCAGATAATTTTTGTATTTTTCGTAGAGACGGGGTTTCACCATGTTGGCCAGGATGGTCTGGATATCTTGGCCTCGTGAGCCACCTGCCTCAGTCTCTCAAAGTGCTGGGATTACAGGCGTGAGCCACTGCGCCGAGCCTATGTGTCTTGTTTTTAAAAACCCAGATGTTGGCATAAGATAAACACGGTTGTCCGCCGGTAAGTATTTAGGTTGTTCCCAACCGTTTGGATTAATCAATGCTGAGTTGTACATAATTCTTGCATATTTGCGTGAATATGTTCATAGGATGCATTACTAGAAATGGAATTGAGGGATCCAGGGTTCTGCGCATTTTAAATTTTGATGTGTGTTGCTGGATTCCCTTCCGTTAGGGCCATACCGTTATCTCACTGTCAATGTGTAAGGGCGCCTATTTCTATTTCCTTGCCACAGTTTCTTCTCAGCTGTTTTCTTTGACATCACACACACACAAATACCCCTTGTTCCAAAAACATGGACATTTTACATATCTACTTAAAGTGTGCATACACTGATTGAAGCTCTGTGTTGCAGTGATATGTGCTGCTAGGATGGTGGCTCTGTTTCGAATCTGCTAGCCAGGCTATGGCTTTCCAGTCAGGTATTTTTTTGTTTTGTTCATGCTGTTGCTGTCATTGGGCTGTGTGAATTTCCCTCCATTGCCCATCCAGATTTCCTTTCCGGTGGGCGGGCTTAGTGTCTAATCTGGCAGCCCTGTCTCCTAGTGACCTGGGCCGAGTGTCTCATTCGGCAGCCCTGTTTCCTGGTGATCTGGGCTGAGTGTCTCTTTCGGCAGCCCTGTTTCCTGGTGATCTGGGCCCCATGTCTCATCCAACAGCCCTGTTTCCTGGTGATCTGGGCCGAGTGTCTCATCCGGCAGCCCTGTTTCCTGGTGATCTGGGCCAAGTGTCTCATCCAGCAGCCCTGTTTCCTGGTGATCTGGGCTGAGTGTCTCCATGAGAAGTTGCACCCATCTTCTCCAGTAGTGCATCTTTTCACAGCAAGCAAAACATTTTCACCACGTTTCCAGTGGGACAGGCACTAGCTCTTTTCTGGGCATCAGGAGACCTGGCTTTGTTCTGGTTCAAGCAACAGCTGGTGAGTTACCAAAGACAATTCGCATCTGGCCCCTGGTCCTTTTCTTTATAAGTAGAATCACAGTCCGAGTGGGCATCACTGCCCTGGTCTCTATGCGGTGCTGAGTGTTGTGGGGATGATGGCTAAGTGTCAGGGTGCATTTCCACCACTAGGGGATTACAGGTCAGCCAAAGACACAGGAGGAAAGCTAACAGCCCCGGGCAGGAACACAGAACCAGAGGAGTTTGGAAGGGTGGTTCCAAGCTCCTTGGTGTGATGGATGTGATCTCAATAAACATTTTATCTCTAAGTCTTGGGCCGTTGGACCAAGAGAAGAGAGAGCTGGTGTTGAGTTGTAGTGAGAGGTGCGTGGTTCCTGTACCTGCTGAACCTGGCTGGGACTCAATTCCATTGAGTCCCATTCCATTTAACCTTCTGTTTCCACCTTTTTCATGCTCCTGCTTGTTTCTCCAGAAAAAAAATGCAATAAATTCCTTTCAAAAACTTTACAAAAGCCATAGACGCTTATTGAAAATAGTTCAAATGATATGGAAGTCAGAAAGATAGTGAGTGTTTTTCTGTTGTGTGTTTGGATGAATGTGTCTTTGGGGTAGTCACTATTAACACTGGGTGTATTTCCTTCCAGATCTTTTCCAGTGTGCCTACAAATATGTATGTACACATTGTAAAAAACAAAATAGTACCTGATCAACATTGAATTCCCCTGTTCTCACTGCGCAGTCTACATGGACATCCTTTCATGGTGATACGATGAGTCCTGATCGACTCCTTTTGTTCGCTGGAGTGGCAGGTAATAATAGCTACAGATAACTCACCTTCAGTGGGCATTTACCAAGTGACAGGGTCTGTGCTCCAGGCAGGCTACATGAAGTGGGCCTTAAGGCTTTTTACAACAATGCTATGGGTGAACACAGTAATTGTTAACATTTTGCAAATGATAGAATTGCAGTAGAGAGAAGCAAAGCTGCTTGCTCAAACTCATGGCACGATTCCTGAGAGAGAGAGAGAGAACACTTTTAAAACAGTTGTTGTTATAGTCAGTTGATTTATGATCATTTCAAGAAATAGTGCATTCAGTGAATACATTTCAGGGTCTGGTACAGTCTGGGAGCTGTTTCTGAAAATGCTCTGCGCTAGAGGTAAGGGAGCGATCCATTGGCCCTGGGCTCCTAGTGCAAGGAGGGAGATCCCGGGGAGAGAGGGCATGGAGAGGAGGTCTCTGAACAAACCTTGCAACATCCATTTCTGCTGAGTCTGGTCCGAGGTCTGGTTGTTGACATGTACACTTTTCAGAGATACTTGGTTTTGATTTTTATCATGGCTCAGCTGAGCAGCCATGGTTGCAAACTGCCTGGAGATGTGGTCTGGCAGGCCAGTGCTATGCCCATCCCTCCCGCTCCTGCAGGAGGGGAGTCATCCTGGGACTAGAGGGCTTCGCCTGTAATCAGCTATCTCATAATAAGTGGATTTGATGCTGGGTTCGCTAGATCAGGAAATTTCCCATTTAGAAGGAAAACTGATACTTGTTTTTGGGTTTTGCTCAGGAGCCACAGGGTTTAGAGCAGGGACTGGAAGTTTGTTGAGACACACGTGAGTGCACTCAAACATCTTCCATGAAACGTGGAAATAAAGACAGTGTTCCAGAGAGGTCCCTGGCTTTGGGATATAAATATTTCTCTAACAGAATGGCACTGGCTGTCTGCTGTATTTTTTTCTCTGCTATTTTGGCAAGTTTTATTTGGGTGTTTGTCTCCTGTACAGAAGGTATGACATCAGTTTTTGCTACCAAGTATTTACAGCCGTTGGTACCTCCTATGTGGGTCACTTTTGTGCCATGGTTTCTTTGGGGAAATTGTAGGTCTCCTACCCAAAGCACATTGCCCATTTCAAGGTGCTCCTGGTTTCTGAACACCTGTGGCAGTGCCTTCCATGTGGGTGAAGCCAGCAGAGAAAGTACCCCTCCCCAGGAGGTGGGGACTGGTGATTGCCTGAGTGAGGAGGCCAGGGATGAGCCCTGGACTAGAACTTGTGACCGGCTGCTTTTCCTTCCCCTCCTGTCCGTCCTATTTTGCCACCACCCCCACTTTTGAAAAATTTCTTATTAAAAATTAAGCAACTATTTTGGTTTCCTTTATTCGCTATTTCTTGCTAATCATATGCAGAGTGAGCCTGGGACAGTGGAAAGGAAAGTTGTACTTAGCTTCAGATGATCCTACCAGTCCCGCATTGAAGGGTTTCTGCCAGGCGGCATTGTCAAATGGCGTTGTGGAGGTTCTCCTTTCAGTCCTCAGCATTAACCAACAGAGGCAGGTGGTACTTATTCCTGGTTAATGTTGAGGAAGTTGAGCTCAAATTGGCTAAGAGAACTTCCCAAAGTCACATAGGAAGTAGCAGAGTAGAACCAAACACAGATTGTCTCTGAATCAGGCAGGTTGTCAGATTCCAAAATGGGCTCTTAATTTTTGGAGGTCAAAAAGCTGAACAGACACAGATATTTCTTTTTTCTTCTTCTTCTTCTTTTTTTTTTTTTTTTTTTTTTTTTTTTTTTTTTGCGCTAGGGTTTCACTATGCTGTCTAGGCTGGTCTACGCTCAAGCTGTCCTCCTGCCTTAGCGTTCTGAGTGCTGGGCTTACAGGTTTGTGTCACCACACCCAATAAAACAGACATTTCTTTAAAGAAGACATACAAATGGCCAAAAAATACGTGAGAAAAATGCTCAGTATCACTTATAATCAGAGAAATGCAAATCAAAACCACAGTGAGGTATCATCTCACCTGTTAGGATGAGTATTATCAAAAAGACAAAAAATAGCAAGTGCTGGTGAGGCTATGGAGACAAGGGAGCTCTTACACACTGTAGGGGGGTGTGCATTAGAGCAGCTGGCTGGGCGCGGGGCGCACGCTGACATCTCAGCACTTTGGGAGGCCGAGGCGGGCAGATCACCTGATGTCAGGAGTTTGAACCAGCCTGGCTAACATGGTGAAACCCCGTCTCTACTAAAAACACAAAAATTATCTGGGAGCGGTGGATCACACCTGTAATCCCAGCACCGTTGGGCAGCTGAGGTGGGTGGGTCACTTGAGACCAGGAGTTCAAGACCAGCCTGGCCAACGTGGTGAAACCCCATCTTTACTAAAAAATACAAAAATTTACCAGGTGCAGTGGTGGGCGCCCATAATCCCAGCTACTCAGGAGGCTGAGGCATGAGAACTACTGGAACCCTGGAGGCGGATGCTACAGTGAGCAAGCCGAGATTGCACCACTGTGTTCCAGCCTGGGCAACAGTGAGACTCTGTCTCGAAGAGAAAAAAAGAAAAAGAGTAAGAGTAAGCTACGGCACCCACTATGGCAAACAGTATGGAGGTTCCTCAGAAAACTGCAAATGAATTTACAGTGTGATCCAGCAGTCCCACTACAGTGTAGATACCCAAAGAAAAGGAAATCAGTGTCGGAGGGGCAACCGCACCTCTGTTTCCTACAGCACTGTTCACCATAGCCAAGATAAGGAATCAGCCTCGGTGTCCAACAGCAGATGATGGATAGAGAAAATGTGGTATTTATACACAGTGGAGTACTATTCAGCCATAACACAGGAAGAAGTCCTGTTATTCTCAGCAACGTGGATGGAACTGGAAGATATTATGAAATAAACCAGGGACAGAAAGTTACACAGCACATGTTCACTTATGTGGAAGGCAAAAGGAGTGGATCTCATGGAATTTGAAAGTAGACAGAGGATCCTAGAGGGTGAGAAGGGTCGGGGAAGAGGCAGATAGGGAGAAATTTGTTAAAGAATACAAAATTATAGCTGGATAGGAAAAAGTTCTAGTGTTCTATAACATAGGATGACTATAGTTAACAAGAATGTATAGTTTCAGGCTGGGTGTGGTGGCTCATACCTGTAATCCTAGCACTTTGGGAGGCTGAGGTGGGTGGATCACCTGAGGTCAGGAGTTTGAGACAAGCCTGGCCAATGTGTAGAGAAACCCCGTCTCTACTAAAAATGCAAAAATTAGCCAGGCATAGTGGTGGGTGCCTTGTAACCCCAGTTACCAAGGAGGCCGAGGCAGGAGAATAGCTTCAACCTAGGAAGCAGATGTTGCAGTGAGCTGAGATCACACCACTGCACTCCAGCCTGGGCAACAGAGCCAGACTTTGTCTCAAAAAAAAAAAAATATATATATATATATATAGTTCCAGATAATTGGAGAAAGGGCATTGAACGTTCCAACACAAAGAAATGATAAATGTTTGAGATGGTGGATATGCTAATTATGCTGATCACATACATTACATGTATTATAACATCACTATGTGTACTTCATACATATGTACAGTACACAATTATGTGTCAATTAAAAAAGAAAAGCTGAACTTGGAATGGCTATGAAGTAGCTAGGTTTTTCATATTTTTGATATAGATCCTAGGCATTTATTTTAAGTAAACTACAGTTGGCTTCAGGAAGTGTTTAGTATTTGAATTGTAGCCTTGCATTTTATAATACGGAGAAGTAAAACTGTAGGCTTGCTTTAGATACAGTCACAGGGGTTTGCCGTGATGACTTTTTTATGTAATAAGGGGGAAATGTACCTTAATTAATAGGCATATATGATCATTTTTCTCCCTCGTACACAATTTTAGTTGTTGTCCAGGCATTGTGATACTTATGTAAACAGTATGCGATACCTTAGGTAGGAATCAGAATTTTAAGGTAAGAATACTTAGAGTTACATATGTTTCAACCTTTCAAACTGGACATTTTACATGTCCATTATACAACTGTAATTAAATTTTCAAAAAGACAATGTGTGTCTTTAATATGGGTGATGCTCTAGCTTTTTTTTTTTTTTTTTTTTTTGGAGACAGGGTCTCACTTTCTCCCAGGCTGGAGTGTAGTGGTGCGATCACGGCTCACTGCAGCCTCAGCCCCATAGGCTTGAGAGATCCTCCCACCTCAGCCTCCCAAGTAACTGGGACCACAGGTGTACAACACCATGCCCAGCTAATGTTTAAAATATTTTGCAGAGATAGGGCCTCCGTCTGTTGCTCAGGCTGGTCTGGAATTCCTGGATTCAAGTGATTCTCCTGCTTCATCCTCCCAAAGTGCTGTGATTACAGGCATGTGCCACTGCCTGGCCCCATATAAGTGGGATGATGACTTGAGCCTAGGAGTTCCAGACCAGCCTGGGGAACATGGCACAAGACCCTGTCTCTACAAAAACTAACAAAATTAACTGGTCATGGTGGCACCTGCCTGTGGTCTCAGCTACTCCAGGAGGCTGAGGCAGGAAGATAACTTGAGCCCAGGAGTCGAGGCTGGAGGATAACTTGAGCCTAGGAGTCGAGGCTGCAGTGAGCTCTGATCCTGTCATTGCATTCCAGCCTGGCTGACAGAGTGAGACCTTGTCTCTTAAAAAAAAGTTACTGGCTACCTGATTATTCATAGGAAAAAAACCTGAACTCTGATCTAAACCTCATACCTCGTACAAAAATTAACTCAAAATGGATCATGGACTAAAATGTAAAATGCAAAATAAAGATGAAAAGAGGAGCTAGAGACTGGGAGAAACTATTTGCAAACCACATGTCTGATGAAGGACTCATATCTATAATATATAAACAACTATCCAAATTCAGCAGTGAAACCAAGTCATCTAGTTTGAAAATGAATAAAAAACCTGAAGAGACATTTCAGATAACATATAAGCACATGAAAAGATGTTCAACATCATGAGCCATCAGAAAAATGCACACTAAAGCCACGTCACTACACACCTATCAGAATGCCTAAAATAAAAAGTAGTAACAAGAGCAATGCTGGTGAGGATGCGGGGAAACGGAATCACTCACACTTGGCTGGTGGGAATGGAAGATGGTACAGCCATTCTGGAAAACAGCTTGACAGTTTCTTAAAAAACTAAACGTGCAATTGCTGTAGGAGGCAGCACTCACATTCACGGGCAGTTATCCCAGAGAAATGAGGACTTATGTTCACACAAAAACCTATATGTATCTGTTCATAGCAGCATTATTTATAAAGTCTAGAAACTGGACACAGCCCGGAGACTGCTCAGCAGGTGAATGGTTAAACAAACTGGTGCACCCAGGCCCCAGATACCACTCTGCAGTAGTTAATGACGTGCTTGTTCATCAGTCTTTCAACCTGGAAACCACCATCATGCTTAATCCCCTTTTTGCCATCCTGGGTCTGAGTGGACTTCATTTTGCATTTCTTTCTAATGCATTTTCCCTCTGTCCTTTCTGCTTGAGCCTCATGCCCTTTGGAACCATTGTAAGAGCCACCGAATTGTTTCTCTGCCTCATCATGGAATCCTTTCTACACTTCATGCCCCGCATTGCCATTGGAACAATCTTTCCAAAACATGAACAAACTAACTTAAAAGAAATATCCCAGGTAGCCTTCCAAATAAGTATAAGTTTTCTCTTAGAAGTTTCACTTCTTGTCTATAGGGAACCCCAGGACTGTAGAGAGACGGATTTGCTGTCTGCATTTTAAGATCAGGCAGAAATCCCTGGAGGGGCCCATGGGGAATAGTGGCACAAATACTGGTTCTAGAATCAGAAGCCCTCATATCCTGGTTCTAACACTAGCTGGATGTTCTTGGGAAAGTTTTGGTTTCAAACCTCAGTATGAGGAAGCATCCTCAAGGGATCACACAAGGCTACTGGGAGGAGCGGATGAGGGCCATGGTGAACATGCTGTGTAATCCGTGAAGCACGTCGTATGTGTGAGAAGTGGAGCTGTGTGGATAGCGGTTCTGGAATCATTGTATGAAAACGATGGAAAGCACATTCGTAGTTCTGCCTGATGATACCACTGGGCACCTGTGTTGTACATGCCTGCAACATGGGTGAGGCCCGGGTCAGTACAGCTCACAGTTTGGTTTTCATGCAGTTAGAAAGGCCCGAGAGGACCCTTCCCCCCTCCAGCTGTAGGAAGGAGGTGGCTGTCTCCTGCTTATATTTGGTGGGATTGTCTGTGGCTCCTTGGGGACAGGAATGCAGGGAGTGGGGGAAGAAAGCCGGCCTGACTGCTCGCTAGTCAGCCTTCCCCCAGGGAAGAGTGGAGGGGTCATTTTGTGGTAACTTGCCAAGTCTTTCTTAACCCATCTGCTCTTAGAAATGACCAGCATGACAAGTAAAAGACCCATTAGAGACAGATGGGCTGTGTGTCCCGTGCGTTTATGGCTTTGTGGTCTCAGAGCTGCCAGAACTCGATAGCTTTCTGGGGAATGCTGAGTCAGCCAAGGGGCTGAAAATAGTGAGAGGAAGAAAATTCCCCCTCGCTGCTCTGGTCTGGGAGTGATTAGTGAGTGGAGCGGCATGGAGGGCCCAGCCGTGGGGTCCCTCTCAAGCACACCCTCACTGCAGTGGGAACGCGGGTCTCAACCTCCCTTGGCCTCCGTGATTTTCGTCTGTCACATACTCACCTCCAGCAGGGATGTCTATGGTGATGAGATGAGGGAGCATCCTAGCACATGTGGCACTTAGTAGGCTTGCGGTGAGTGGACGCCGGCATCAGTGGAACAGGAGACTGGGCGCTGCGTGTGGATGCACTCACGTACTGGTGGCATGGGTGGACAGAGGAGAGAGGGATGCTCTACAGTTCTCCTTTTGGTCTGTCACCCCCGCTGTTGTGAGTAGAATCCGTGAGTGTATTCTGTTGCCCCAGTCAACTTGGTAGGCTGATTGCTCAATTTTCTGCTTCCACTTTTGATTTCTTAAGAATGGGAAAACGAATACTTCAGATACTTTTCTGGTTGATGCTATACATTCCTTGATATCACCTTAATGCTTTTTAATTTCTATGTATTTTGGATGTTGGAGCTTGCCTGACATCTGTGCTTTTATGTCTCAACCTCTCGCGTAACTGTTGGCCACACCAGAACCAGAGAGAAGTGAGTAGACCGATTGGTAGCAGGGCTACGACTGGAATTCCCCAGCCTTTTGGCGCCCAGCAGGCTCTGTTTTCTGTATTGCACTGCTCTTCCCTATTTCGACCCCTGTTAGGACAGTGGATGTGAAATGTAGCTGGGTGCTTTTGGGGCTGTGCTAGGAGTGTGGCAGATGCCTCAGACTGGCATTTTCCCCTGATTCTGAATTCTCATGGGTCAGAGTCAGTCTCTAGGCTACTGACTGGGAAGATGCAGGAAGTTGTTTTGTATGACAAACTATGCCAGGGCATTTTTTTCACCCGGCAATTTGTTTGGTTTGGAGTGGAATAAATCTCTGATCTTGGTTTCTTTGTCTATATTATTAGGGAGTGGAGCCTGACTTGTTAACTTAGCCCAATTCATAGTGCTTAGAATCTCAGTGAGTGTGTGTTGAACTGAGCGGAAGTGTGAGAGCGTCTTGGACAGTGGTTTGCAAACCTAGCTGCATCTGGGGGGCTGTGAAAAAAGCATGTGTGCTTACTCCAGACCAGTTGAAATAGAATCTGCAGGAATGGAGCCTGGGCAGGTATAGTGCTGTTAAAAACCCCCAGGTGGTTCTGATATACTGTAAAGGTTGAGTAAAGGTTGAGATGCACTGATCCACAGTGAATTGGAGTCCTGGATCATAGACATGCCTTATGCTTTCACCAGGTTAGAATGGTTCTTGTGCTTTAGAACTGTGAAAAAGTGTTATGCAAACAAATGTGGAAACAGCCTAAATGTCACATCCTGTCACTACCTGTCATGAAGTATATTTACCGGTTACTCACTCTACTCTGATCTCTACCCATTCCACCTTTTCTTCATGGAACAATAATTTGACAGTTGGTTATGCAGAACCAGAGTAAGTCTAGTTTGATTGGCGGGAAACGATTTTGGGTATGAAGTACTCTTTAGGCATTTATTGAACTCTTGTTTGTACCACCGCTGTGCTGGACAGTTTATATATATTACTTCTTTTTTTTTTAATTTATTTATTATTATTATACTTTAAGTTGTAGGGTACATGTGCATAACGTGCAGGTTTGTTACATATGTATACTTGTGCCATGTTGGTGTGCTGCACCCATCAACTCGTCATTTACATCAGGTATAACTCCCAATGCAATCCCTCCCCCCTCCCCCCTCCCCATGATAGGCCCCGGTGTGTGATGTTCCCCTTCCTGAATCCAAGTGATCTCATTGTTCAGTTCCCACCTATGAGTGAGAACATGCAATGTTTGGTTTTCTGTTCTTGTGATAGTTTGCTAAGAATGATGGTTTCCAGCTGCATCCATGTCTCTACAAAGGACACAAACTCATCCTTTTTGATGGCTGCATAGTATTCCATGGTGTATATGTGCCACATTTTCTTAATCCAATCTGTCACTGATGGACATTTGGGTTGATTCCAAGTCTTTGCTATTGTGAATAGTGCTGCAATAAACATACGTGTTCATGTGTCTTTATAGCAGCATAATTTATAATCCTTTGGGTATATACCCAGTAATGGGATGGCTGGGTCATATGGTACATCTAGTTCTAGATCCTTCAGGAATCGCCATACTGTTTTCCATAATGGTTGAACTAGTTTACAATCCCACCAACAGTGTAAAAGTGTTCCTATTTCTCCACATCCTCTCCAGCACCTGTTGTTTCCTGACTTTTTAATGATCGCCATTCTAACTGGTGTGAGATGGTATCTCATTGTGGTTTTGATTTGCATTTCTCTGATGGCCAGTGATGATGAGCATTTTTTCATGTGTCTGTTGGCTGTATGAATGTCTTCTTTTGAGAAATGTCTGTTCATATCCTTTGCCCACTTTTTGATGGGGTGGTTTGTTTTTTTCTTGTAAATTTGTTTGAGTTCTTTGTAGGTTCTGGATATTAGCCCTTTGTCAGATGAGTAGATTGCAAAAATTTTCTCCCATTCTGTAGGTTGCCTGTTCACTCTGATGGTAGTTTCTTTTGCTGTGCAGAAACTCTTTAGTTTAATGAGATCCCATTTGTCAATTTTGGCTTTTGCTGCCGTTGCTTTTGGTGTTTTAGACATGAAGTCTTTGCCCATGCCTATGTCCTGAATGGTACTACCTAGGTTTTCCTCTAGGATTTTTATGGTATTAGGTCTAACATTTAAGTCTCTAATCCATCTTGAATTAATTTTCGTATAAGGAGTAAGGAAAGGATCCAGTTTCAGCTTTCTACTTATGGCTAGCCAATTCTCCCAGCACCATTTATTAAATAGGGAATCCTTTCCCCATTTCTTGTTTCTCTCAGGTTTGTCAAAGATCAGATGGCTGTAGATGTGTGGTATTATTTCTGAGGACTCTGTTCTGTTCCATTGGTCTATATCTCTGTTTTGGTACCAGTACCATGCTGTTTTGGTTACTGTAGCCTTGTAGTATAGTTTGAAGTCAGGTAGCGTGATGCCTCCAGCTTTGTTCTTTTGACTTAGGATTGTCTTGGAGATGCGGGCTCTTTTTTGGTTCCATATGAACTTTAAAGCAGTTTTTTCCAATTCTGTGAAGAAACTCATTGGTAGCTTGATGGGGATGGCATTGAATCTATAAATTACCCTGGGCAGTATGGCCATTTTCACTATATTGATTCTTCCTATCCATGAGCATGGTATGTTCTTCCATTTGTTTGTGTCCTCTTTTATTTCACTGAGCAGTGGTTTGTAGTTCTCCTTGAAGAGGTCCTTTACATCCCTTGTAAGTTGGATTCCTAGGTATTTTATTCTCTTTGAAGCAATTGTGAATGGAAGTTCATTCCTGATTTGGCTCTCTGTTTGTCTGTTACTGGTGTATAAGAATGCTTGTGATTTTCGCACATTAATTTTGTATCCTGAGACTTTGCTGAAGTTGCTTATCAGCTTAAGGAGATTTTGGGCTGAGACAATGGGGTTTTCTAAATATACAATCATGTCATCTGCAAACAGGGACAATTTGACTTCTTCTTTTCCTAACTGAATACCCTTGATTTCTTTCTCTTGCCTAATTGCCCTAGCCAGAACTTCCAACACTATGTTGAATAGGAGTGGTGAGAGAGGGCATCCCTGTCTTGTGCCAGTTTTCAAAGGGAATTTTTCCAGTTTTTGCCCATTCAGTATGATATTGGCTGTGGGTTTGTCATAAATAGCTCTTATTATTTTGAGGTACATTCCATCAATACCGAATTTATTGAGCGTTTTTAGCATGAAGGGCTGTTGAATTTTGTCAAAAGCCTTTTCTGCATCTATTGAGATAATCATGTGGTTCTTGTCTTTGGTTCTGTTTATATGCTGGATTATGTTTATTGATTTGCGAATGTTGAACCAGCCTTGCATCCCAGGGATGAAGCCCACTTGATCATGGTGGATAAGCTTTTTGATGTGCTGCTGAATCCGGTTTGCCAGTATTTTATTGAGGATTTTTGCATCGATGTTCATCAGGGATATTGGTCTAAAATTCTCTTTTTTTGTTGTGTCTCTGCCAGGCTTTGGTATCAGGATGATGTTGGCCTCATAAAATGAGTTAGGGAGGATTCCCTCTTTTTCTATTGATTGGAATACTTTCAGAAGGAATGGTACCAACTCCTCCTTGTACCTCTGGTAGAATTCAGCTGTAAATCTATCTGGTCCTGGACTTTTTTTGGTTGGTAGGCTATTAATTATTGCCTCAATTTCAGAGCCTGCTATTTGTCTATTCAGGGATTCAACTTCTTCCTGGTTTAGTCTTGGAAGAGTGTAAGCGTCCAGGAAATTATCCATTTCTTCTAGATTTTCCAGTTTATTTGCGTAGAGGTGTTTATAGTATTCTCTGATGGTAGTTTGTATTTCTGTGGGGTGGGTGGTGATATCCCCTTTATCATTTTTAATTGCGTCGATTTGATTCTTCTCTCTTTTCTTCTTTATTAGTCTGCTAGTGGTCTGTCAATTTTGTTGATCTTTTCAAAAAACCAACTCCTGGATTCATTGATTTTTTGGAGAGTTTTTTGTGTCTCTATCTCCTTCAGTTCTGCTCTGATCTTAGTTATTTCTTGCCTTCTGCTAGCTTTCGAATGTGTTTGCTCTTGCTTCTCTAGTTCTTTTAATTGCGATGTTAGAGTGTCAATTTTAGATCTTTCCTGCTTTCTCTTGTGGGCATTTAGTGCTATAAATTTCCCTCTACACACTGCTTTAAATGGTTCCCAGAGATTCTGGTATGTTGTATCATTGTTCTCATTGGTTTCAAAGAACATCTTTATTTCTGCCTTCATTTCGTTATGTACCCAGTAGTCATTCAGGAGCAGGTTGTTCAGTTTCCATGTAGTTGAGCGGTTTTGATTGAGTTTCTTAGTCCTGAGTCCTAGTTTGATTGCACTGTGGTCTGAGAGACAGTTTGTTATAATTTCTGTTCTTGTACATTTGCTGAGGAGTGCTTTACTTCCAATTACGTGGTCGATTTTGGAGTAAGTACGATGTGGTGCTGAGAAGAATGTATATTCTGTTGATTTGGGGTGGAGAGTTCTATAGATGTCTATTAGGTCTGCTTGCTGCAGAGATGAGTTCAATTCCTGGATATCCTTGTTAACTTTCTGTCTCGTCGATCTGTCTAATGTTGACAGTGGAGTGTCGAAGTCTCCCATTATTATTGTATGGGAGTCTAAGTCTCTTTGTAAGTCTCTAAGGACTTGCTTTATGAATCTGGGTGCTCCTGTATTGGGTGCATATATATTTAGGATAGTTAGCTCTTCCTGTTGAATCGATCCCTTTACCATTATGTAATGGCCTTCTTTGTCTCTTTTGATCTTTGATGGTTTAAAGTCTGTTTTATCAGAGACTAGGATTGCAACCCCCGCTTTTTTTTGTTCTCCATTTGCTTGGTAAATCTTCCTCCATCCCTTTATTTTGAGCCTATGTATGTCTCTGCGTGTGAGATCGGTCTCCTGAATACAGCAGGCTGATGGGTGTTGACTCTTTATCCAGTTTGCCAGTCTGTGTCTTTTAATTGGAGCATTTAGTCCATTTACATTTAAGGTTGATTGTTATGTGTGAACTTGATCCTGCCATTATGATATTAACTGGTTATTTTGCTCGTTAGTTGATGCAGTTTCTTCCTAGCCTCGATGGTCTTTACATTTTGGCATGTTTTTGCAATGGCTGGTACCGGTTGTTCCTTTCCATGTTGAGTGCTTCCTTCAGGGTCTCTTGTAAGGCAGGCCTAGTGGTGACAAAATCTCTAAGCATTTGCTTATCTGTAAAGGATTTTATTTCTCCTTCACTTATGAAACTTAGTTTGGCTGGATATGAAATTCTGGGTTTAAAATTCTTTTCTTTAAGAATGTTGAATATTGGCCCCCACTCTCTTCTGGCTTGGAGAGTTTCTGCCGAGAGATCTGCTGTTAGTCTGATGGGCTTCCCTTTGTGGGTAACCCGACCTTTCTCTCTGGCTGCCCTTAAGATTTTTTCCTTCATTTCAACTTTGGTGAATCTGGCAATTATGTGTCTTGGAGTTGCTCTTCTCGAGGAGTATCTTTGTGGCGTTCTCTGTATTTCCTGGATTTGAATGTTGGCCTGCCCTACTAGGTTGGGGAAGTTCTCCTGGATGATATCCTGAAGAGTGTTTTCCAACTTGGTTCCATTTTCCCCCTTACTTTCAGGCACCCCAATCAGACGTAGATTTGGTCTTTTTACATAATCCCATACTTCTTGCAGGCTTTGTTCATTTCTTTTTCTTCTTTTTTCTTTTGGTTTCTCTTCTCGCTTCATTTCATTCATTTGATCCTCAATCGCAGATACTCTTTCTTCCAGTTGATCAAGTCGGTTACTGAAGCTTGTGCATTTGTCACGTATTTCTCGTGTCATGGTTTTCATCTCTTTCATTTCGTTTATGACCTTCTCTGCATTAATTACTCTAGCCATCAATTCTTCCACTTTTTTTTCAAGATTTTTAGTTTCTTTGCGCTGGGTACGTAATTCCTCCTTTAGCTCTGAGAAATTTGATGGACTGAAGCCTTCTTCTCTTATCTCGTCAAAGTCATTCTCCGTCCAGCTTTGATCCGTTGCTGGCGATGAACTGCGCTCCTTTGCCGGGGGAGATGCGCTCTTATTTTTTGAATTTCCAGCTTTTCTGCCCTGCTTTTTCCCCATCTTTGTGGTTTTATCTGCCTCTGGTCTTTGATGATGGTGATGTACTGATGGGGTTTTGGTGTAGGTGTCCTTCCTGTTTGATAGTTTTCCTTCTAACAGTCAGGACCCTCAGCTGTAGGTCTGTTGGAGATTGCTTGAGGTCCACTCCAGACCCTGTTTGCCTGGGTATCCGCAGCAGAGGTTGCAGAAGATAGAATATTTCTGAACAGCGAGTGTACCTGTCTGATTCTTGCTTTGGAAGCTTCCTCTCAGGGGTGTACTCCACCTGTGAGGTGTGGGGTGTCAGACTGCCCCTAGTGGGGGATGTCTCCCAGTTAGGCTACTCAGGGGTCAGGGACCCACTTGAGCAGGGAGTCTGTCCCTTCTCAGATCTCAACCTCCGTGTTGGGAGATCCACTGCTCTCTTGAAAGCTGTCAGACAGAGTCGTTTGCGTCTGCAGAGGTTTCGGCTGTATTTGTTATTGCCCTGTCCCCAGAGGTGGAGTCTACAGAGACAGGCAGGTTTCCTTGAGCTGCTGTGAGCTCCACCCAGCTCGAGCTTCCCAGCAGCTTTGTTTACCTACTTAAGCCTCAGCAATGGTGGGCGCCCCTCCCCCAGCCTCGCTGCTGCCTTGCTGCGAGATCGCAGACTGCTGTGCTAGCAATGAGGAAGGCTCCGTGGGTGTGGGACCCTCCCGGCCAGGTGTGGGATATGATCTCCTGGTGTGCCTGTTTGCAGTATTGGGGTGGGAGTTACCCGATTTTCCAGGTGTTGTGTGTCTCAGTTCCCCTGTCTAGGAAAAGGGATTCCCTTCCCCCTTGTGCTTCCCAGGTGAGGCAATGCCTCGCCCTGCTTCAGCTCTCGCTGGTCGGGCTGCAGCAGCTGACCAGCACCGATCGTCCGGCACTCCCCAGTGAGATGAACCCAGTACCTCAGTTGAAAATGCAGAAATCACCGGTCTTCTGTGTCGCTCGCGCTGGGAGTTGGAGACTGGAGCTGTTCCTATTCGGCCATCTTCTAAATATTACTTCTTTAAAAAAGGCCTATGGAGTCAGGCTGCCTGGGTTTTGCTAACTAGCTGTGTCATTTGGGGCAACTTTTTAAGCTTATGTAAACCTGACTTTCATCTATGAAATGGGATGACAAGGGGTCATGATCATCTCACAGGATCGTGCAAATGTGTGTGTAAAGTGCTTAGTTTGGTGCCTAACACATAGTAACTACTCAGTAAAGTTATTATTACACCATCATCATCATATTTAAATGTAAATATTAAGAGCTAATAAATTTGTAAAAGGTACTATACCTTTACCCCTTGAACCAAAGACTACTTTAGTTTTAAGTGGTTGGGTTAATTTATCACTTAAATATTGGCCTCTTGAATACCTTGAATTTCAATGGAACGTAGCCAGAGGATTTCATAATTGGACCGTTGCCTCTGGAAGTTGGAGCTTTGTTTGTTTGTTTGGTTTCACTTCCTACACTAAGCATGTGGCTGTGCACAACTTTATGATGACTTTTGGTACTGGGGAATCAAAGCTTCATTCGCTTTTTGGAGGAGACGACCTTATGCTGTATGAAGCACTCAGACTTCGTTAACTATGTACCATCCAGACAAGACCAGGTGCTTCCCACGGCAGCCTGTCCTTTTCTTATCTCTCTCATCAATCTAGCATGTTCCTTCTGTTCCTCTTTATATTAGAACTTCTCTTTGAACAAGGAATGTTGTTTTGTCACTGCTAGGTCCCCAGCAATTAGTAATGCCTAGCACATACTAGGTGCCTCCTGAATGGTAATAAGTGATAATCTAGCAGTACACAAGATAAATCCGCAGGTTGAGATTTAAGCTGTGTGGTATGAAGGCTGCATTGGCAAACTTATTAAATCAATTTTGTTAATACAAGTTTAACATATCTTAGTAACTGACTTAGTTCAGGAATCATTTGCTGAGTGTCTTCTAGGCCAGACATTGGGGACAGAAAGGTAATAATATATGATCCCTGCCTCATGTGCAGGAAGTCTAGTGCGATGGACAGATGCGTGCTAATGGCTGCCATGGAATACGGTGAGTATTAGATAAAGGGGCACCCTGTGTGCCCTTGGAGCATACAGCAGGGCTTGTGTTCTGGGAACATGGGCTCCATGTGAAAACACAATTTAAATTCTCTTTTTTCTTTCTTTCTTTCTTTTCTTTTTTTTTTTTTTTTTTGAGACAGAGTCTTGCTCTGTGGTCCAGGCTGGAGTACAGTGGTGTGATCTCGGCTCACTGCAACGTGGTCCCCCCAGGTTCAAGCGATTCTCGTGCCTCAGCCTCCCAAGTAGCTGGGATAACAGGTGTGTGCCACCACGCCTGGCTAATTTTTGCATTTATAGTAGAGATGGAGTTTCACCATGCTGACCGGGCTGGTCTTGGACTCCTGACATCAGGTGATCCTCCCGCCTCGGCCTTCCAAAGTTCTGGGATTATAGTCATGTATGTATTCATCCTTTTAAATATCTGCGGGTAGCATTTAACTTTAAATGGGTACTAATTAAACTATTGAATGACTTTAGTATGGATTGAATGACTTTGCTTGGGCCTCGTTTTTAATTTCCTTCATTGGAGAAAAAAAAAAAAAATGCAGGTTGAATATCCCTCATCCAAACTGCTTGGAATCAGAAGTGTCTCAGATTTTTTTCCTTTTTTGGATTTTTGAATGTTTGCATTATACCGCTGGTTGAGCATCCTGAATTCAAAAATCCAGAGTCTGAGCTGTTCCAATGAACATCTCATTGAGCATCACCTCGACACTCAAAAGTTGAGGATTTCAGAGTTTCTGGTTAGGGAGACTCATCCTGTATGGGTGCTGGGTTGTTGCAGGAGTTTTGGACCAGAGGTTGGGTGACTAGGCTTTGGTTTTCGCTTTGTTATTAAACAGGCTGTTTTATTCCATAATCTCAGCTTTAGATCCCCTGGTTGTCAAAGAAGGGAATGGGCCATCTGATGTTTAAGGCCTCTGTTCTGACTTGGAGACACCTGGCTTCCGTTCATCTTCCTTAGGAGTGGACAAAGAATATGGGGATTTTGAAATCGTTAGTCAACATCTACAGGGTCGTTGCAGCCTGGTTTTGGGTAAGGTCATCTTTAGTGAGCCCAGGGAGAAACAGTGGTTTAGCTGTCAGCTGAGAGGGGTAAGCGGTCCTATTAATTTTCCTCTGTGTTAGTGAAAGGATTGTTAAGGGTCACAGCGTTAGTGGAGCTGGCTGGAAAGAGGAGGGGAACTCACTGTTACAGGTTATATTGAATGTCTTTTCAGTCGCTAAATGCTTTTTATGATATGTTTTTCAGGATTTCAGTGTTGTATGATTTCTCTGTGTTAAGCACAGGAAATTTAACATCAGCAAAAAAGAATGCTCTTTCTTTTTTTTTTTTTCTTTGAGATGGAGTTTCACTCTTGTTGCCCAGGCTGGAGTGCAGTGGCATGATCTCAGCTCACTGCAACCTCGGCCTCCTAAGTTCAAGCGATTTTCCTGCCTCAGCCTCCCGAGTAGCTGGGATTACAGGTGCCCGCCAGCATGCCCGGCTAATTTTTGTATTTTTAGTACAGATGGGGCTTTGCCATATTGGCCAGGATGTTCTTGAACTTCTGACCTCAGGTGATCCTCCTGCCTCGGCTTCCCAAATTGCTGGGATTACAGGCATGTGCCGCGATGCCTGGCCTTGAATATTCTTTCTATGGGAATCTACAAAAGCCAGCTTTTTAGTCTAGTGGCAGAAAACCTCTTCACTGTTTAGCTGTGCTGTGTGCTGGGCTTCAAGCCCAGCTGAAAAAGCTGTAGTATTTTAGGTCAGTTGGCTGTCTTGGAGAACTTAATGAACAGTGGGCTGGAGTGATACTGTCAGAGTTCATGAGCTGTTTGAGGCTCTCAAAGCCTAGATACTGGGGTTGCACAAATACATCGGCTGGACTCACTATTTCTCTCGGGAGTCGGGAGGTGGAAAATGCTGTGATCTTACCTCTGCTCTTAATTTTACAGAGCTGTTACTAATGGTAAGAATGATTTCATATTTTTGTATTTTACTTCGTAATTCACAGAGAATTTTAAAATCCATGATCTGATTTTATTCCCTCAGCAGTTCTGTGAAAAAGGCAGAGCAGTTTTCATATCTTCTGTTTTCGTGTGATTCTCTTGTGGCTCACAGAAGCTAAGAGCCTTCACCAAGGTCATAGGGTGAATGAGTCGCAGAGCTGGGAGTAGAGGCTCAGGCTTCTAGGGACCCTGTTTCTTCCTGGAAGAGCTCGCTCTCCTGGCGCTATGCTCAGGTAACTGCGCATGCTCGGTTTGGTCTTTTGTAAATCCCTGCCCCATTTCGGGGGAGGTTCTTGGGAGGCTTCTATTCGTTTTGGAGCATTTAAGTATCTTGTCCTCTCTCCCTCTTCCCAGATGCATGGGCATTTCTGCAGGCCCCCAGGCTGGCCCTTGTGCGTGGGGGCGTCTCCTGCCTCCACTTTGTTTGCATGCCCCCTTCTGAAGGTGCTCTTCCCCGCATGGAGCCCCCTCATGCCTGCCTCCACACTGCAGGCTGTTCGGTAAATATTACTGACTCAGCATCGTTGTTTTCTAGAAATGGGACAGGGTATGGATGCCACGTTCTTTTCTGTGTGAAGTCTGCGATTGTATCATCTTGCCTTCTCCGTGTGTGCTCCTTGAGGGTGTCGCTGTGCTGAGGTCATCTGTGTTCCCTAGGGTGCCTCCCTTGGAGTCCGGGCCGTAGCAGACATGCAGCCAGTGCTCATGGCCTAAATGAGAGGAAGACCAACAGAGCCATTAAATCTGGAAAATGACAAGTGAGGGGAAGGAATTTTTATTTAAGGCATGTGAAAAAGAAAATTTTTTAGAAAAATTGACCTGTTTCTCAACTGGAGTTGAATTTCAGCTCAGAAAAACAGCTGTGTGCCCAGAGGACTTTGGGATTTCAGTTTGTGACAGATGAATTGAATTTGCTGTTGTATGAATGTATTATCCTTTTGTGGTTTTATTAGGCCTTTCTCCCAAATGGAAATGATTTTTCTATAAAAGTCACACTTCCTTTTTGTTTTTTTTTTTTTTTTTTTTTTTTTTTTTGAGACGGAGTCTTGCTCTGTCACCCAGGCTGGAGTGCAGTGGCCGGATCTCAGCTCACTGCAAGCTCCGCCTCCCGGGTTTACGCCATTCTCCTGCCTCAGCCTCCCGAGTAGCTGGGACTACAGGCGCCCGCCACCTCGCCCGGCTAGTTTTTTTGTATTTTTTTTAGTAGAGACGGGGTTTCACCGTGTTAGCCGGGATCGTCTCTCGATCTCCTGGCCTCGTGATCCGCCCGTCTCGGCCTCCCAAAGTGCTGGGATTACAGGCTTGAGCCACCGCGCCCGGCCCACACTTCCTTTTTGAGAAGTGTAACACTAATTGTGTGGGATGGTCTCCCAAAAGATTACCTGCCAGGAACCAAACACACTGCCTGAGACTCACGGCCCCTGGTTTCTGCCTGTGCAGCTGCAAGGCAGAGAGGCACGCTCGAGCTGAAATCAAGACACATGTCTGCATCTTCTCTTTCTTGACTAATGTTTCGTCTCTGAGCTGGCCTGCCTTCAACGTCTAGGAGCTTGGTGGGTGTAGACACATTACGGTATGGAGGAGGGATATGGTGTTGCCACAGCCAGGAGGCTCGCTGAAGTCTCTGTTCTCTTCCTGCTCACTGCTCTGACTTTGTATAAGTCACATTTGTAGGGCTGTGCACAGCGGCTTACACCTGTAATCCCAGGACTTTGGGAGGCTGACCTGGGAGGATCTCTTGAGCCCAGAGTTTGGAACCAGTCTGGGCAACATGATGAAACCCCATCCCTAGAAAAAATAAAAATTAAAAAATTAGCCAGGTGTGGTGGCTCATGCCTGTAATCCCAGCTACTGGAGAGGCTGAGGTGCGAGAATCACTTGAGCCTGGGAAGTCGAGGCTGCAGTGAACCATCATCATGCCACTGCACTCCAGCCTGGTCAGAGCAAGACCTTGTCTCAAAAAAAAAACCAAAAACAAACAAACAAAAACCCATTTGTAATAGTGGCAGTGGTTAAGTTTTGAAAGTTTGGAGAAAAGTTCCTAAATAACCTGTGACCATGGACAACTTACTTAGCCTTTCTATGCCTCAGTTTCCTCATCTATGAAAAATGAGAGAATATGGTACTGATCTTATAGGATTTCAACGAGAACCAAACGAGATCAAACTCAGAGCCTGGCACCTCGTGAGTGCACACTCAATGTTATCATTTCAACATTTTAGAGGAAAAAGAATGCTAATGGGTCATTATGACTAAACATAGTCTATCACTGGCGTTACTCATGGCATTGGAAGGAACTTGAATTCCATATAGATAGTGTGATGGAGAAAGTATTTTGGGCATTGGCAGTATTGATTCAAAGAACAAAGGACGTGTCTGTCCTGTGTGGAGAGCCGTTTCCGCTTGTTTCTTTAAATGCTATGGGAAAAGCAGTCGACCTTGTGCTCTCTGCCAGACAGCTGCAGTCTCCGCATATTGATTTGGCCAATGGTCGCTCTCCTGTCATCATGGCAACAGCAGTGGAAGGGACAGCTTGTCTTGATTTGCATTTTCGTGTGTTTGTGCTATTTATAGACAATTAAGACATGGAAGCCTGTTTATGGCAAGCTGGCAAATTCAGCAAAACATGGAAAAACCTGTTAGCACAGTTTGCACGTGTGCGGGCACAGAGCAGCCAAATAAACACACATGTTTTCCTGTATTTTAAAAACTCTGGGGAAAAAAAAAAGAAAAAGACATTAAACCATTGCCCAGATGGCTTATAGAGCTAGAGCTTTTTCCTTGAAGTACGTGAGTATGGCTGTCAGACATCTGAAACCCCAAGCCGTCTTAAAACATCATTTTGATGCTACCCCCTACCCACTCTTTTTTTCCATTTGTAAGGGACAAGGATCCAGGAAGAAAAGTATCAGCTTACAAAGGCTTTTGTTACAATTAGTTGTTCATGTTCTTTCTTTTGGTATCTTATTCTCTGTTTACATTTTATTTTTATTTTTATTTATTTATTTTTTTTGAGACAGAGTCTTCCTCTGTCACCCCGGCTGGAGTGCAGTTGCGTGATCTCGGCTCACTCCAACCTCTGCCTCCCAGGTTCAAGTGATTCTTGAGTAACTGGGATTACAGGCGTGTGCCACCACGTCCAGCTAATTTTTATGTTTTTAGTAGAGACAGAGTTTTGCCATATTGGTCAGGCTGATCTTGAACTCCTGAACTCAGGTGATCTGCCTGCCTCAGTCTCCCAAAGAGCTGAGAATACAGGTGTGAGCCACCGCGCCCGGCCGCTGTTTCCATTTTGTAACACTAGCGTCACCCCAGTGTAGGGTGGCTTCTTCTTTCCTGTTTAGAATAGGGGTATTCTTCTTTCCTGTTTCCTGGTGTATTTTCCTCTACAGCATCGATCACTCTTTAACATACTTTTTGGTTGTCTGTCTCTACCTACAAAAATATATGTTCGCTGTTATATCACCAGTGTCTGGCACTTAGATAGTCAGTCAATATTTGTTGAATGAATGAATGAATGAATGGGCTGAAAGAACCTTATTCTTCTTTCTTCTGTCACTTCACACCAAATACTTTTGGAAAATGCTATGTGAACAGGGATCGTAAGCAGCAGAGGTTACACACATGGCTGTGGGATAGCCCATCATCCTCAGATACTTGTCTGGAAGGAGGTGGAGTACTTGAGTAGAAATGATACAAGATAACCTCTTCAGGAAATCAGCCAAGTGTCACAGCTTTTCACATAGGCGTGTGATGTTTGTGTATGTGTGTATGAAGAGCTGTCGTGGCCTAGAATCACAGGCCTTTAGATCCTTTGTACAGATAGAAAAGTAAAGGCCGAGGCCCAGGAGTGCTGCAGGCCACCGAGGTAGAGTCCCTGTCTGCCCTTCTCAGTGTCCGGTCACTTCTCACTGCACTCCCCTCTTTACTGCTAAAGCCACCTTCCCTGACTCTGAATGTGTAACCACGAGGGAGAAAATGTCCTCCAGGCTCACAGTTTGTGGAGAAAAAGCCCAGCAGCTGAAAATAATGTTCACAAAGTTTGTACCTAGAAAAAGTGGCCATTTCTATCATGTCTTTAAATTTCCCTGTTTCTCATACATTTTATAAGCAAGACAGTAGAAGGAGATTCGGGAACATCAACTTTAGAACAAGGGGGAAAAAATCAAACCTAGAGCATTCCAGTTTCTGTTTTCTTCTCAGTTTAGGGCTGAGGCACTTTAGCTTCCTGTCTAACGGACTACTCAAATCTGATTAGAAGCTATTGTGGGCTGGTAATTATCCATATTTTTAGGAAGACAGATGCAGCACCAACTCTGTTCTCTAATAGCAGGCTTATTAATTTTAAATTTACATGGCAGGAGAAGCAGATGTCGAGGTGGGATAAGAGTTCAGATGCTTGGTCATTGATAGCTTTTTACTTCCACGTATCACATGGGGATTTGGGACTCGGGAAGCCCGCTGAGAACTGATGACTATCTGTCCCCTGAACAGCTGGGTTCTTTTTCATCCTGAGCTCAGAAAGATCGCTCCTACTGCAGCCAGGGAAGACAGGTTGTTGACTGGTTAGAAATCATGGCAGGTTATTTTCTCGACCCGCAGTTCGCAGTTGGAAAGCAGAGCTATCAAAAAGTTGTCTTCTCTATTGTATTTCAAATCTGGGTGTTTAAAAAATTATGTAGGCAAATTTAAGCATTTCTTTAATGGTAGTTGTGTGTGTGCTTGATGCGAATGAGAGGTGCATTCCCTTGTAAAATCCCTGGGACTTAATAGGAAGATGTGAGCCTTAGAACAGAAGTTGGTTTTCTAGATGATCACGTAGACATGATGCTGAGCACCAAAGATGTTGATTGAAACGATTTAAAAAGAAATTTGTCTGAGTTCAGATTTTACACCAATATTTAGAAAATCAGCAAAAGAACTTGGAGGAATGTTCTCAGGCATCCTGTTCAGCCCCCTGCCCACATTGTCATAAAATCCGAGTGTGCGTACAGGGAGGCACATTCCTTTCTGTTCTCATGACAGGTCCTTCCCTGGCTCTGCACCTGCCTGTCACGCGTGTCCCTGTGAAGAGACCACCAAACAGGCTTTGTGTGAGCAATAAAGCTTTTTAATCACCTGGGTGCAGACGGGCTGAGTCCGAAAAAGAGAGTCAGCGAAGGGAGAAAAGGGTGGGGCCCTTTTATAGGCTTTGGGTAGGTAAAGGAAAATTACAGTCAAAGGGGGGTTGTTCTCTGGCTCTGGCGGGCAGGACTGGGGGTCACAAAGTGCTCAGTGGGGGAGCTTTTTGAGCCAAGATGAGCCAGGAAAAGGAATTTCACAAGATAATATCATCCCTTAAGGCAAGGACCGGCCATTTTCACTTCTTTTGTGGTAGAATGTCATCAGTTAAGGTGGGACAGGGCATTTGCACTTCTTTTGTGATTCTTCAGTTACTTCAGGCCATCTGGGTGTATACGTGCAAGTCACAGGGGATGTGGTGGCTTGGATTGGGCTCAGAGGCTTGACATTGCCCTCTTCCCTACCTCCCCTACCTTTTCCCTCCTGTGTGGTTCTCTCACAAAGTGAATGGCCTCAACCACAGCTTCTCTGCAGCTGCATCAGACTGTGGGGACAGGAGTGGTGGCTGCTGCAGGGCCTGCTGTCCCCACGGAGCCCAGTCTTGCTTGCCGCTGCAGCCTGGTGATCATTTTGTACCTCAAGTATGTAATTCTACAGAACGAGAGCCAACATGCTGGGGATGGAGGCGTCTTTATCACGGTGCTCTGCATATTTTAATCTTGGGTAGAAAGTATGGAAAAGTATGGGATACATGTGGTTTGATGTCAGAAGGACGTTGTGAACTTGATGTGGACTGAGGATATTCAGGTGCAACAGGCACCGTGGCTTCATTAAATGAGACTTCTCCATCTCCCTGCCAGGCACGCACAGGTGTATGGCCACATCTTATGTGTTATCCTTATTCTAGAGTGCGCCTTGTCGTCATGCTTAAAGTTACATGATGATATTCTGCCTCATAGAGTAGGTCCCAAACCTCATTCAACACAGAAATGTACTCTTGCTATTCTATACAGAAAGCACTTTCATATACCAAGTGGGAGAGCAGTCCTAAAATCTGGGCTGGAATCACAGAAGGAAGGCTTTGCGAAGCAACAGATTCCCTAGTCCAAAGCTGGTTTTTGATGAACCTAGAAACAGGACCAAGAGAAGTGAATTTGCCTAAGGCCCTGACAGTGTCTCACGGTAGCATTTGAACCTAGCAGTTTCTTGACCTATTTCTTTAAATGATTAGTCATGCTTCCTCTGATTCCTATATAAACGTATTCCTCATTCATTCTTTTGTTTCAGTGAATTATTGCAGTGCTACCCCATGACAGTATTTGAAATGTGGCAGTGTTTATCCCTTTCCAAGGTTTTTAGTTGCACAGGTTTTCAAAGTTGTGCTAACAGTTTCTTGTTGGTTGCAAGGTGTCCTTTCAGAATCCAATTGTGTGGTGTATTGATGTTGATTGTTGGAGGTAGTTTGGTTAGAACGTACTTCGAGTGGCTGGTGTGGGCCTGGGGGACAGTGACAGCTGCCTGCTTCATGGGCAGAGATGAAGTAATTGCTTCCTGGGAAGTACCATCCTCCTGGCCACACTCTCCAGCCCATTTCGTTTGTGTTGGTTTCCTCGCATCTGCACGTTTCTGGCTTCATGTGAGTCTCATTTATTTTAGCATATGACTTCAGGCTGTGGGGAAGAATGGCCATTTTAACACAGAGATGCACACAAAGGAACAACTGGCTAAATGTGAGAGAAGACATTCTTGGGGGGGGTTTCATTTCTTTTATTCTGTAACAGGCAGTCTGGGAAGCATTCTGGACACGTGACCTGCGCTGTCACAGTTCCTCCTTGCAGGATCGCAGATGTTTGGAGATTGTAGTGATAACTGTTATCATTGAGAATGTCATCCTCTCAGGCTCTAATAAGGCAGGATTTATTCAGTGTTAATTTGTTAAAGACAACTGTATTTCTAGCCAAATCCATGGTAGACGTTTCTCCTGGCAGTGTTGCTAGGGGTATTCCCGTGGCTTAGTCTTAGGGAAGCACACGCCTTTAAATACTGCTGAAGAGAACCCAAAGCGCACCGGAGCACTTTTGCCTTACGGGGTGTTAGTCACTGATACACATCTCAGTCAGACCTGATGGATTCTTCACCCCTTCCTTTCTTAATTTTTTAATTTTATTTTTAATTTTTGTTTTTTAAGAGCACAACCCCTCAGGTGGCCACCATGAATCTCTGGTGTTTTCAGCTGGTTGAAGCCTATTTGCCGTCTCTGGTTCAAACATATTCGAAACCTGATGATGCTTCCCTCGGTTGTTCTGCTGTGTGACCTCCACGCCCGCAGGGTTCAAGAGTGTCAGAGCTGGGAGCCGCCTTCACAACTACCAGGGTTTCCGGAACCTCCTTTATCTAGCCCTGGTGACGGAAGAGATGTCATCAGAGGTGAAGGCTTATTGGTTTACATGCCATTGATAATGAACGAGGAGGTTTTCTTTTATATAAGGGGAGCTTCTTATAATGTGCTTTAGTAGGGTAAAGAAGCTTTTGAGGTTTGCTTTCTCTGGAAGGATAATTTGTGATCCTGCCCTTGCTTTCAACAAAAATATAATTTGCATACCAGTGCATGTTGTGTTACTGAGCACTGGCTGACAAATGGTTCTTAACTCGTCATTCACTCAGTCATTCTTTCTTGAATGGCATATGTATGCCAACCGTAGTAGGAACTTGCTAGGCTCTAGGACTAACCCTTATGAAACGGGGGTCCTGGGGGAAGCAAATGCATATAACTATAAACATTTGTGGGGATATCAGAGGGGGTGCCTATAGGTGCAATACTTCGTTCATTCATTGTCCCATCTAGGAGGTTTTGTGTCTTAGCAGCGTGTTCCACAGCAACACATCCCTGTATCAAAACATTCATCATATTATTTTGAAATTCTCTGCTTAGGTATGTATTTTTCCCACTAAGTTTAGAACTGGTTAAGGACAGGCTATGGGGTACGTAATATATGTACACACACACACACAGATATATATATTACCATAGTAAATATACAATATAGATTTATATATACACACACGTATATATTTCTCCCTCTCTATGTATACACAAAACACACACACACACATATATACACACACACATATATATGAAATACACACACACACACACACACACTTCTGCCAAGCACAGAAAGTCAAAACTAGGCAAGGGTTCTTTAAGTGTTCATGAAAAAATAGATGTGCTTAGTTAAGAGCGTCCTTAAGTTGCCAGGGGAAATACAGGGTGGATTCACAAAGGGAGATTTTTTTTCTTTCTTTCTTTAACTCTTTTTTTTTTTTTTGAGACTGAGTCTGGCTCTGTTGCCCAGGCTGGAGTGCAGTGGCCGGATCTCAGCTCACTGCAAGCTCCACCTCCCGGGTTTACGCCTTTCTCCTGCCTCAGCCTCCCGAGTAGCTGGGACCACAGGCACCCGCCACTTCGCCCGGCTAGTTTTTTTGTATTTTTTAGTAGAGATGGGATTTCACCGTGTTAGCCAGGATGGTCTCGATCTCCTGACCTCGTGATCCGCCCGTCTCGGCCTCCCAAAGTGCTGGGATTACAGGCTTGAGCCACCGCGCCAGGCCTCTTTCTTTAACTCTTGAATTCGAAATAATCCAGACTTATTGAACAGTTGCAAAAATAGTACAGAGAATTCCCGTATGGTCTTCCCTCAGATTCCCCAAACATTTCACCCCATTTGCACTTTCTTTTTCTCTTTCTGTGGATATAATTTTTTTTTTCTGAAATGTTTGAGAGTGGAAGGTAGAATGCAGGGCAGGGTGAAAGGCGGAAGGAGAGAGTTGGGTTGGGAGGCTGTTTTTTTTTTTTTTAACCTTCTGAGATGGAGTTTCGCTCTTGTCATCCAGGCTGCAGTGCAATGGCACGATCTCGGCTCACTCTAACCTCTGCCTTCTGAGTTCAAGTGATTCTCCTGCTTCAGCCTTCCGAATAGTTGGGATTACAGGCACCCACCACCATGCTCGGCTAATTTTTTGTATTTTTAGTAGAGGGGTTTCACCATGTTGGCCAGGCTGGTCTTGAACTCCTGACCTCTGATGATCCACCTGCCTTGGCCTACCAAAGTGCTTGGGATTACAGGTGTGAGCCACTCTGCCTGGCGATTGGGAGGCTTTTACAGTAACCCAGAGCGCTATGATGAGGGCTGGACGTGGTTGGAAATGATGAGGAAGGTGAGAAGGGGTTAGGTCTGGCATTTATTTTGAAAGGAGAGTCTCTCTCTTGGATGACAAGAGAGAGAAAAAGAAGTTTTAAGGATGATGTCAAGGATTTTGGCCTGAGTAACTGGAAGGCTAGAGATGCTGTTATTGGGATCGGGAAGACTATGGGAGGAGTGGGTTATAGCAGGAGGAATCAAAAGTGCATTTTGGGCATGCTAAATTTGAGGTCCAAAAAGAGATGTAAAGAAGTGTTGGCTGGACGCGATGGCTCACCCCTGTAATTCCAGCATTTTGGGAGGCTGAGGCGGGCAGATCACCTGAGGTCAAGAGTTCGAGACCAGCCTGATAATTATTAAAATTGATCATTGATGTTTACTAATTAATCATATTATTGCTCCTAATATCGAGGGAGTGTACACCTACCTGTGATGTTGTTCCTAATATCCAGGGACAGAGAGCATGATCTTAGTTTTAATATCGCAGTAGGTGTACACTCACACTGTGACACTGATCCTAATATCCAGGGAGTAAAGTACGACATGATTCCCAACATAGCAATGAATGGACAGTCACCCGGTGATATTGCTCCTAATACTCATGGAAGAAGCGTATGATATTACTCCCAATATCGCAGGGAGGGTACAGCTCTTCTGTGATATGGTTCCTAGTATCTGGAGGGGGAGAGGATGATAATAATTCCAGTATCGTAGGCAGTGTTCACCCGCCCTGTGATATTGTTATTAATATCCTGGAAGGGAGAGGATGATATGACTCCCCATAGAGCAGGAGGCGTACATCCTGGGATATTATTCCTAATATCCATGGAGAGGAGAGGCTGATATTACTCCCAATATGGCCGTGGGTGTACATCCATCCTGTGATATTCTTCTTAATATTCCAAGGCTGAGAGGTTGATATTACTCCCAGTATTGCAGACACTGTAGACCCCCGTGTGATACTCTTCCTGCTATCCGGAAGGGGAGAAGATGGTATTAATCCCCATATCACGGGAGGTGAACACCCACTCTGATATCTTTCCTAGTATGCAGGAGGAGAGAGGATAATATTATTCCCAATATTGCAGAAGATGTACACGCCCCCCCATGATATTGTTCTTAATATTCCAAGGCAGAGAAGATGATATTACTCCCCATATCACAGAAAGTATACACCCCCCAGTGATGTTGTTCCCATGATCCAGGAGGGAAGAGGATGATATTACTTTTTTTTTTTTTTTTTGAGATGGAGTCTCGCTCTGTCGCCCAAGCTGGAGTGCAGTGGCCGGATCTCAGCTCACTGCAAGCTCCGCCTCCCGGGTTTACGCCATTCTCCTGCCTCAGCCTCCCAAGTAGCTGGGACTACAGGCGCCCGCCACCTCGCCCGGCTAGTTTTTTGTATGTTTCAGTAGAGACGGGATTTCACCGTGTTAGCCAGGATGGTCTCGATCTCCTGACGTCGTGATCCACCCGTCTCAGCCTCCCAAAGTGCTGGGATTACAGGCTTGAGCCACCGCTCCCGGCCCTCGGATGATACTACTTTCAACCCCTGCACCCTGCAATGCTCTCACCCTGCAACACCGACACCCAGCTGAACCTGACATGGAACCAGAGGTGCTGGCTGGGGGTGTTCATTGCTTCTCTTTTCTCCCTTGCCAGACTCAGTAGAGGAAGCTGAGACCGAGCAGTCGCAGGAACAAGGTGGTTTTTGCGCGTGGCTCAGGCTTCCTCTGGTTATGAGCTGGGCCTTGGGGTAACGCGGGGGGTGGTGACAGAGCTGAGTACGGTGGGCATTGGATGCGACAGTCACCCCTCTGTGGTGTGGGCTGGGGGCTTGGAGGATGTCGCCTGAGGTGGGCCTGAACCTCCCGTCTACTATGGCACTGGAGGCCGTGGGGTCCCACACTTCTTCCAATGAACATGCTGACCCCCGCCTGGTCCCCGACCGAGGTGGGGCATCCTTTCCAGTGCTGGGGCCCACATATAGTTGTGGGTTCCTTCTTCATGACCTGGAGAAGCTGCAGTTCACCCTGTGCTCTGCCTCAGAGATGGGAGGCCACACTGCCCACAGCGGGTAGCAGAATTCAGAGCCTTAGGTTGCAGGGGCCTCAACTGATGTCCCTGAAAGGTCTGCTCCTTCCTGAGGGGCTGATTCAGGGAGGCCCTCCCGTCTCCCCTCTGCGGCTCTGTCTCTTCCCCTCAGGGTCCACATGTGGACAGCCTGGTGATGTGGACGCACCAAGGGCTCTTGGAATTTCCCGGGGAATGGGATCCATCCCAGTACATTTGGGATGCAGGCACAAGGTTCCAGAGGAGGCCCGGGAAGCCAGTGGGGAAGGGAAGGTTGTTGTAGGTTTGCCTCAGGGAGGGGGTGGTTCCACCCTCTGCCAAAGTCTCTGGAGCAAAGGCACGTGGCTCTCCAGCTGCCCCGGAGGCCAGGGTAGTGGCTGGGAGGGGCTGTGTGCAGAGTGTGCCAGGCCCCACCCACAAATGGGGCTTGTAGGGTCCTGGGGTGGCAGAGACTGAGCGTAGGAATGTGAGCTTCAGGCCACAGAAGCCACAAAAGGGTGAGTGGCGTGATGGTGGGGCAGCACTTGGCCCCGGGTTAGGGAAGTCTCTTTAGTCTAGAACCAGAGGGTTGAGAGGATTTAGTCAACTAATAGGTGGTGGATGAGGGGCTGGTGGTGGAGGAGGGGCTGGTGATGTAGCCTGTGTGAAGGCCCAGGGTTGAGGGAGTGGGGGTGAGTGCTGGTGAGCGGAGGTTTGATGGGGTGAGTGAATGAGAGTGTGAGCGGGGATGAGTGGGGTGTGAGTGGGGGTGAGTGAATGGGGTGTGAGTGAACAGGAGTGTGAGCGGTGATGAGTGGGGTGTGAGCGAGGATGAGTGAGTGGGGTTGAGTGAGTGGGAGTATGAGCGGGGGTGAGTGAGCAGGGTTTATGCAGGGAGGTGCAGAGTTGGGAGCGGGTGGGTTGGGTGCTGGATGGTGAGAAGCTCTTCTGGAGAGCTAAGCAGGGCCTGGGGCCTCAGGCTGTGGCTTGGCCTTTTCCCCAAGAGCACTGGGGAGCCATGGGGTGCTATCGAACAGTCACTGAAGACTGAGCAGTGAACGGACAGCAGGTGGGCAGGGCTGTCCAAAATCTAGGCCACAGGGGATAGATGAGGAAGTTGAGTCCAGGGAAATGGCTGAGTCGAGGGATACTGTTGAGTCCCCTCTGCCTTGCAGCGCTTTGTCATGGCATAGTGAGACCACTCAGAGGTGCCTCCTGTGGCCTGGACCAGAGCCCCAAGGGCTGTGACCAAACCTGCCCATTTCCCAGCACAGGCCTGGCACCCACTCCTGGCCCTAGGAGGGATGAGATTTTGGAAAGGACCGTGTGAAGGGGCCCTGGTCCCACATATCTGCCCAAGGAGGGGTGGGGGGTTCTGACCCAGGCTTCTTCCCCAGGGGCATTCTCTGACTGGAAGGAGACCCTCCAGGAACCCAGCGCCCCAGCCCCCACTGCAGCCTCCGGTGGCTCCTGGCACAACAGCCTGTGACACCTCCTCCTACGAGGCCCTCCCCGGGGTGCTGGGGGATTCAGACTCGGAAATGCAGGCCAGGGAACGGGGATCATGCTTCCCTGTCTCCCCACCCTGCGCTGAACGGTCGAGGAGACCGAGGGCGGCGCTGATACCCCACATGCTTCCTTGGGGTCATTTTTGAGTCACTTTCGGTAGTTTGTGTCCTTCTAGGAGTGTGGCTGTTGTGTCTGGATGGTCTGATTTCTTGGTGTACAATTGTTCGTAGTGTTTTCATGGAATCCTTTTATTTCTGTCAGGTCGGCAATAATGTTTCCTCTTTCATTTCTGATTTTAGAAACTTGGGCTTTTAATTATTTATTTATTTATTTTTATTAAAGATGGGGTCTCATCATGTTCCCCCAGGCTGGTCTTCAATGCTGGCCTCAGCGATCCTTCCACTTCCGCCTCACAAAGTGCTGGGATGACAGGCGTGCGCCATGGTGCTCAGTCTCTGATTTTAGTCATTTGTGTCCCGTCTTTCTTTTCTTGGTTAGTCTGGTGAAAGATTTGTCAATTTTGTTATTATTTTCAAAAAACCCACCTTCGGTTCTGTTGATTATGTCTTGTTTTTCCATTCTCTGTATTTTTACTTCCCATCTCCACTCTCACGTTTATTATTTTCTTCCTTTTATTCACTTTGCGTTTAGTTCTTTTTCTAGTTTCTCAAGGCGGAAGGTTAGGTTTTTGATTTGAGATTTTTCTTCTTTCTTTGAATGTAGACATTTGCAGTTATAAATTTCCCTTTCAGCACTGCCTTAGCTGCATCTTGGAATTTTTGATACGCTGTGCTTTTTTTTTTTTTTTTTTAAGACAGAGTTTTGCTCTATTGCCCAGGCTGGGGTGCAGTGGTGCAATCTTGGCTCACTGCAACTTTTACCCAGATTCAAGCCATTCTCATGCCTCAGCCTCCCGAGTAGCTGGAATTACAGATGTTTGTGCACCACCCCCCCCCCGCCAAATTTTTTTTTTTTTTTTTAATAGAGACAGGATTTCACCATGTTTCCCAGGCTGATCTCAAACTCCTGGACTCAAGCGATCCTCCCGCCTCCAACTCCCACAGTGCTGGGATGAGAGGCGTGAGCCACCGCGCTGGCCCGGGCTATGCATTTGTTTACATTCTTCTCAAATTAGTTTTCGGTTTCCCTGATGGTCTCTTTGACTCACTGGTTGTTTAGGAGTGTGTAATTTTCACATATTTTTGAATTTCCCATATTTCCTTCACTGTAGATTTCGAGTGTTCATGCCAGTACAGCTGAAGAACACCTCTGCTTTGGTCTCAGTCCTTCTCCATTCACTGAGGCTCATTTTGTGACCTGGCACATGGTCTGTCATGGGGAATGTCCCATGGGTGCTCGAGAGGACTGTGTATTCAGCTGTTGTTGGGGGGTGTGTGTGACAGATGTCCATTCGGCGTACCTGGTTTCCGGTGTTAATCTCCGGAATGTTTCTGACGCTAGAGAATCAGAAGCTTTCCACCGTTCCCAGTGCCCTGGCTTTGGGAGGAGCCTGGTTGCATGAGAGAAGCATGTGTGGGAAGACCAGGGGCCGACTTTGAACCCCATTCCCCCAACATGATGCCATGTGTGGCAGACATGACGCTTGGCTTTGCTCTCAGGGTTCCATCTGCGACAGGGGCTACTTGTGCCCCTGGCCTCATCAGCTCAGGCTGAAGGCGGCCCTGGTCCTGGCCAGAGGGGCTTTGTGAAGCAGAAATAGATGGCCTGGTGCAGGGGCCGAGCCTGGCCAGGACCTCGGCCCTGGGAATTGTAAAGAAGGCCGGCCTGTACCATGAGCATCTGCACCAAGGTGTGCCCATGTCATGGTGTGCTCGGCATCTGCCCTGGCACGGGTGCATGGCCTGTCTGCACTCAGGCTCCCCGCCTATGGGGCCCAGGCTCACAGAGGTGTGAAAGAGGCAAGCAGGGGCCTCCGAGCACAGCCAGCCTCGCTTCGATGCTGGGAGACTAACGTCTTCCATTTTGTCTTCTGCCCAGGCCAGCTGCCGGCCATCCAGTGGCTGTGCTACTTCTACAGCACCGTCATGCCCAGCGAGGCCCAGTGTGTCATCTACCACGAGCTCCAGCTCTCCCTGGCCCGCAAGGTGTCTGACAAGGTGCTGGAGGGGCAGCTCCTGGAGACCATCAGTCAGCTCTACCTGTCCCTGGGCACGGAGTGGTAAGGGCTGGCTTTGCAGTGGTAGAGGTGGGGGCGGGCAGGGCAGGGAGAGGGGCACAGGGAAGCTGGCCCAGGGCGCCAGCAGCCCCTCTCCTTTTGATCATTTGGTTCCTTGGCATCAGATGCTCTGAGCTGGTGGGCCTGGGGTCGTCCCAGGGCTGCTGCTGGCCCGTGAGTCCCAGCTTGAGCCTCCCTTGTTGGGTCAAAGGTCATCTCAACCCCAGCAGAGGCAGTACGTGCACTCTGGGCTGTTCTTCCTACTATAGTGACTTTTGTCATCTGACCTCTGCCTGCCCCGAATCTTCATTCCTGGTCTTCATCTGTCCCCTTAAGTGTGACCACAACAGCCACTTGTGGCTTCTCTTCCACAGAAGACAGAGCCAGTTGTGTCACCTGCTTCCCTGGGGCAGGGTTTCAAGGTCTCACGTCCCATATGTGGCCTACTCAGCTTCCCTCAAGCATCCTGACCTGGTGGGGTAAACATGGCCCTGGCCACCCCACCCACAGGGCCCAGTGACATTGCTGCAGTCACACCCCCTCGAGTGTTGGACTTACTGAGAGAGCAGGGAAGGATCAAGATTCCATGGGGACCCGGGAGACTGGCTCCAGTCTTGGCCTCAGGTTCACAGAAGGAAAATGGGCCAGTGGGCTAGAGCCATGCTTCTCAAAGTGTAGTCCCTCGACCAGTAGAGCAGCATCCATGTCACCTAGGAGCTTGTGGCAAGTGGGAGTTCTAGGGCCTGCCCCAGGCCTGTGGAGCCGGGAGCTCTGGGGGCAGGGCCAGCAAGCTCTACAGTCAGGCCTCCGAGTGACTGTGATGCCTGCACACCTTGAGAACCATCGGCCTAGATAGCCTCTGAACACTAACGGCTCCTGGTGCATCTGGAGAAGACACAGGCCATGTCTGGGAGGCAGGGGAGATGGACTAGCACACTCCTCCTGCCACAGGGCAGCATGATGCTTGATTTCCTCAGACAATGTCCTTCATTTTTCCATGCCGTGTGAGTTCACCCTGGCCCTCCCAGCAGCCTGGGAAGAGCAGAACACTGCACACACGAGAGGGCCTTTCCCAGTCCCCACATGCCAGATTCATCTGTCACCAGACCCACGGGAGGAGGCAGACTGGTTCCAGGAGGATGAGAGCCCTTGTTCTGACACCTGCGTCTGATTCCAGGGCCTACAAATCCGCTCTGGACTACAGCAAACGAAGTCTGGGGATTTTCATTGACCTCCAGAGGAAAGAGAAGGAGGCACATGCCTGGCTACAAGCAGGGAAGATCTATTACATCCTGCGGCAGAGCGAGCTGGTGGACCTGTACATCCAGGTGAGTGACAAGGGATGCAGGAGGACCCCTGTGCTGTTCACTCTCTGTCCATCCACCCATCCATTCATCCTTCCATCATCTGTTTACCTGTTCATCCTTCCATCCATCCATCCATCCATCATCCATCCTTTTATCATCCATCTATTCACCCGTCTATCCATCCATTCACCTGTCCATCCACCCATCCATTCATCCTTCCATCATCTATCTGTTTACCTGCTCATCCTTCTATCCATCAATCCATCATCCATCCATCCATCCATTCTTCCATCATCTTCCCATACACCTGTGTGTCCTTCCATCCATCCATCCATCCATCATCCATCCATCCATCCTTTCATCCTCCCATCATCCATCCATTCACCTGTTCATCTTTCCACGCATCCATCCATCCATCTATCATCCATCCATCCTTTTGTCATCCATTCATTCGCCTGTCCATCCATCCATTCACCTGTTCGTCCATCCATTCACCTGTTCGTCCGTCCATCCATCCTTCCGTCTAACTTTCCATCTTCCATCCAACTGTTCATCCTTCTGTCCATCCATCCATCCATCATTCTTCTGTTCACCTCTTCGTCCATCCATTCACCTCCTTGTCCGTCCATCCATCCATCCTTCCATCCATCCATCCGTCCTTCCATCCGTCCTTCCATCCATCCTTCCATCCATCTTTACATTATCCATCCAACCATCTTCCATCCATCCATGATCCATCCATTCACCTGTTCATCCATCCATCCATTCATTCATCATCCATCCTTTTATCATCCATCCATCCATTCACCTGTTCATCCATCCCTCCATCCATTCTTCCATCCTTCCATCATCCATTCACCTGTTCATTCTTCCATCCATCCATCATCCATCCATCCATCATCCATCCATCCTTCCATCCATCCTTCCATCCATCCTTCCATCTATCTTTCCATAATCCATCCAACTATCTTCCATCCATCCATGATCCATCCATTCACCTGTTCATCCATCCATCCATTCATTCATCATCCATCCTTTTATCATCCATCCATCCATTCACCTGTTCATCCATCCCTCCATCCATTCTTCCATCCTTCCATCATCCATTCACCTGTTCATTCTTCCATCCATCCATCATCCATCCATCCATCATCCATCCATCCTTCCATCCATCCTTCCATCCATCTTTCCATAATCCATCCAACCATCTTCCATCCATCCATGATCCATCCATTCACCTGTTCATCCATCCATCCATTCATTCATCATCCATCCTTTTATCATCCATCCGTCCATTCACCTGTTCATCCATCCCTCCATCCATTCTTCTATCCTTCCATCATCCATTCACCTGTTCATTCTTCCATCCATCCATCATCCATCCATCCATCATCCATCCATCCTTCCATCATTCATCCACTCGCCTGCTCATCCTTCCATCCATCCATCCATCCATCCATCCTTCTATCATGCATCCATTCACCTGTTCATCCTTCCATTCACCTGTCCATCCATCCATCCATCCATCCATTCGTCCATTCATCATTCATTCATTCCTTTATCATCCATTCATTCAGCCACCATCCATCCACCTGTTCGTCCATTCATCCATCCATCCTTCCATCATCCATCCATCTTTCCATCATCCATCCTTCCATCATCCATCCATTCATCCGTTCTTCCTTCCATCCATCCATCATCCATCCAGCCATCATCCATCCATTTGTCCATTCATCCATCCATCCTTTTATCATCCATCCTTCATCCATTTATCATCCATCCATTCACCTGTTCATCCATCCATCCGTCCATTCATCCTTCCATCAACCATCCATTCACCTGTTCATCCTTCCATCCTTCCATCCATCTACCTGTTCATCCTTCCATCCATCCACGATTCATCCATCCACCATTCATCCATCCATCATTCATCCATCCATCCATTTATCCATTCATCCACTTATCCATTCGTCCATATATCCATCCATCCTTCCATCAACCATCCATCATCCATCCATCCTTCCATCAACCATCTACTCACCTCCTGTTCATCCTTCCATGCATCCATCATTCATCCATCTATCTATTTATCCATTCATCCATCCATCCTTCCATCCTTCCATCATCCATCCATTCATCTGTTCATCCTTCCATCCATCCATAATCCATCCATCCATCATCCATCCATCCATCCATCCTTCCATCATCCATCCATCTTTCCATCATCCATCCTTCCATCATCCATCCATTCATCCGTTCTTCCTTCCATCCATCCATCATCCATCCAGCCATCATCCATCCATTTGTCCATTCATCCATCCATCCTTTTATCATCCATCCTTCATCCATTTATCATCCATCCATTCACCTGTTCATCCATCCATCCGTCCATTCATCCTTCCATCAACCATCCATTCACCTGTTCATCCTTCCATCCATCCACGATTCATCCATCCACCATTCATCCATCCATCATTCATCCATCCATCCATTTATCCATTCATCCACTTATCCATTCGTCCATATATCCATCCATCATCCATCCATCCTTCCATCAACCATCTACTCACCTCCTGTTCATCCTTCCATGCATCCATCATTCATCCATCTATCTATTTATCCATTCATCCATCCATCCTTCCATCCTTCCATCATCCATCCATTCATCTGTTCATCCTTCCATCCATCCATAATCCATCCATCCATAATCCATCCATCCATCCATCCATCCATCATCCATCCATCCATCTATCATCCATCCATCTGTCCATTCATCCATCCATCCATTCATCCATCCATCATTCATCCATCCTTTTATCCATCCATTCACGCGTCTATCCATCCATTCACCTGTTGTTTCATCCATCTGTCCATTCATCCTTCCAACATCCATCCATTCACCTGTTCATCCTTCCATGCATCCATCATACATCCACATATCTATTTATCCATTCATCCATCCATCCATCCATCATCTCTCCATGCTTCCATCATCCATCCATGCTTCCATCATCCATCCATCCACCTGTTCATCCTTCCATCCATCCATCATCCATCCACCCATCCATTCATTCATCCTTCCATCATCCATCCATCCTTCCATCATCCATCCTTTCTCCCATCCATCCATTCACCGTTCGTCCATCCATCCATCATTCATCCATCCACCCATCAATCTATTAATCCATCCCTCCATTCATCTATCTCTCCATTTGTTTACCCATACATTCGTCTATCCACCATCTATCCATCCACATGTACATACATCATCTACCCTCCACCCATCCATACATTATCTACCCACCCATACATACGTACAGACATACACACATCATTCCATCCATCCATCCATCCATCCATCCATCCATCCATCCATCCATCCATCCAAGCATTAATCTAGCCACACGCCCATCCATCCATCCATGTGTCTACATCTGCTCATCCATTCATCCATCCATCCATCCATCCACTCATTCCTAAGCCACTGCTGAGCACCTGTTGTGTGCCTTTTTCCTCCCTCCAACTGGTTCCCTCACATCCTCCCCCAGTGGCCAGCATCTTCTCCCTGAGGGCAGAGGCGCGGCCCCTCACAGTGCCCAGCACCTGCTGGTATACAGCACATACTCAAATAATGTGACCACTCAGTTAACACACAGAAGAGCTTGCTCCAAGTGACACGTGGCAAATCTCCTTACAAAATGAATCTATCATAGCGGCTGTTTTCAGAGGCTTTCCCAAACACAGTGTGATCTGGAACAAATTGTGAAGCCCACGAGCCTGGTGAAGCTTTCATTATTGAGTACCTGCTGTATACCTCCTTGAGCTGAGGAGAGGGATCAAGAGCTCATGGCCAAGAGGGGACAAGGCCCACCCACAAACACTGCTGATGTGGCAGGGATGTGGCAACGCAGAAAGGAGCCAGGGGCTGGGCTCCCAGCAATCTGGGGGCCACGGAGACTGTTTTGAGTGCAGGGGGAGTGGGCTAGGGCTAGCCCTGGTGGTAGGATTCACAGGTGTCGGGCTCCTGGGCTGCAGCTGCTCAGTCACCTCCTGGCACTCAGGTGCATCAGTTCATTGTCCTCATGCCAGTGGTGGGGGCAGCCCTCATGTGCAGGGTCTGAAAAATACTCAAGTGTACCTGTAGTGTGTGAGAGGAAGGAGGCTGGCAAAGGTGCGCGTAGCCACCTCGCTAGGTGTGGGTCTTGAGGGAACTTCTGTCTCCTTTCAGGTGGCACAGAATGTGGACCTGTACACAGGCGACCCCAACCTGGGGCTGGAGCTGTTTGAGGCAGCTGGAGACATCTTCTTCAATGGGGCCTGGGAGCGGGAGGAAGGCATGTCCTTCTACCGGGTGAGCTGGCCTGTGGGCTGATGTGGGTGGGCCTCAGTGGGGCACCTGGAGGCTGAGGTACAGGTGTGGCACGGTAGAGGTCTCCCACCTGGAGGCAGGGCCACCCATGCACATGATGAGTTTCCAAGTGGTCTCACCGGGAATGATATTGACCATGCCCCTGCCCGAGACAAACGTTCGGGGCCTGGACGTGACAATGGTTCTACCCTTGTACCTGATGACCTCAAGCAACCATGAGTGAGAAGTCCTGTCCCCATCTTCCAGATGAGGAAACTGAGGCGCAGAGAGGCACAGGGACATGTCAAAGGACACACAGCATCAGTGGGAGACCCAGGTCTGCATGTACCCCGAAGTGGGACGGCTTCTCCCTTCCTCTGAGCTCACAGTGTTGCTCAGCCCTGGGCACAGATAAATGTGGTGTTTTTAGAGCAGAGAGGAGTGCTGGCTCCCCCCAGTCAGACCCCCGGTGCCCAGGTGGGAGAGGCTGGTCTGAGGCTGTCAGGTGTAGCTGGATGGGCCTCAGGTGACTCTTCAGCCCCCAACTTGGTGTCTGAACTGTGTGTTATCCCAGAGCACAGAGCTGTGTCGAGGTGCAGGGGTAGCTGGGGCATGGGAAGCTCCAAGTACATGTTTGAGCTCTGAGGAGGGCGCTGGGCAAGGTGGGTGCTGTGGGAAACCTGACCCCACCTGCCTGTGTGGTAGGACCAGGCCCTGCCCCTGGAGTGACTACGGGCAACCGCAAGGTGGAGCTGCAGCTTCAGCTGTGCAACAAGCTGGTGGCACTCCTGACCACACTGGAGAAGCCCCAGGAGGGCTTGGAGTTTGCCTACATGGCCCTAGCACTTAGCATCACTCTGGGTAAGTCCCCTGAGCCCCCACCCTGCCAGGACCCACACTTTGCCAGAGCCCAGCCTCCAGGTCTGCAGGCCAGGAGCTGAAACAGCTGCTGGATTTTCCTGGTCTCCTGTCCAGGCAGGCAGATCTGCCCAACGGGCTTCCCCGTCCGGCTGTGGGGCACAGCCCGAGGTCTCTCACGCAGTGCAGAGCTCCCTGCCTGCCTGAGCTCTGCTTCCTCTGCCTGTTCCTGCTGCTGACCACAAGGGCCGCCCAGTGTGCCCTCTGCCTTCCAGACATGCCAGGCATCTCATTGGTCCTTGTGCCAGGCTGAGTGGCACATTCCCTTTCTCTTGTGCCCTTCCCACCATCATCAACCACACAGCTCTCTGGCTGATAAAATCCCAGTTCCCCTTCCAGCAGTCTACCCCTTAAGGCCGGGCATCCCCTGGTGCTGTGCCAGGGTCGTCTGTACCCCTCCAGAGACAGGGAACCCTAGGCAGGCCACATGCCCCAGCGCCTTGTGCCCTGTGGCCCATTACACAGTAGGTGTGCAGCTGACTCCCCAAGGTAGGGGGCTCTGATCGTGCCACACCCAGGAGGAGTCGGATGTCACGTCTGTGGGTTGCCTGGAGCCGGGGAGCCCAGGAGCACCTGGACTGCATGGCTTTTGGGTTCTCCTGGTTAAAACCAGTGAGCAAAGGCAGGTGGCTCTGTGTAGACACAGAACTGGGCCATCCAAGTCCGACTTTCCAAAGCCTCACAGTAGACAGGGGCAGGACTTATTAGTTCTGCTTTGCACAAGGGAAAGTGAGTCTGGGAACCTGGAAGGGACTGGCCAGAGCTGCCCAGGTGACCACAGGTGCCTGGAGGCAAGCCAGGCATGCAGCCCGGGGTCTGCATACCTGCTCCTGAGGGGCCTGAGCCCTCCCTGCCCCAGGGAGCCACGTCCTCACACCTGCACCTTTGGCCTGCACCCAGGGGACCAGTGAACGAGCGCATGGCCTACCACGGCTGGCCGCCCTGCACCACCGGCTGGGCCATGGCAAGCTGGTGGAGCACTTCTACCTCAAGGCCCTGTAGCTCTGCAACTCACCGCTGGAGTTCGACGAGGAGACCGTCTACTACGTGAACATGTATCTGGTTCTCGGTGACATCATCTTCTATGACCTGAAGGTGGGTGGCAGGGGTAGGGCACGGGGTGTTCCCAGACCCCTTGGAGTGGGATCTCCACCCACACCCCAGAGGCCTGGGTTCCAGCCTTCCTTAGGAATGGCCCAGTGGCCTCCCTGGAGCTCTGCACCCAGCTGGAGGAGCCGGCAAGTTTAGCAGATACAACCAAGCTCCCAAGATGGCCAGGCCCCACCCTCAAGAACTCAGTCTCAGCCAGGGAGGCTGACACATGAGTGGGCAATGGTGGCCTCTGGGTAAAGAAGGAGGATTGTAGTCACGGGGGCCCTCCTGGAGGAGGTGACACCAAACTGAGTCTTGACAGTCAAGTGTCAAGTTGCATTTAACAAAGAAAACAGGGTCGGGAGAAGGACATTTCAGAGGACGGCATCATCCTCACATTGAATCCACGTTGCAAGATCCAACCCAAATCCTGGCGCCTCCTCTAGGAAGCCTGCCCAGGGTGCCAGCCTGCACTGAGTAACTCCTTCCTGGAGTCCCGAGACACTTTGAATCTTCACACTACCCAGGAAGGGTTGGGTGGGACCCCAGTGTCTTACCATTGGATTCACAGACAGGGAAACCCCAGCTTAGGGCAGGTGTAGTGGGGCGGGGGCCCAGCCAGCCAGGCTGAGACCTTGCTGGGTCGGGTCTGTCTTGAGGGGAGGTGCTGTGCTCCCTCTGCCCCCAGCCCTGCAGGGGTAGAGAGCTGGGACTGGCAGACTCAGACCTGGGGTGTCTCCACCCCTCTGCCCAGCAGGCACCACCCCTCCTCAGCATCGCACCGGCACCTCGTCAGTGCTCCTTAGGGGCTGAGAGGCCAGGGCACTCCAGTCCAGGGGCCAAAATCTTGGGGGCCTTAGAACAACATGAGGAGCTGGGGCAGCCCTAAGACCCCGCCCCGTATCCCCCACCGCAGGCTTGGGGCTGCCCGGGAGGCCCTTGCCCAGTGCTGGCGACACCTGGTGATCAGAAGTGGTCCCTGTGGCCTCCCAAGTCCCAGCCAGACAGGGAGGTGCCAAGTGTCAGACCCAGAGGGACACTGCTCACTGCCCAGGGTCTCTCCTGGGACCCAAGGGGACCGACCTCCCAGAAGAGGCCTTTATCTCACTTGGTCAAGCCTGCCGCCCACTCCCCCTGTCCAGGAGAAAGGAAAGGGCCAAGTAGTACCTGAGAGGCCAAAGTCCACGGTTGAGGTCGAGGGGCAGATGCCTCCTTCACCTCCTTCCCATGCACAACCTTCCTTCACCTCCTTCCCATGCACAGCCCTCTGAGCCTCATCGTGACTATGCTGTCAGCACAGGCCAGCTTCCCACAGGGAGGCCCCCTCAGAATTCCCCAAGGGCGGCTGTCTTTCCAAGGCTACACCCTCCTCCTTGTATAGGAGACCCTGGACCCAGGGCCCAGAGGAGTGGGAGAAAAAGCCGGGCTGCATGGGGCCTGGAAGGCTGGCAGAGAAGCAGAGGTAAATGGGCATCTTTGCCGATTGCCTCTAAAATGGGGTCCCCTTTAGTCTACACGTGAGAGTGAGCGCTGGAATAGGGTGGATTAGATGTGTCCTGGCTCAGCCTGCTGCTCATTAGCTGCTTCACACACTACAGGCACATGGAAATGTACACGCAAATGCACATGCACACACAGGCGCCCACACACAGACACGTGCACACACACAGGCACACAAACACGCACAGGCACACACACAAGCACACGCAGAGACATATGCTTTGGCTGGCTCCTTCCTGTTTAGTTGGGAAGCCCCCACCCCTTCAGGAAGCCTTTGCCTTCCATCCCTGGCTGAGTCTGGGGTCTCCTGGGCTTCCCTCTGCCACAGCCCGGGCCACCCTGTGTGGTCAGTGTTCACTCCCAGGTCCCTCAGACTGGGATCAAGGACGTTAGGCTCAGCCACACACCCAGCACAGAGTCCAGTGTTCGGCTGGGCGGGGGCCATTGGATGAGCAGTGGCGGTGACTCGGGACCTTCTCACGCCCCTGCTCTGTGTGTGGGGCGGGACAGTGAGGGAATGGACTGCTGCATCTTGGACTTTCTCATTGGCCCTGGGAGCCATCTTGAGATGGCAAAGAGGAACAGGCCAGGCATGGGTCTTAGAGAGGTCCCTTGGGTGACCCCCATGTGGAAGACGTGCCGGGTGGGGGATGGGAGGGTCAAGGAGGAGGTCTGGGAGACGGCATCCCAACCCAGGGATGGTGAGTTTGAGCCAAAGATGCATTGAAAACAGGAGTGGATGTCTGGGGAGTCACACTCCATCAATATTTCAGGGAACATTGCCAGAGAGGACACCTGTGAGATGGTTTTGTACCTGGCCTGTCCCGTGGAGGGCCTGGAAATGGTCAGCATGGACAGGGGCCAGAGGGGAGCCTGGGTCACTCAACGCTGTGCCCCTGCTGTGGCTTGGAGCCACGAGTCCTGCATGGAACTGTCAGAGCAGGCAGGATCTGCCCTGACCTCAGCCCATGGGGAAAGCAGCCACTGCCTGCAGAGAGGGTGGGACTGGGGCAGGAGGCTTGGGGTGAGTGGGGCATAGGGACACTCAGGAAGGCTTCCAGGGGTGTCAGGGTCATCCCCACCTCCTGCAGCTGACACCACAGCAGTGTCACAGGCTTTGGGGCTCATGGGGTGAGCCAGCATTGGCTGGACATGTGGAATGACCTGGAGACAGGAACGGCCTCTGGGAAGACGGGCTCCGAGTCCCCCTTTTGCTGAGCATGGCCTGTCCCCTTCAGGACCCGTTTGATGCAGCCGGGTACTACCAGCTGGCCCTGGTAGCCGCCATGGACCTGGGCAACAAGAAGGGCACAGCTGAAGACCTACACGCAGCCGGCCACCATCTCCCACAACTTCCTCCTGGACCGTGAGAAGTTTATCCTCTTCTACCAGAAGGCCAGGACCTTCACCACAGAGCTCAACATCTGCAGGGTCAACCTACCTCCTCTGCCACTCTGCGGGTGGGCCCCCTGGTTGGCCCTCAGCCACCCTCGCTGAGGACAGCATCCAAGGGAATGGGTTTTGTGCAAGGAGGATGGTCTCCTGCCTCTCCTGGTGTCTCCGTGGCTCATTTTCTGGGAAATGGAGGCATGAAAGCAGGGTTCAAATAGCAATAAATTTTTTTTTGCAATAACATACCGAAGTCCCCAGGGCATCCTTCTCTGTGTGCTTCCTGGGCTGTGTCTACGGGCCAGCTCCTTCCCTGGTGACAGCTCTCTGCTCTCCCTGCTCAGAGCTCTTACTGTACGTCTCGTGCCGCCGTTGCCTTTAACCTTCAGGCCACTGTGATCGGATGTGGGGGCTGCTAGTGTCCCTGTTCACCATTGAAGAAATAGAGGCACAGAGAGGTTAGGTGTCTGGCCCACCATCACACAGCAGGTAGGGGCAGAGACGCAGAGCCCAGTACACTGACCACCACACCACCCTGCCAGCCTGTAGCCTGGATGGTGTCCCCCATTGGGACCCAAAGTCAGCTCCTGGACCTCTCTTGTGGTGTCAGGAGAGCCACAGGCCAGTGAGGGTGGCGACGGGGATCCCTCACTCAGTGTCCTCTGCTCTCAGATTTGGTTGGGCCGAGCCTGGCCAGTCCCACCTCTGGCCACTGGTCAGCCCTGCAGGAAGTGAGATGCAGGGATCTCCGCCTGTGTAGACGCTGCTACCCAGTATTGAAAGCCTTATCTGGGCTGACCCCAGCCATCCCCACATGCCCCTCCCCTTCCGGCCCCTTGCCCTCATCCTAGTCCCAGGAATCCCAGGTTTTCCTTCTTGGAATCTCTTGGCCCCAGGGAACACGGCTCACACGGTCTCTTTGCCAGTTTACGCAAGAAAACCGAGGTTCAGAGACTATGGGTGTCCCACGTGATTCTCACATACACTGCACTCTCCCAGGCCCCTTTTTTACACACTTTAAATGAGGTGACTTTCACATCGCATGCAATTAACTATTTCAACGCAATTAATGTGGTGGCATTTGTGCATTCACAGTCTTGTGCAACCACTCTCGCCATCTAGTTTCGAAATGTATTCATCTCCCCAAAAGAAACCTCCCATCCTCACTAAGCAGTTACCCCTCCTTGGTATCCCCCAAGCCCCTCGTTTAATGGAAGGGGAAACTGAGGCCCGCAGAGAGACTTGCCAGTGGATGGAGCTCTGATAATAAGGAATCAGGCACCCATCTGCTGGTTCAGTCCTGGGTTGGTTTTCCACCCAGCAGAGGTGACAGAATCAAGAGGTTCTGGGACCCCATGCTTGCAGCCAGAGCCCTACACTGAGCCTCCCCACCAGGGGGCAGCAGAGAGCTTTCCAGAACCAGCCGCGGGGCTGGCGGGAAGCAGCAGCTCAGAGCTGCTGACAAACCTCATGTAGACCCCAGATCGCCGTCTCTGTGGGTTGGGCTTGGGAATTGGAGAGGAGGCCGCATGATTGGAAACGTGAAGACAGCACGGCCTGGCTGGAGCAGCTGGAAGCGCCGTCACGTTGACTGAGGACACAGACCTCCTGCCTACTGGGCCGGGCCTGCAGCCATTCTTCTCGGGGTGGGGCCCCCAGGTCCGGGTTGCTCTTGGTCCCCGACCTGCCTCAGAGTCTGGGGAGCTTTGGAACTGTGCCTCCCCATCTCCACCCACCCTGACTGGTGCCATGAGGGGCCTGGATCCTGGGATCCTGTTCCTCTTGGGCAGCAGGGACTGGGGGACCAGAGGAGATGATGGGTCTTCAAGCCCCACATTCAAACCCCAGCCCACCACTGACAGTCTGGGGGTTCGGGATGAGGGAGTTGATGTCTCTGAGCCCCAGTTTTGTCTCCACTAAAATGAGGACGACATACTGGGGCAGAGTGCCAGTCCCCGGGCTAACAGAGACCTGTTTCCTACTGAAAATACCTCTTACTTCTAGGAACAGCTCCAACAACCACACTAGAGAACACTCTACCCAGGCCAACTTGTCAGAGGCACGTGAACCAGAGCGACTCCATCTTGAATGGGGGCTGGGTAAAGGGATGCTGAGACTTACTAGGCCGCATTCCCAGGAGGCTAGGCATTCTTAGTCACAGGATGAGATAGGAAGTCGGCACAAGATACAGGTCATAAAGACCTTGCTGATAAAGCAGTTTGCAGTAAAGTCGGCCAAAGCCCACCAAACCCAAGATGGCCACGAGAGTGACCTCTGATTGTCCTCACGGCTCATTATATGCTAATTATAATGCATTAGCTGCTACAAGACACTCCCACCAGCGCCACGACAGTTTACAGATGCCATGGCAACATCTGGAGGTTACCCTACGTGGTCTCAGAAGGGAGGGCAGAAACTCTCAGTTCTGTGAATTGCGCACCCCTTTCCTGGAACACTCATGAATAGTCCAAAACTTGTTTAGCATATGATCAAGAAATAACCATGAAAATGGGCAACCAGCAGCCTTTGGCACCACTCTGCCTATGGAGCAGCCATTCTTTCTTTTCTTTTTCTTTCTTTTTTTTTTTTTTTTTTGAGATGGAGTCTTGCTCTGTTGGCCGAACTAGAATGCAGTGACATGATCTTGGCTCACTACAACCTCCACCTCTTGGGTTCAAGCGATTTTCCTGCCTCAGTCTTCCTAGTAGCTGGGATTACAGGCACCTGCCACCACGCCCAGTTAATTTTTTGTATTTTAATGGGGACAGGGTTTTGCCATGTTGGACCAGGCTGGTCTCGAACTTCTCACCTCAGGTGATCCACCTTCCTCGGCATCCCAAAGTTATAGGATTACAGGAGTGAGCCGCTGCGCCCAGCCAGAGTAGCCATTCTTTTATTCCTTTTCTTTCCTAATAAACTTGCTTTCACTTTATGGACTCGCCCCGAATTCTTTCTTCTGTGAGATCCAGGAAACCTCTCTTGAGGTCTGGATCGGAACCGCTTTCCAGTAACAAACTTGCTTAACCTCTCAGACCCTTCGTCTCTTCATCTGTAACCAAAGACAAAGCCTCCCACGAGGTTCCAAAAGTGTGGAGAGAATGCATGGGAAACGAGGGGCACAGAGTTGGTGTGCAGAACCATATCACAGACTGGGTGTCAAGCCACTGTCATACTGGAAGTAATATCATGCTCTCCCCCACAAGTTATGAGGAACAATATCATAGGGGGGTGTGTACCTTCTCCGGTAGTGGGAGTAGTATCATCATCTCTTCCTTTAGATGACAGAAACAATATCACAGGTGGGTGTACACCCCGTGTGTTTTTGGAAGCAATGTCATTCTCTCTTCTTCTAGGTTTTACGATTCATATCACAGGTGGGGTGTACACCCCTTGTTATATTGGATGGAGTCTCATCCTCTTTCAACCTGTATCTTTAGAACAATATCCCATGGGGGTTGTATATCTCTTCAATATTGTTAGTAATACCATCTTCTCCTTTCCTGGATATAAGAAACAATATCACAGGAGGTGTGTACACCCCTTGCAATGTTGGTAGTAATATCATCTCTCCCCTGTGGTTATTAAGGACAAAATCCCAGGGTGGCTGTACAGTTCCTACTTTATTGGGAGTAATATCATCCATTCACCCCCTGGATATCAGGAACCATATCACAGAAGAGGTGTCCACCCCCTTCGATATTATCACCCATGTCATATTCTTCCCGCCTGGATATTAGGAACTATACCCCGGGGTTGGGGGCGGTGTACACCCACTGCGATATCGAAAGTAAAATCAGCCTCTTTCCCGCTGGATATTAGGAACTCTATCTCAGGTGTGGGCGCACCTTCTGGGATATTGGGAGTACTATCAGCCTCCACACTGCTGCATATTAGGAACAACAGACAGGGGGCAGGGTGGTTACACCCCCTGTGATATTGAGAGCAATATTCTGGTCTTACCCCTGTACATTAGAAACTACATCACAGGGGTCTGTACACCTTCAACGATATTGGGATTCATGTTACCCTCTCCCCCACTGAATGTCAAAAACGATATCACATAAAGGTGTACACCCCCTGCGATATGGCCAGTAACATCATCGTCTCTACCTTTGGATACTAGGAACAACATCATGGAAGGTGTGTACACTCCACTGCAATATTGGGCATAATATTATCCTCTCTTCCCCTGGATATTAGAAACGATATCCCTGGTGGAGGGAGATGGAGTACATTAAGAACAACATCACTGGGTGGGTGTACTCCCCCTGCGATATTGGGTGTAGTATCATCCTCTCTTCCCTAGGATATTAAGAATAATATCACAGGAGGGGTATACAGCCACAGTCCCTGTGTTATTGGGAGTAATAGTGTCTTCTCCCACTCTAGATATAAGGAAAAATATCCCAGGGTTTGTGTACATCCCTTGCGATATTGAGTATATTGTCATCGTCACCCAACATGGATATTGGGTGCAGTGTCTCAGGGGGGTGTACACCTTCTTCGATATTGGGAGTAATATCATCCCCTCCCCCACAGGATCATAGGCTAAATATCGAAGGGGTTTTACCACTCGTGCGATATGGGCAGTAATATCATGCTATCCCCACCTGGATGTTAGGAACTATATCACAGGCGGCTATACACTTCTTGGCATATTGGGAGTCTTATCATCCTCTCCCATCTTGGATATTATGAAAAATATTAGAAACGAGGTGTACACCTGCTGAGATATTGAGAGTAATATTATGCTCTCCTCTTTGGGATATTAGGAACAATATCGCAGGAGGTGTGTGCAAACCCTGCGATATTGGGAGTAATATCATTCTCTCCCCTTGAATATAAGAAACAATATCACAGGAGGATGTACTCCCCCTGTGATACTAGGAGTCATATCATGTTGTTTGGAACAATAGCACAGTGGGTGTGTAAAATCCCTGCGATATTGCCACTAGTATTATCTTCTCCATCCCAGGATATAAGGAACAATATCACAAGGTGATGTACACCCCTGTGATATTGGGGGTAATATCTTCCTCTTCCCTGCTGGCTTTTACTAATATCTTCCTCTCCCCGGCTGGATGTGAGGGAAAATATCACACTGGAGGTCCACGCCCCTTGCGATATTGGGAGTAATATCATCCTCTCGTACTCTAGATAGAAGGAACAAGATGATCGAAAGGATGTACACACACTGCGGTAGTTTCAATAATGTCATCCTCTACCCCCTGGTTATTAGGAAAAACATCATAGAGGAATGTACACTTTCTGCAATATTGGGAGTAATATCATCTTCTCCCTGCTGGATATGAGGAACAAGCCTATTAATTATTAATAAATATAATAAAAATTAGTAATCATCGACATTAATAATGACAAAGATACTAAATATTAATACTGATTCAGAATATTAATGATGAGTATTAATTAATAATATTAACACTATTAATAAAATAATGATATCAACAATTAATCTTACTTAAATCAATACTAAGTGATGCTGGCAAAAAACAATAATATTAAAAATTAGTAACATTAATAAATGATATAATTATTAAAAATTAATTTTTGTCATCCATCATCTATTTAAAATAATTATCCATATTAATGGTAAAATATTAATTAATAGTATTATTGATAATTATTACAATCGATTCTTGATGTTTAAGAATTATATCACTGTTTCCTGAGCAATACACTGAAGGTGTACACCCGTCTGTGAAAGAGTTCATTATTTCCAGAGGGGGAGACGATATTACTCACAATATCTTAAACAGGCTATGAGTCCACCATGGCTCCCAATAGCCAAAGGGAGGAGAGGGGGTGGCTATTGGGCCCCACCTCGCGGGGCCTCTGCAAAGCCTCTACCTGGGCTTCAGCTCCCACCCCGGCACCCTCCAATCTTTTCACACAGACTGGAGAGCTATCTATAAAAAACATTCATCTGATCCATTGAAAACTCTTTGCTCACTTCAAGTACACGTCAAGCCTTTCTCGAGATTCCCTGCTCCGCCTGGTTCTGACACCAGGTCCCGCTCTAGCTCCAGCCACCCCAGGTCCTCCTGGGGCCTCTGGATATGCTGGCCGCTGTGTGCATCACATTCAGGCACAGTGATGGGCGGGAGAGCGACCCCCAAAGGAATCCCGGTCCCAATCCCTGGAACCTGGGACTGTTCCCTCATGCGGTGATAAAGGTGAATTCTGAGGACAACCCAGGTGGGCCCTAAGTGCCACTACCTGCATCGGCAGATGAGGGGTGCAGAGGCTGAAGGCCCTGGAGCAGGATGCTGCACACCCACATGGGAGGAGGTGGCGCCAGGGAACAAGGCGTGCAAGGCCCGCATCTCTGCGCACCTGAATGGGCCACGAGGGCCTCTCCTGGAGCAAACACTCTGGTCTCAGTCCATGGCTCCTGCCCTCCAGAGCTGTGGGAGAGTGAGTATTATTTTCCAGCCCCAGGTGTGTGGTCAGGGTCTCAGCGGCCACGGGACACACACAGGCACCTTCCTCAGCTCTGACCCAGAGGGAAATGTCATTTCCTCAGGAAAACGCCGCCTGGTTTCTAGGAGTGCAAAGTTCCCTCTGTCAGGGGCTCTCGGGGCACCCCATGTCCTCTCTTCATAGAAATCAACCCGGTGTCTCTCCCTGCAGTTACCTCGTGGTTATTTCACTTGCAGTCCGCACTAGGCTGCAAATTCCATGAGGGCAGGAACTGTGGGCTAGGCTTACACCACTGCACCATCAACAGGACCCGGCCGAGCCCAAACAGCAGGCGCTCAAGAAATACTTGTCTCTGAATGACATAAGCACAGTATTCCTCAGCCAGTCGTCTGTCCGTCCGTCCGTCCGTCCGTCCTGGTCAAGGGCTGATCCTGCAGGATTCCCTAACCGGCCTCCATGGGACTCAGCCAAGAGTAAAAACATGAAGTGGGGGTGTGGACTTGAGACTGGGAGCCACATGAGAGTCTGTGCATGAAAGTTTAACACCCACTGGGAAATTTTCACTTGAGTACCTCGGATGAAATTTAAAAGCGCACTTTGTTGAATAAACATAGGCTTGATTAAACCATTCCAACCTATACTTCGTTTTTTGACAGATTCTTTTCTTCCCAAAATAATTGGTTGATGTATTCAAAACTGAATACGGGCTCTAGTTAGAGGGCCACTTTGCATTGTGTAGAAGCCGAGATGGGGAGAGAAACAGGCAATGGGAAGAATTCCCGTCTTTGTGCTTAGGAAGGACGGAGGACAGAAACTCGTCAAGGGTCCAAAGAGCCCACAACTGCCTTCTTGAAGGGCCAGTGTAGAATTCTGAGGGTTTCACTGTTTCACCTGTACTGGGTGGGTCTCTAATTGCGATCTAAGACTTAAGATGCCGTAAGGCTTTAAGACTTGCCCTTTGTCTTAGAGAATCCTGGGCATGGGAAGGAAAATGTGGGTGGGGCATCAGGATCCCCAGAGGCACAAAGCCTCATGGGTTATTTTTCCAACTGAATCTCCCCCGCAGCCCATCCTGAGGTGGGGAATTACTGTCACTCATTCAAAGAATGACATCCATCGCTTAATAGCAAAAGAATTCTGCAGGCAAAGCAGCTCTCCCAAGAGGCTGATTTGTGCCCGAGAGTGTCTGAGTTCTGGTCCCGCCAGGCTGCTGCTGTGGGTGCGTGGAACAGCGCAGCCCTGACACCTGAGCCATGCCCACGACCGTGTGCTCCTCTCAGTGTAAACGCAGTGACAGCTGTGATGGAAGAATCCGCCTTTGCTGGAGCTTAGATACAGCTTTCCTGAACTCTCTCCTCATTACCTAGATGGCATCTGAAGCCTGAATTAGCTTCTAAAAATAGCAAGTCACTCCAGCCGTGACTCGAGCAATTAGTCAAAGTAGCACTGACAAGAAAAAGGCCGATCCCAAGCATGGCCCTGCGTGGACAGCAGCTGTGAGTGGCACTCGTCAGGCAGAGCCTGTGACCTCAGCCATTCTTGCCACACAATGGGATGCGCCTGGCAGATACAACCCCCTGAAAGGGCACACACACGATCCTGCTAGGAAATTCCCCAAGGAGTCCCATGGGAGCGAGAGCCCCAGGCTACAGTTGAAACATCACCAGCACTTTGCTCTGTGGGTGTAAAGAACTATAAATTGGTGGTGAAAGATAAGGTGGCGTTTGCTACAGCGTTAAGGTAGAAAAAAGCCACTGACTTCTCTGTGAGAACCACCTTGCTCTGTGAATCTGCAAGGAGACCAGTTTTCCCATGACTGGTATCCCTCACGACAGCCGAGCCTCTACTGAAGTCGGTGGCCAGACGGGGCCGGGGGTGGGGTCCCGCCCCTGCTACAGCAAGGGACCTGCAGCAAAGCACAGCCGCTGGCCGGGGTAGTGCTGCGCCGCATGTGTGGACATCTACAAGGTGCTAAAGGAGAGCGAAGCCAGCGATGGCTGGAACCCAATGGCATTCAATGAACAGGGGTCAAGCACGGGGCCCAAGAAAGTCCAGGGAACGAGTCGGGGCCAGCCTCTGCAAGGGAACTGGGCCAGCACAGCACCAGGGAACGCAACAAGGAGAAGTCCAGGAGAGAGATGGCCCTCAGCTCGAGTGTGAGGCACAGGAGGCTGCAGCCGACCTCACGGCCCCTCTGCTCCCTTCCCTGCACTGGAGGTCAGTTCTGAAGAACCCAGAACAGAACTGCTGTTTTCCGAGGTTCTGTGCCAAGCTGAACTAAGGAGTCTCCAACAGGGCTGGGAGTTTTCACCGCAAACTCCGGAGGTGGTTTGGACGTGAACATCTAAGGTAAAGGCCAGCGGCTGCTCTTCAGAAGGCACCAGGCAGCCAAACCACTGACATGACCCTACTTGCCAAGATGGCCACCGTCCCGTCTGCAGCTGAGTGAGGACCCTCTCTGCAGCAAAGGCCTGTGGAACTCCCACAGGTCCTCATGTCCAGTTCATGACCATAGAGGTGGGTCAGCTTATCAGGGACTGGAGGGGCCACCATGCGGGTGTCAGCACCATGCCCATGACCGGCAGGATCCACTCCTCCCAAAGCACATGTTGGTGAAGCTACCTGCCCAGGAGGGCTTGCTTTCAGCTCTCTCAAGAACCTCTCGTCTCACCAGGAAGGCTGTGGTTCCAGGCAGCGGCCCCCAGTGGACACGGCTGTGTCCCAGAGCTCGTACATACCAGGCACTCAAACCCCTTTCTGCAGGCTCCCACAGCTGGCCCTGCAGCCTCGCTAGTCAACGCAGGCAGGAGAGGCAGACTCCAGAGAAATGGTGCTCACCGCTCCCCTAGTCTAGGTGCGATAGAGACAAGACCCCAAGGACTGAATATATCATCTCACTTTTAATCAATAAAGACAGATTCTCCCTAAGGCAGAGAAGCTAAAAAATTTACCCTGTTCTGGCCAGTGTGACCGACATAAAGTCAAGCTAATAAAGAGTGGGGGTGGGGGGTGGAGAAGAGTAATAATAAATCTGGCTCATTCTTAGCACAGAAGAAACAAATTGCTAAAATAAGTGAAAGAAAGCAATGGGAGGAAACGGGGTTCTCTTACCCAGACAACAGCATTCAGGCCAGTGTCAGCGCCCAGGCTTATTTCTGTGCCCGGGACATTGTTGCTGATCGTGGCCGGCACCACACACAGGGGGATGCAAAGCTCCTGGCGGCGGCCTCACACCTCGGCCATGTCGCACGCGCTTTTGTAAGCCTGAAGCAGCAGGGCCAAGCGGTTAGCGGGGGGTGCCGGGTGCTCACCTGCCAGCCCCAGGGCCTGCGCTGCGGTCCAGGAAGGGACAGAAGGGGCCTGAATCACCAGGGGAAGCCGGTTCATGCGGGTCAAGGGGCCGAGGGGAGCTCTGGAGGCCGTGCGGTAGCAGGACAGGCCTCAGCGACACAGGGGGCTGCCTGGGCACAGCCCAGGTCCTCGTGAAAGGGGAGGCCTACAGGCAGCACAGCAGGGTGGGTGTGAGGCAGGCAGCGGCGCAGGTTGTAGGCAGTGGCGAGTTAGTCACGAGCGGGACAGCTCAGCTCTTGGCATCTCATCGTGGGTAAGGGAGGCCAGGGCGATCAGCAGGTTGAAAGGCAAAGCCAGTCCTATAGCTTTCTGCAGGCAGGCCACGACCAGTGGGATGGGGCCCACAGCTGTAAGGACCACACCAAGTGACAGCCTTCATCGTGCAGAGGCAGCCTCCACGCTCAGGCAGGGAAGGAGGCATGCAGCTGGATTACCGGTGGGCCACACTCAGCCCCACGCCACATCTCTGCTCACCAGCAGGAAGCCACACACAAAGCCACACAGGCGAGCAAGAGCCCGAGTTGCTGTTCTGGGGTTCCACTGGGAAATGGGTTCTGGTGTCAAAAAGGGGAGCGGTTCCGAAGCCCATGTGCACCGGGGTTTTCCAGACTCCACCTCAACGTGATAACCAAGGTAACAGCAGGACAGGTCTACACGCTCACTGTTCCCACCTCCAAGCGGCCCCACACAGCAAGGTATTTTTGTCATCCACTTGGCGGCAAAACCAACTGTTTATGGACTTGGACTTGTCCCTCTTACTGTGAATATCCCCACATCTGCTGCAGAAATGCTACTGTTGGGACGCAGGGCCGGGCCCACATCGCCCCAGGAGAGTTGAACAGTGAGCGACCCAGGCTCTGCAGCCCTGGTGCAACCCAAAGCATTGTGGGCCGAGGGCTTCGGACAGTGGGTGGAGATCTGTGGCAGATGAGTTCACAGCGTGGTGGGTAGGAGGGTAAGGTGGATGGGTCAGTGCTGGGCGACCACGAGGTGAGCTGTGAGCAGGGTCCCCCACACCCCATGGCATGGCCTCCACGTCCTCCCAGGCCCAGCACATGCCCAGCTCTTGGGCTGCTCTGTACAGGCTCTGCCTTGCAGGCTCTGGCCATGGCAGTTTGTGCAGGACTTCAATCCAAATGCCAGCCTGCTTGCCAGCCAGAAACACTCATCTGGGGGATACTCCCTGGTCTGCTGCCCAGGATGTGGCCCCGTCAGCACCACCAACCATGTGGGGGGCTCCTTAGGCTTTTCAGACAGGTGATGTCACTCCTTTCCTGGGGAATACCCTAGCTCAGGACTGACCAAGACTGGCTGCGGGGAGCTGGTTGCGTCTCCAAGAAGCCCTCACCGGAAGCCGGAGGGTGTGTGTAACCTGGTGCCTGAGGCACACAAGAGGGCAGGTGGGGGAGGTCTCGGCTCCTTAACTCCACATTGAAATCTGTGGGAATGGCCACATTGCTGCAAATCCTCTCTCCCCTCCTTCCCTATCGCTCCTCTTCTCCTTCCTTCAGTCTCCAAAAGAGGAGAGGGAAGCTTCAAGACAGGGGAGACCCTGCCCAGAAAAGCATAAAACTCTCAAGACCGAAGACAGCCGGGCCCCTGGGTCCGTGGTGGGGCCACTATGACAAGGAATTACTCACAAGGCTGTGGTCACCGTCACCTTCGTGACACCTGACAGCAGCGTGGCACCCACCTACTGTGTTTCTGATGTGACCTGATCAAGCTTACAGGACAGAGTAATGCACCAGCCAGTGCTAGGGAATGAAAGGAGTCCAACAGAAACTCCCTGCAGCCATATCCTGAGAATGTGTAACACCTGCTCTGAGGTATTTCATTCATTCTGTTCTGCCCGGAAGACCCACTCACCAGCACCGCATAGATTCTGAGGGGTTGTGGCGTCATCTAAGCATCAATGCTGGCAAGAAGGAAATCACGATTGAGGATGATGACTTCACCACATCAGATCCGCCCAGGGCTGCGTCCTGGGCACAACACAGCCACATCCTGAGCCAGACTCCTACTATGGAGCCCGCCCTGTGCTTGGAGAGACATTCCGCAGCGTCCCTTGCCTCCAGCCCCAGAGGCTGGGAGCATCTCTTCTCCCAGTTCTAACCAGAAACCTCCCTGGACGGTGCAAACATCCCCTGGGGCACAATCACCCCATGAGAATCACCGAATTTACTGAACAACTGGAGCCATCCACAGACCCCAAACATAAATGCTGCCCAGGGCCAGGCCATGAGTCACAGGGCACAGAGGGTGTGGCCAGACAGGGAAGAGACGCTCACTCCCACCCATCCTCAGCCTCTGACGGCTGCAGGACAGTGGCTGGAGCGACCCGGAGCCATCCACATCAAGTCGCCTCATGCCCTCATGTCCTGAGTTCGTCACCAGCTCCTGTTCTACAGCCAGACAAGCCCAGTTCAGACCCAAATCCAAACCTTCTCAGGATTCATCCTGTTTGGCCGTCAGTAAACAGGACTCTGGAGAAAACAGCTGCCATGTTCACATCTTGGTCCCTCTCCCTTCAGGGGTCCACAGAGGGACCCTCAGCAGCTTTCTCATCCCTGTCCTGGCTCCCGAGCAGCTGTTGCATTCGCCAGGGTGACCTTGATCGGCCGGCGTCACTCACCCATCACGAGACTAGAACCACAGCACTCCCAAGACAGCCTCATTTCTCGGAGCTCAGGATCAGAAGGGCAATGAGGACACACACATACACTTACCAAGGTGGCTGTGCCTGGCCAACGGGAGCCTCAACTAACTACACGCTCCAGTTCTTTCTCTATTGTAATCAGTTAACTTAAGGCCCAGCGCGGTGGCTCATCCCTGTAACCCCTGCACTTTGAGAGGCCAAGACAGGGGGACTGCTTGAGCCCAGAAGTTTGAGACCAGCCTGGGCAACACAGGGATACCTCGTTTCTGTAGAAATAAAAAAAAAATTAGATGCGCACAGTAGCATGCACGTGTAGTCCCAGCTACTCAGGAGGCTGAGGTGGGAGGATTGCCTAAGCCTAGGAGGTGGAGGCTGCAGTGAATCGTGATTGCACCACTCCATTCCAGCCTGGGAAACAGAGTGAGGACCTGTCTCAAAAAAAAAAAAGAAAGAAAAGAAAAGAAAAGAAAAGAAAGAAAGAAAATGAAATTGTTTAACCTAGCTTTGAGGAACTCGAATGAATGAAAAACTGAATTTAAAACAATCGCATAATAAATCACACAGTCCCTCCAAGGGAAGTCAAAGGGGGTGGAACTGATCATTTGTGGGGTGTTTGCCTCACGTATTTTGGTTTTCAAATTTTGACCCTACACATTTGTTACATATTTACAATCTGAAAAACAACAAATAGAAAGTTATTTATAGCGGAGGACCCTGGAATTAAAGAGAGATTTTTTTCATGCCTGAAAGTGTACATCACATGCCACAAGGACCTATGCTTTGTGTGGAAACTTGAAAATAAAAAAAGTCACAGGGAGCTCAACACCAGCTTTGTCCCACATCTTTCAGATGCTCAGCTAACTGCAGTGACTGCTCTCAAATTCTCGACCCATTCCCTCTGGGCAAGATCCAATTAGGTACCAATTAGGGAAAAAAGAAGCTTCAATCCCTCCCATTGCCCATCCAACTTTCACAGACCCAAAAATTCAGCTAAAGCTGGTGAAAGAGCAGGGAAAGCCATGCTGGAATCCCCTCTTTGAAACAAGACACTCATGTTCATGTTCCCAGCACGAAGGTCAGCCCAGAGCCGGGCCCGCCCCGCAGCAGCAAAGCCGTGACACCCGTCACTGGGAAAACAGAAGCAACATCTAGGTCAGAGATTAGTGACTGCCAAAAATAAGGTGAAAGTTGCCCCCAAAGCCAGTGAACACGGGAAAACCTGGGCAGGTTTCCTTCGCAAAGAAAGTGAAGAGAGTTTAAGATGCTCAGAAAAGCAAGAAACGAGTGCTAAGCGTTACTTACTATAGGTGCTGTATGTTAAATACTTTTTTTTATTTACCAGTGCCAGAAATAAGTTTCATGCCAAGGGTTTCCAAAAAAAAAAAGAAAGAAAGAAAGAAAAACTGAAAAATATTCCTGAGAACTAAGTCGCACAAGAAAAATTAAAACTTGAGAATTAGTGAAAAATTTTAGACATTAAAATTAAAAAAAAAATGAAATGCTTCCTGCATTAGGTACGCATCTTCAGACTCCCACGTGAATAGCCGGGAATGGCGGCACGTGCCTGTGGTCCCAGGTAATCGGGAGGCTGAGGTGGAAGGATCACCTGAGCCCAGGAGGTCGAAGCTGCAGTGAGCCGAGATCGCAACACTGCACTCAAGCCTGGGTGACAGAGTAAGACCTTGTCTCACAAAGAAACAAAACAAAACAAAACAAAAAACGAGAAGAATATATTTCTATGTTTTATTATTGTCTCTTGGCAAAATACTCAACTAGCCCCAATATTGCCTTAGATGTAACTTAACATCCCCAATTTACAAAGGGGAAAATGAGGTCAACAGCCAAGACCAAAGAGATAACAAGTGCAATGGTGCGTTCAGAACAATGACTACAATTATAAAATATTCGGTTCAATTTCTACCCTCAGCATCAAGGCAGGGGTTCATCATAATGGGTATTGGAGGCTTAAAGAAATGTAGGCTCAGCATTTACAGAGAGTGCGGCCCAGCCCTCCTCAGCACTGCAGGTACTCACGGGCACTCCCGGGGTATTGGCCACGCTACGTCCCCGCCGGTGGCCACACAGAAGAAGAGGCGGTAAAACTTTTTTGAGAATGAGATCAAAAATGTTCAGAGTCTAAAAACGTAATTTTCTGGGGGTGGGGGGAATAACGAGAAGCTCTCATTCATGGTATTTGTAAAAGGCTGTTTCTAGCGCACTGGTAGATAAAAAGGGCCGGGGCCCTCGGTTTAGCGTCAGCCGGCGCCCGCCTGGTGGGGCACACACGGACTTAGGTCGGTGATAGTGTTCAGGGCTGTGTCTGCCCCGATGCTGAAATCGGAACTCGGCACATTGTTGGACACAGTAGCGGGAACCATGATCGTGGGCACACAGAACTCGTGTTTCTCCCGGGGGACTGACAGTTCCAGGAGTCCCATCTAAATTGACCCAGTATCTGCAACGCTGGCTGCTCAGAGGCCCTGGTGTGGAAGGGCCAGGTCATCGCTTAGTCATATGGGGCACAAGCACGTCACTTGCCACTCCTATCTTTCTATTTCATCAAACCCTATTTTCTCCTGAACATTGATCATAGCAAAGTCATTAGCCTTCGAAACATCAGCTTGCTTTGTTCAAGAAGTTTAAACACACGTAAGTCTTTCTTGCCATGCTCAACACACACCACCGGCCGTTTCCGAAGTCAGTGTTTCTGGAACAAAAGCCTTGGCCTGCCCCGTGAACGTTCACACTGAGCACACTGTCGCGAGGCTGCTGGCCAGCCAACATGGGCAGGAGAGAGCCACAGGTGCGGTGTGGGGGTCCCTGCAAAGGCGCCTCACTCCCTCCATCAAGGGCTGTGCCTTCTGCCAAGCCAGAGGCTTCCTCCCAGGGGAAGCGGCGTCTTCAGCTGCCACCGCACCGACTTCAGACGGCTCAGCCAACGGGGCAACAGATTCAACAGAGTTCCATGTTGTTAAAGGAAAACTTCTGTTACCAGACAACATTAATATCGGATTCAACGTAAAATAACCAACAAGGTTGTTTCCAAACCAACCTGCTACTAGTGCCTTATCCTTCAATGCTGCTTAAACACAGAGAAATATGAGGAAAAAAGAGCATGGCACTTACTTCTTAAAAAACACCACCTCTTCCAGGTTCATCTTACCCATATCATAAAGAGTTAGAACTGTGGATTCCCTACAGGAACGTGGAGTGGGGTGGATCCCCACGCTGACCCAGCCTCCCCACAGGTCAGTTACCCCCTACCACGAGGTTCACATCTCTCTAGGCCCTGTCATCTCAACAAGAAAAGGTGGCATCTCTGAGCTCTCTTCGCAGACCCGAACGGGAGCTAGAGAGAGACACAGACACACCCACAACTGTTTTAAAATCCTGAAATGCAATACATATTTAAGAACTTCATTATTAGCTTTTTAAAACAGTAAGAACAGAGTGAGCCTGGTTTTAACCTCTCTGCCACAATAACACCGTGTACATCTGTCTTTTCCTGTTTGTTCCTTCTCCAGCAGCTGCTGCCCGGCTGGCCAACTGCAGAAGAGCCTCGGGTACTCCGGGGGGAGGCCCTCGGTAAAAGCGTGAGCACCACGATCACATCTCAGGACCCCCACACGTTAGGGTCGCCCACAGACCGCCATTCCCAATGCCTAGAAGGCACTGAACGGGCCTCCTGCTCTTTGTAAATGTCAACTCTCCTAAGCTATGTTGTGTTGAAAATGTTTAACTATAGTCCACACATACTTCTTTGTTTCTGTCTTGTTTTTATCCTAGAGGCATATTATTATGGAAAATTAAGTTTGCAAGGTTGAAGAATTTTCTGAAAGTCGCTACTAATCCTGGAAGGAAAAAAAAATGGGCCAGCTGTGGTGCTCACACCTGTAATCCCAGCAGTTTGGCAGGCTGAGGCGGGCAGATCACTTCAGTCCAGGAGCTCGAGACCAGCCTGGAAAACATGGCAAAACGCTGTCCCTACTAAAAATACAAAAAAAAAAAAAAAAAAAAAAAAAAAAAATTAGCTGGGCGTGGTGACATGTGTCTATTCCCAGCTACTCAGGAAGCTGAGGTGGGAGGAGACCTGAGCCCAGGAGGGGAAGGCTGCAGTCAGCCAAGATTTGCCTCACTGCACTCCAGCTTGGGCGGCAGAGTGAGACCGCGTCGCAAAAAAACAAAAAGCAAAAACAACTGTATAAATCAGTACAGAAGGGAGTTGGCCGGGCACGGTGGAGCACTCCTGTAATCCCAGCACTTTGGGAGGTCGGGGTGGGCAGATCACCTGAGGTCAGGAGTTTGAGACCAGCCTGGCCAATATGGCAAAATCCCATCTCTAATAAAAATACAAAATTAGATGGGCATGGTTGTGGGTGCCTGTAATCCTAGCTACTCAGGAGGCTGAGACAGCAGAATCACTTCAACCCGGGAAGCAGAAGTTGCAGTGGGCCGAGATTGTGCCACTGCACTCCAGCCTGGGCAACAAGAGCAAGAGTCCACTTCAAAAAAAAATTAAAATTGAAATTTAAAAAAAGGGAGCTAATGTTTTTCATTTAAGGGAAGGGAGAAGAACATTCAGTATTTATACATCTCACGCACACATCTGCAGTGGTGCCCTGAAGTATTCAAGATACACATTCCTACAAATAGAGCTTAAAATTACTCACCAAGTTACATGCTAAAAGCACATGCATTGTAAGAATGCTACATTCTATTTTTTAAGCATCTGTATCCAATATTAAAGCATACTGGCAGTTTTCCCTTCAGGTGCTGTACTCCTAAATTATTCCATGTTTAGTCATTCATTTTAGAATTTATGACTTGCTTTAGACAAAAGAAATATATTTAAATGTAAGGTACTAAATTAATGACTTAGGGGAAAAATTACTAAATTAACTTGGAAGTTAAACTTTGCAAACTGAATTTGTTGGACCTCATGTAAGCTAGATGATCAGTTTTTTAAATTGTTGTGTGTTTCCCTCGAGGATGGAAGTCTCCTCTTTTCTCTCATCCCCTGTGTACACCGCTGCAGCCCGCGCCTCTCGTCCACCGCGCCACAGTGCGGCCTGCAATTCACCCTGTACCATGCCTTCCACGCCTTACCTGAAAGTTACTAAGTATAACCAAGAAGGAAATGAAAAGCAGATAAATGACCTCCGCCCCCACATCCAGCATGCAAATGTGAAACATTCATCAAAGTAAAACCAAAAATCCATGTCAGCTCATGATTGTAACTGGTAGAATTATGTGCATGGCAATTTTAAAAGTCTAGTTAAGTAAAAACCTAATTGAAAGTCTCAGGAAATACAAAGTTTATACAAAAAGACATCAGCAAACATTGACAGTGAGGAGAGGACTTCACTCTGCATCCAGCCTGTCTTGGAAGCCATGGCCAAATGCCAGATTGTATAGATCCGAAAAGCAGAAAAAAACAAGTGTTGAAATGTGTATAGTCTCAGCAATGTACAAATTTGATGTACGATGCTCAGAAACCTTGAATTTCCAATCAGAAAACAGGATCATGAGCAAGTTCCCCAGCAGTGCCCACCTTCTGCTTAAGGCGCGTATAACAGGAACGCTGGCCACCTCGGAGGGACAGAGGCTTCCTGGTCACACTCGCTCTGGCAGCCGCACAGCTGGCCCCACCACAAACACCTGGCTAATACTGAAGAACCACCCGCTCCCTGGGCTTTGCTCACTCTAGCCGGGAGAGCATGTTTACAGAGTACATTATCGACTGAGTCCTCGTTCAATGCGTCAAGCTTGTTGAAGGCAGGGCAACCCCATTCCTGGCCCAATTAAGTGAACCGAGCAGAGTAAATGCCCCGAGTTGGACAGCACTCAGTCACGACAGCAGCGGCCAGTGTTCGCAGGGCACTGGTTTCGTGCCGGGAACAGTTCCAAGCGTCTTCTTTCTGTCCGTGGAATGTGCACTGCAACCCTGTGGGGCTGTTTGCAACGCCCACCAGAGTTCTGAGGCAGCCAAGTCCAGGCTGTCTGTGGGCCTCGCCACGTGGCCGTCCACGTCCTCTGCAGACCAGACCTCACTGCAGGGACCGCGGGTTCCAGGGCTGCCTTGAGGCACAAGCTCCCTTCGCCACCTCTTCCTGGCCCCTGACACCAACCCTTACCACTGCCACCAAAGCTTTATTTTCTCGTGGCACCTGAAGGGCCTGTTCTTTCTGCCCTTCCCTGCTCCCTGCGTCCGGCTTGGAGGGTGCCCACATCAACGCCAACGCTCATGTAATCACCACCCCTTCCATGGGGCTTGATGCCCAGGAGTCTCAATATCAGAATGTCAGATTCCTGTGCTTGTTGGAGAATTTCTTCCCAGTGTGGAAGTGAAGGAGATACAATTCTAGGTGCCTGCAATAACCTCATTTCCACAGCTAAGCAACTTCAGTAGTAGCACAAAACAAAAAACCTTTTTTTAAAACTTCTTTTATACAAGCTAAATACAATTTAATTTTTACGTCCACGTTCTCTTCAGCTCCCACCTGGAGAGCAGGCAAATAGTAATTTTCAAAGAAACAAATTGTTCCATAATTTTAACACTTAGTATTATCACTATGAAGTAAGAATTATCCCAAAAATACACGATGATCTTGTTCTCACATTCAAAAATTGATTGTCACACGGTGAAATAGCACTTACTGCAAAGGAATTTTTCTTTTCAGGTTTCTGTTCTGGAAAAAAAAAAAGATTTCTGGCAAAGAGATAAACATTAATTATGTAACTATCCAAAATGCCTCCAAGGAAAATAATGTCATCCAATTAGTTCTTTAAAGTGTTACAAATGCAGCTGAGTTTTTGTAGTAATTTGTCTATAATTATCAAAAGAATCTTTAAAAATCTTAATACTGTAATAATAACCATAAATAGATATAAAATATAAAGCAGAAGAGTTAACATTTGGTGTAGATTTTGGCCCATATCTTTAACATATGCATAGTTATTTACCTAGCTGAAGTATAACCCTCTTCTCCTAGGCTCTTCAAGCCTGATTTTCAAACATAGGCTGCCTTTTGGTACATGAAGGCAGCTTTAAAAGATGTCAGGATCGGGCCGGGCGCAGTGGCTCAAGCCTGTAAATCCCAGCATTTTCGAAGGCCAAGGTGGGCCGATCATTTGAGGTAAGGAGTTCGAGACCAGCCTGGCCAATATGGCAAAACCCTGCCTGTTTAAAAAATTTTCGTAATTAGCCGAGCGTGGTGGTACACACCTATAATCCCAGCTACTCAGGAGGCTGAGGCAAGGAGAATTGCTTGAACCCAGGAGGCGGAGGTTGCAATGAGCCAACATCACACCACTGCACTCCAGCTTTGACGACAAAGTGAGACTGTCTCAAATAAGAACTTAACTCTCAGAAAAAGCTTGAGCACCTCCCGCCCCAACCAACCCAAGGAATCACATGGCAATCGTTATCATTGGATTTTGACACAATAAAGTTCTATTCTCCTCTCTAAACACAATGGTAAACACCTGCCATCAGCCCATAGAAACTCTCAGGACCCAGTAACACCAGACTAGCAAGACTAATGGGCCACTTATGCAGGATTCAGCTGCAGAAAGTGATGGCACCAAGAATGTGTGCACGCTCAAAACCAGATTCCTTGCTTTCAGGGTGGAGGAGCTCCCCGGGAAGATCATCCAGCAGGATGGTTTCCACTTCCACCATGAGGAGGAAACAGGGGGTTTCCTGAGGGCACTGACAGGACTTGGGTCTCTGCCTCCTGGTCCTCTGTCCTGTTACGGGATGAGGGGGGGTTAAGGCAGGTTCTCCCTACATCTTCCAGGCAGGAGAGATGGAGTTGACAAATGGAGGACAGCTTTTCCAAAACGTTTCCATGTTTATAACCCATTATCGATCTGCTTTCCCTGGAGATCAAGGGGGGGGGAAGAGGGGGCGGGAGGGAGGGCAGGAGGGGGGCAGGAGGGGGGAAGGAGGGAGGGGAAGAGGGAGGGGAAGAGGGAGGCAGGAGGGAAGGGGAAGGAGGTGGGGCAGGAGGTGGGGCAGGAGGGAGGGGGAAGGAGGTGGGGCAGGAGGGAGGGGGCAGGGAAAGGAGGGTGGGCAGGAGGGAGGGGGCGGGGGAAAGGAGGGTGGAAAGGAGGGAGAGGAAAGGAGGGAGAGGAAAGGATGGGGGAAAGCAGGGGGAAGGAGGGAGGGGGAAGGAGGGAGAGGAAAGGAGGGAGAGGAAAGAAAAGAGAGGAAAGGAGGGAGGGGAAAGGAGGGAGGGGAGGGGAAGGGAGGGAAAGGGAGGGGGGAAGGGAGGGGGAAGGAGAAGGAGGGAGGGGGAAGGAGGGAGGGGGAAGGAGGGAGGGGGAAGGAGGGAGGGGAAAGGAGGGAGGGGAAAGGAGAGGGGAAAGGAGAGGGGAAAGGAGGGAGGAAAAGGAGGGGGGAAAGGAGGGGGGGAAAGGAGGGAGGGGAAAGGAGAGGGGGAAAGGAGGGAGGGGAAGGAGGGAGGGGAAAGGAGGGAGGGGGAAGGAGAGGGGAAAGGAGAGGGGGAAAGGAGGGAGGAAAAGGAGGGGGGAAAGGAGGGGGGAAAGGAGGGAGGGGAAAGGAGGGAGGGGAAAGGAGGGAGGGAAAAGGAGAGGGGGAAAGGAGGGAGGGGAAAGGAGGGAGGGGAAAGGAGGAAGGGGAAAGGAGGGAGGGGAAAGGAGGGAGGGGAAAGGAGGGAGGGGAAAGGAGGGAGGGCGAAGGAGGGAGGGGGAAGGAGGGAGGGGGAAGGAGGGAGGGGAAAGGAGGGAGGGGAAAGGAGGGAGGGGAAAGGAGGGAGGGGAAAGGAGGGAGGGGGAAGGAGGGAGGGGGAAGGAGGGAGGGGAAAGGAGAGAGGGGAAAGGAGGGAGGGGAAAGGAGAGGGGAAAGGAGAGGGGGAAAGGAGGGAGGGGAAAGGAGGGAGGGGGAAGGAGGGAGGGGAAAGGAGAGAGGGGAAAGGAGGGAGGGGAAAGGAGAGGGGAAAGGAGAGGGGGAAAGGAGGGAGGAAAAGGAGGGGGGAAAGGAGGGGGGAAAGGAGGGGGGAAAGGAGGGAGGGGAAAGGAGGGAGGGGAAAGGAGGGAGGGAAAAGGAGAGGGGGAAAGGAGGAGGGGAAAGGAGGGAGGGCAAAGGAGGGAGGGCAAAGGAGGGAGGGGAAAGGAGGGAGAGGAAAGGAGGGAGGGGAAAGGAGGGAGGGGAAAGGAGGGAGGGGAAAGGAGAGGGGGAAAGGAGGGAGGGGGAAGGAGGGGTAAAAGGAGGGGCGAAGGAGGGGTAAAAGGAGGGGGGAAGGAGGGGGAAGGATGGGGGAAGGAGGGGTAAAAGGATGGGGGAAGGAGGGGTAAAAGGATGGGGGAAGGATGGGTAAAAGTATGGGGAAGGAGGGGTAAAAGGATGGGGGAAGGAGGGGTAAAAGGATGGGGGAAGGGGGGAAGGGGGGAAGGAGGGGTAAAAGGAGGGAGAAAGGAGGGGGGAAAAGAGGGGAGAAAGGAGGGGAGAAAGGAGGGGAAGGAGGGGGCGGAAGGAGGGGGAAGAGGGCTGTGAAAGGCAGAGTGTGGAGAGCAGAGTGTGGAGGGTGGAGTGTAGGGGGGAGTAGAAGGGGGTTCTGTGAGGAGGAGGAACAAGTTTCTGAGGTGTCTTGGAGACAGAGGTGGCAGTGGCTTGGGCTCTAGGCCCTCTGTTGCATAGTTTTAGGCTTTTACTGTTTATATATGTGAACACTTTAAAAGATTTAATTTCAAAAAACCAGGAGTTGGGGATACCTTGTTTCTAAAACACAATTTCTCAAGCCTAAAACTAAGTGCTAGGCATTGCTCATTCGATTACCGTCATTTCCTCATATTTAAAATCAGCCCCACACCCCCAATCTCCCTTCAGTGTAAACACCACCTTTTCCGAGGATCTCAAACAGCAGAGTGAACAGCCCGTGACCCCGGCCGTGTGCACGAGGAGCAAAGAGCAGACGTGCGGTGAGGGCTGCGGAAGACACAAGAAGCCGAGGCCGGGCACCTGCCTGCAAGGGCTGTGCTCCTCCAGGCCTAAAGGATACCTTCGCCTCTGGGGTGAACAAGCAGAACAAGCTATCAACTCTTATTCCAAAAGAACAGGAAAAAAAATCAAATGAAGTTAACCTGGTTATCCGAACACAACACTGCAACAGCCCAGAAACAGGAGGGCCAGTGAGCCTGAGACGGGCGGTTCCCACAACGGGACAGCAACATTGCCATTAGGGCTTCTTGGCAAAAATTGACAAAAAAGGTAACGTGGGCCATCCGTTATTTCCTGCCAGTGGAAAGACACCCACAGGCCCCCAGATGCCAACGGCCCCCTGGAAATGAGCCCACGCAGCGCCTCGTGTCTTCGAATGAGCAGGCACGTGGTGTCCTCAGCACCCCCGCCCGTGACACACACACACCACACTTGACTCCCACACCTGAGGGTCCAGGGGAATGGCAGGAAGTCTCCGGAGGACAGGCCATCCTGTGAGGGCACTGCAGGGCTACGCACCTCAGAGGGGCCCCCGGGCAAGTGCTCTCTCCCCAAAGGATAGCCAGTCCTGACCACACCCAGATCGCGGTGGCCTCCAAGCCGAGTGCCAACATCTCACGTCCAAAGAGATGCGCAGGTGCCTGCTGCGCGTGGAGCCCAAGCCCCCTGAAGAGCTCAGGACGAACCCAGTGTCCAGCCCCGGGGCCGTCACCAGCCAGAAGAGGCGCCCGGGGCACTTCCCAGCAATGGCCACAGGAAGTAACAACGCAGGCCCATCAGGAATTTCCTCACTATGCAGGGTTTAGAATTAGAGACAGAGGTTCAGGTCTAGTGACACAAACATCGATGGACCCCATGGAAATGCGGACGCGGTCCCTCCATCCCACCAGCCTGCATGGCTACTCCTTTCTGCTCCCATCACACACGTACCCACCCGGCCAAACCCCTTCTCCTTTTCCCCCACTGGATTCATCAAATCAAGCCTCACTGTCCTTGGCAAATGTATCATTAATTTACTTACTGCCCAGAACAAAAGCACACTTGCAGTCTACATGACACCCCCGCTACAATAGAACAGCCTTAATTCAGACACAACGCAGAAAAACGAGGGAGGAGGGGTCGAGGGCCATCCTGGAATTGGCAGCTGTTTTCTGGGGAAAGCGTCCAACCCACCCGAGCCTGACACTCGTGCCACACTGTCTTCATGGTGTCTGAAAGCTCCACGAAGACAGGGTCACTCTGACCCCTTCACACCCACAACGGCAAAGAGGAGCAGGTGTTCAGGAAAGTCCCCCGCTAGTGGTGAAGACAAGAATAATTCCTCGTGGTGCCCAGAATGTCAGGAGAAAACAAGACACCATGTGGACGCCTTCCAGGTGAATTTTGCAATGATTCTACCGAATGCCAGTCATCCTTTTTCAGAAAATCAATGCCAGAAAACATGTGTCACCAGCACAGAGATGGTCCCTTTGACGGCTTACAAACACACCTACGTTACACTGAATTTATCTCAAGCCACCCTCTCTGTGCTAATATAAAAATCTCCTTTATTAACCAGTAGCCTTTCTCTTCTGGTGCTTTTTAACAAGCAAGTGGGTCCTGTAACACTCAGGCATTGTCTAAAACGTCAAATGGAAGCCTAGAATCCTCTTCCATGCAGCTTCACTACAAAGTATTTTGACGTGAACCAAATTGTGCTATTCCTACACCTCCATAGGAAACTCAGTGCTTCATCAAGGAAACACAGCATGATTTCTGCTAGACACAGAAATGGTGGGGGTGGGCATGGGATTGAGGGAACATTACATAGAAAGCACACCCCGATAATCACCTGCATGAGAGCCACACTGGCCGGCAAACCCCGGTCGGCTCGGTCTCTGCACAGTCACAGGCGTGAGGCCTGGAGGGCAGACACCTGGCGCTGCTGACCACCCCAAGGTCGTGGCCTCTGCCCCGACCATCTGTTCCAAGCTTCTGGCAACACCGCCTGCTGCCCGCACTGCCTGATCGACTCTTCGTGAAGAGCAAATGTTGCCAGGATAGCTTATGAGTACATTTGCCAGGAAAGCAGCTCCGATTGACTCTGAAGACCCGTTCTTGCACCCCTGGCAGCTCCCCTGCCCCCAATGTGTACATGCTTGCAGCTCTGACCTTGCTCAGTGTCCACACAGGCTCTGTCCCCTGGAGAGCCGAATGCAGACTCAATATTGAGTCAGAAATCCACAAAGAGGGTGAGGGTGACAAACTGCCTACCCGTCCCCCAAAACACAGGTTGAAATCCTCACCCTCAATGCGATGCTGTCAGGAAGCCTTTGGGAGGTGATGAGTTCCCGAGGCTGGAGCCCCGTGAATGGGGTTTGTGCCTCAGAAAGGGGCCCAGCAAATCCCTCACCCTCCCACTGTGTCAGGGCCAGAGAGGTGTGTGCTAACCAGGAAGCGGTCCACACCAGAACCCCCTCCTGCGGCACCCTGATCCCGCCTTCCAGACTCTAGAACTGTGAGAAACAAATTCCTGTTGTTCATAAGCCACTCAGTCAATGGTATTTCGTTACAACAGCCTGAACTGACTCAGATGAAAATGCTCACTGTCCTACAGAGATGGCTACTCCCCCTCCCAGAAAGAGGGGTTTAATTAAAATCCCTGTCTCTCCTCGCCGCCACCACAGATCTCATTCCCCCACCCCGTAAGCCAGCAGTTGTTAGGATTAAAGGAAAAGGAGAATCGTTTTAGACCAGCCCCCCCATATCGATCTGAAGCCTGTAACTTTGTCCACTTCCATGGTGGCCGTGTCCCCGGATTCCCCATGCCAGCTCTGCATCTGCACCGGGTTCCAGGCTCTGCACAGACTCCTCCAGCTGCCCATCCGGCACACTCATTTCCCCTTCCGCTTTGCAGTTGTCCTTCGATATCCAACTCCCACCCCACTGCAAGCCAAGGCCTTCCGATCCAGGCATTTGGGGTGAGCTCAGCCGTGCACTGGAGTCCTTGGCTCAGGTAACCCAGGCCAAAGGCGTTGGCATCAACGATCTACTGGCTATGGGGTCTGCACAGCCACTAGCCGCCCCAGCCACACCAGGGCCCTGGAGGGGAGGCAGAGGAAGCTGTGAAGCTGCCAACAGCCATGCGGGGACAGGGGCCCCTGGGATGAGGAGGATGCCATGGAAGGAAATTCAGAGAAAGAGCCCCAGGGCTGGACGGCTCATGCATGCCCAAAGCCTGCGCTGCTGAATTTTTCAGGTTTCTGAACTTAATCGCTGACCCACACAGCACGTGTTTCCTGAGTACTGACCCCGCGTGGCATTGGATACGGCAATAAAGCAGGACCCCACCTCCCCCTTCCTCGCCCCCTCCCCCAACACATACACAGGGCCTCCGTCCTGGCGGGAAATCAGGCCTGGGCGCCCAGCTGGTACCGTGAACCTGGGAAGGGGGCTGTCTCAGACGGACAGTGTCTGCAGCCTTGCCAAAGCCCAGCAGTCACCTGCACTGCCACAGCCAGGCTGAGTCCGGATCAACCGCACAGAAACCTGACCCTCTCAAGGGCACGCCTGAGCTCATTAGGGACAGACACCGTCTCCTGCTTATCTCCAACACTTTCTCTGCTTGTCTAGTTACAAATGGACGACACTCTCGGAAGCACTGCTGTGACTCTGCTGACAGATCCCAGGCCTCCCCCTGCTCCTCTCCGTGGTGCCATTGACGGGGAGGGGCCGGTATGGCCGCGAGGCCACACACCCACAGCCACCCAGCCACTGAGACGCGGGCCTTCGACGGTTACTTCTGCCAAAGAACCCTGCTGCGTCTTGGAGCACAACATGGTGGCCGGGAAGCTCCATCCGGAGAAACAGCGATGCTTCTCCCCAGAGCCAACGGAGGGCACCCCCCACCCTGCATTCAGCAGCTTACTTACATTCTGGAAAACAGCTGAATTAATGGGGAACACTAAAATGAAAAGGTCACGCAAGAAAATTTAGAAGGCTGTGTGAAGTCTCAGGAGGTCCGAGGTTTCTGAACCAAGACTGTTGCGGTCAACGAGCTGACAGGGAAAAGTTTCCACACGGGCCTTCAACAAGCAACGCTCAGCAGGGAGGAGCCACGTTCTGGGCAGAACCTCAGAACCAGAACATCAGACACCACAAAGTCACATCGGAGCCAACAGCAGCTGAAATACAGCGCTCTCCTAAGATGTGTGTGTTACCTGCAGGAAGTTACTGGACATTAAGATGGTGGAAGAAAAGGATAAGGTTAGAAACAAATTTCAAGTAATTTCTGCATACAAAAAAATTCTATATCCACTGGCTTTCTTTCTGGGAGCAACAACTTTTACATGAGACGCACATCCCGGTTGGAAGGAGTTTGGGTTTTCCGTGGGCAGAGACAAGGGTTCTCCAGGAAACGTGAACCCTTTCTCACTCACTGAGCCGCGTGCCTTGAGGCCGTCCTGGCCTGCCTGAGCACCTCCCTGCTCTGCCTCCAGCCAGCACCTTCGGGCACTCACCCCGCTGCTCCCAGAGCCCGCACTGGCCCAGGATCTCCTCTTCTGCTGCTGTCAATCTTCCACTTTAGGGCAAATAAGTGGGAAACTAGAAAGTTATAAGACCCCTCAGCTTTTTAAAAATTTGTCTTCTCAGAAAACAAGGAACACTAATTCTACTTCCATTGGTTTAATATGTTGCCCCCATCTGCATGTTCATGGATATGTGTTTTTATATATATTTTAATCAACATTTATAAAAGCACGCACTGTTGGCTGCATTCAGTTTAATTACATTTGGTGTAAGAAGTTTTAAATTCAGTGAATTCAGGCACTCAAAATTTAAGCCCTCTGACATCTATTAATCAAATGGAAATACGACAGGTAGATATTACAAAAATCAAGAGAAGTGATTAACATAAATCCTGGACTTTTGGATATTTCCACTAATGTATATATTAGTACACAAACTTGAGCATTTTCAACAAATCTTTGAACTCAAATTCCATTCTTAACTTTTACAGGTAAATCGATATCCATACGTGATTTTAAGCAGCTCAAGCATCAGCTCTTCAAAACAACCAGAAATGCTGCGGGTAAATCCCACTGAGTAGCAAATAACTGCACCCAACAACCCAAGTACCTCCCCTGAGGCATCTGGAACTTGAGGATTACGAGCAGCCTTTGGTTTCTGAGGTGCCCGAGAGTGGGGACTCCCAACTGTAAGAAGGTCTCAGGGATAAGGAAAACTGGTCAAAACATCATCCCTGCCACCCCCCCACCACGTGCTTACAGATCTCACTTCCTCTCTGCCCCCCAAAGCCTGACTCCTGGTTCCAGCCCTGCTGCTTACTGGGCTGAGGGCATGGGCGTCAACTGCACCTGTAAGGGGAGAAGCTGTTCAGGATTCAGGATACAGGATCCTGGCTATCCCGGCAGCGCTCAAGCTGATATTGTCATTGACTTTATAGTGAGTTACTTACTGCAAAAGTTTAACTTCTAAATAATGTAGATATGTGTATTCTAACAGGGAAATCCTGAACATAGAACACAGGCCACACGCTCACACAGATGCTATCTGGCCAGCACTCTTTTCTTTGGCTTTTCAATAGACGTTTTTAAAAGCCGTTTTCGGTTCATAGCAAACTCAGGAGGAAAGTACAGAGAGTCCTCACGTATCTCCTTACCCAGCACAGGCACAGCCTCCATCATTCTCCTGTCCCCACCGGACAAGCACGTCTGTACGACTGACAGACCCGTATCAACACGACACCACCACCCAGAGTCCACAGCTCACCAGAGGGCTCGGCCTGCTGCTGCTCACTCTGTGGGTTTCACAGAGGTGGAACGGCAAGGATCCCCCATGAAAGCCCCACCCGGAGTTGCTTCCCCACCCTACACATCCTGTATGCTCCTCCCATTCATCTCTCCCTTCCCCAAACCCTGGCAGCCGCTGACCGTTTTCCTTTCTCCACAGCTTTGCCCTTTCCAGACTGTCCTGTGGTTGGACTCAGACAGCAGGTAGCCTTTCCAGATTGGAGACTCACTTAGCAACATGCGTTTCAGGTCCTTCCGCGTCTTTTCATGGCTTAGTGGTCCAGTTCTTTTCAGTGCTGAATGATATCCCAGTTTCTGACATACCACAGTTTATCCATTCACCTACTGAAGGGCATCTTGGTTGCTTTCAAGTTTTGGCAATGATAAATAAAGCTGCTGTCAACATCTGTGTGCACATTTCCGAGTGGAAGTGAACTTTCAGCTCTTCTGAGTAAAAGTCCAAGACTTTGATTTCTCCTGTGGTCGGAGTGCTTACTTCCACAGAAAACTGCCACGCTGCCTCCCACAGCAGCTGCCCCACTTCCCCCAGTGATGAGTGAAGGTCCTGATGCCCACACACCCACCAGCACGCAGTGGTGTCAGAGTTCCAGTATTGACCAGGCTGATGGGTGCGCAGTGACGCCTCGCCCTACGACATAAGACGCGGGCCATCTTTCCGCGTGGAGATTTGCCATCTGTGTATCTTCTTTGTTGGGTTATCTATCCAGGTCTTTGGTCCATTTTTAATCAGGTTGTTCATTTTCTTGTTGAGTTTTGAGAGTTCCTTGCACGGTTTAGATAACAGCCTTTATCAGATGAGTCTTTTACAGATACGTTCTCCCCTGTCTGTGGCCTGCCCTCTCATGCTCCTGAGACACTATGTTTATTTTAAAAAACATTTTAGACAGAAGATGGACCTCCCAGTCCACCACGGTTCTCATTTTGGCCGTGGTCACCACCCTCCCAGCCCTGGTTCCCACCTTTCCACGATCTCCTGGTCCTATGGGAGTCAACCCATACTAAGTCCCTAACGGATCTCCAGTGATGGCAACGTCAAAGCAGGCAGTTTGCAGGTAGGAAGGAGCTGATGGAGGCCGGAGCAGAGTGTGAGGCCAGCGGCTTCATCCCTCGGGGACGGGCAGGCCTCTCAGATGTCCCTCTGGGTCACCTCCCAAATGAAGTACCTGCCTTGGCCGTTGGCAGGAAGCAGGACCTGGCACGGCATTTACAGGTGAGCCTCCGTAACAGGAAACTCTACTTTCTGGGGAGAATGCATTTTCATTATCAAGGCTTTTAGGCTTTTAATTAAGAAATAAAAGAGCAGTGCCTGGAGTGAGGATGCAGGGACTGTGTGTGACCCACACGCTCCTTTACAGCTGGCGCAAAGGACCCTGGAGTGAGGGTGCAGTGCCTGCTCTGAATCATCAGCACACTCATCGTTTCTACATAAAGAACCCTGCGAGTCTGTCCCAGGACTTTTTAGCCTAGACCTAAAAATTCGGGGCCCAGGAAACCCTAACCATTTTAGGAACCTGAGGGGTGGGCCAAGGGGATCTCAGAGTTTTGTGCTGGCTGTGGGACAAGAAAAGGGTGGGCTAGGGCTTCCCACAAGCTCTCCAGGGAGGCCTCACGTGCACTGGTTTGGGGAAATCAGGATGCAAGCAGATACCGTATGCTCTGCCACAGGACCATGAAGTCTGCGGAACCTCAGAGGAACACGGACAAATGGCTGCACGAGTCCCACAGGCCGAGCCTCAGCCGGCGCCCATGTCAAGAACACAGGCACGCCAGGAGGGGCAGCCGATGCAGGCAACGCTTGCAACCCCAGCATGCGGCAGCGTCCGAGGGTGGGGGTCTCTGGCCAGGCTCCACCACAACTGCCATATTCTGTGGCAAAAATTTAAAAGTAGATTTTAACTAGTTACAACTCTAACTTGTTTTACAGATCAACAGAACACAGGGTACCAACAGGCTCCAAAATACTTCGGCGAGAACCAAGTCTAGAATGTAGGTGGCTGCTGCTCCGAGTGTGACCAGTCCCCTGTAGTGCCATAAATCCTAGATCTAGGAGACTAAGTGCTCTTCCTAAACCAGAAGGCACCCTGAGGCTCTGAGGGCACCCTCTGTCCCTGGGCCAGTCCATCAGCCCCGGCAGAAACTTCTAGAGTAAGAGCCTGTGGATTCGTACTGGACGGATGTAAACCAAGCAAAGTCACAGGGGCTCATCCTGGAATCCCATCAGCTTACCCACTCATGCCCCTGGAGAGCCCTGCCCCCAGTTCCACACCCACAGTCACGCTGAACCACAAGAACTGGCTTCTAGGCCCTCAAGCTACTCCCTCTCTCCCCTGGACAGACCCTTCTCAAACCATGAGGCCCAGAGTAGACTTAACAGGTGGCCCCAGCAGAACTGGCCACTGCATGAATTGATAGTGTGTGTGTTTGTGGTGGTTCTTGTTCTGTCACTCAGGCACAGTGCACCATAAGTACAGTGGTGCTATCAGGGTTCACTGCAGCCTCAACCTGCCAGGCTTGGGTGATCCTCCAGCCTCAGCTTCCCGAGTAGCTGGGACCACAGGTGCACATCACCACCACTATTTAATTTTTTGTAGAGTCAGAGTCTTGCTATGTTGCCCAGGCTAGTCTCGAATTCCTGGGCTCAAAATTGAACTGCCCACTTCAGCCTCCCAAGGTGCTGGGATTACAGGTGTGAGCCACTATGCCCAGCCTAGAATTGGTATTTCTTCAACCTGAATTTGACACATGAACCCCACTTACATAGATATCAACCACTCTCACAGCTCCAGGGTTTTTCTGAATCTCGATTCTGTTCGTTCCAGGTCAATATCTAAGAAAGGGTCAGAACTGACCCTCCCTCAATGAAGCCTAAGGGCAAATGCAACAGCATCTCAGGGTGTGAGGAGACAAAGTAAGAAGGGTGGAAAATACACACTGAAATTCTAGTGTTAGAATCATAATCACCAAAAATTTAAGAGACAATCTGCTTTCCAAAACATGTAGATGCTGGATTATCTTCCAAGTCATCAGATTCCACAGCCAGGTGCTGAGAGGGGCACAGCTTTCTAAGCTCACAGACCGGGGCAGCCTAACAGCCTTGGGGCAAACTAAACAGAGGCTTGTGTCTCTCAAAGAGGAAGGTGCTCAAGTCCTTCCAAATAGATTTTTCTTCTAAGTTAGATGCCTCCTAACAACACTGTTTAGAGTGCCAGTGTGTTCAGAAGTGTGAAGCTGAAAATACATCTCAGGACCCCAAAATCACTAAGCTAAAGGGAAATCAAGGTGGGGGACAGCTTAGGGTAAACCTGCCTCCCATGCTCTTCCTAACAGAGACAGCTACTGGGGGGAAAAACAGCCACGTACCTCCCGCACAACCAGTCCGCAAGGAAATTCCTCATGGACAGAGGACAGAACTCAAAGTCACCATCTGCACATGGAGATAAATGGGGATCTGACTGCTTCCTCTGGAAAGGTTCACCAGAAACGCATTTATCTGATCTACCTGTGACCTGGAAACCCCTCCCTGCTTTGAGCTGTCCCTCCGTCCTGGACCGAACCAACGAACATCTCACATGTATTGATGTCTCACGTCTCCCTAAAATGTGAAAGACCAACTTGTGCCCCAAACACCTTGGGCACATGTCCAGGACCTCCTGAGGCTGTCACAGTGTGTCCTCAACCCCTCCTGAGGCTGTGTCTTCAACCTTGGGAAAATGAACTCTCTATGGGCCAAGAACCATCTCAGAGATGCTTCTGGTTTACAGGAAGCATTCCCTCCGGCGGGTATAACGATGAAATCAAGTGGAATTACAAAATGCCAGTTTAGTAAAGGCTGAATTAGGGTTCGATGTGCTTAAAAAAAAGTCACGTTCTATTTATCAATGGACCATGAAGCCCACACCCCCTTCTGCAGTGAAGATGTCAACTGAGACGAGGGGCCCCTCCTGTGGATGCAGCAAAGGCTACCTTCTGACCCCACTTCCCAGAGTCCAGGCTCCTGCTGCTCAGGGAACAGCAACCCCAGCTTCACGGGGCTCAGGCCTCCAAACCCAATTCCCACCCATGCTGGAGAATCACCCCAGGGACTTGCGAAATGGCAGGTGCAACTCTCACCTCATCCCCTTCAAAGGGGAAAAGGCACCTTCCCGCTGCTCCTCCTGCTGGTGGGAACTGAAGCAGTAGCTGGAGGATCAGGAGGGAAACAACCTGGGTCGCTGCTAGTCACAGATGGCAAATGCCAACCAGCCTTGACCTTCACATTGCAGAGAAGACATCCTTCCTCTTTTCGTCAGGTCCCTGTTAAATGTTTGCACCCATTCCTTTAAAAAAAAAAAAAAAAAAAAACTCAGATACAGCATGGGTGTTTTGCTGACAATATTTCAATTATTTGGGGTCTTTTGGTCAAATGACGCCAAAACAGGAAACTGAACCCTGTTATTCAGGAAACTACTTTCCAGCCCCATCTACCCTCCCAGGCTGTCACCTTATGGGGTTTGTCTGCTGGATGATTAACAATAACTGCTCTTGAGAACTAGGTGTACAGAACAGACAAGACGTCAGCTTGAGGGGAAGCAAGAAAAGCGGCCTCTCCCTGCAGGACGGTGAAAGAGGAACCTTCAGCACCTGGGTTTGCAGGATGCTGGATCTCCGAGAGCATCTCTCACAGTTCAAGTAAGGCCAGACCCTCCTCTGCCGCAGCCTGTTCAGGAGAAGGCAGCACCTGCCCTAGAGACCCACAGCCCTGTGCGGGGTTGAAATTTCCTCCCTTGGTAAGAGTCAGGACCAGGGGTGGGGAGAGAAGCAGCAGGGCTGAGGGGCACTGTGAAAACTCCATGCCACGCTAACTCTCGTCTGACGTGCTCCGGCCAAAGCCACGCTTCTCGGAGGGCATTTCCCTTCACATATCCGGAAATCATCAACGTCTAGTCTCCCCACAGAACAGATCGTTCCCCAGGAGGCAGACGCTTGGCTGTAACACGTGGTAATGAGGGGCGCACCTTCGTGCCCATTCCACAGTGTTTCCCGTTACCTATTTTACCTTAAGCTAAAAATAGTTCCCGTTTACACTCTGCAGTGACACAGACAGCAAAACACACGAGATTCAGTGTGATCCCACACCCGTCCCTGATGACCTCAAGTTCTTTATTTGTTCGTTTTGCTTCTAGAGTTTATGCTCTCTCCCGGGGTTCCAGGCCTGTGGATTCCACCAACCATAGAGCAAGAATATCTTTTTAATGTGTTTGTACTAAGCATCCAGACTTTATTATTCATTATTATTCACTAAACAATATAGTTTAACAACTACTTGCATGGCATGTCCATGGTACAGCTGTTATGGGCAACCCTGACATGACTGAACGTCTGCAGGAGGACGTGCGTATGTCATATGCAAACACGATGCCATTTTATACCAGGGACCGGAGCGCCCACAGACCTTGCATTCCACAGGCTGTCCTGCAGCCCACCCTCATGGGCACTGAGGAATGGCTAGAATAGAAAATACAGAGGTTTTAAATAGTTATGTACTAAATCTAATCTTTTGTTAAGTAATTACTGTGTATCACATGTATTATTTGGAAGTCCTTCCTGGCCCAGAGACTTAACGTGTTCTTATCTTTTGTCCACTGATCTAGTCATTCCAGTAAGTTTATTGAACACAAATCAATTTTACAATTAAATTCTTACAGGAATCACACTCATACTGCAAGCTGCTTTGGTTTTTAAAGTGAAATAACCAATAGTTTTACAAACCAGCGATATCACAGAGTAACAGGATAAAGCAGCCCCATGACATGCAGAAACACAGGGTTTCAAAGCTGACCAGTAAAAAACACGTTACCAACCCCTAAATGTGAAAATGTTTTACACGACAACAGATACTCCAGAGAAAAACAAGATGTTCAAAAAAGCCCTTTGCGGAAAAACACTTTCCCCTCCATTGTTCACACGGTTTCCAGAAGCTTGTGTTTGGCAATGACCATGAACCAGAAGTAGCGTCTGCTGCAACTACTGCTACTGCAACACAGAATATTAAGGAAAAAAAAAAAAAAAGAAAGAAAGAAAAAGAAAAAAAGAAAAAAAGGACACAGCATATTTCCTATTGATGAGAACAGATAGAGTGTTATCAGAGTGAGTGTGTTCTACAGTCAACAATGTTCAAATTCTAAGTCTCCCGCAGACACTAGACGGTAACCGTCAAAGCTTGTGTACTTGGCAACGTTCAAGGAGACCAAGTTCAGAGCTGTCACAATGCAGCACCATCCTCACGCGATTATCTCAGGCGGGTTTGAGGGCACGTGCCCCCGTCACAGCGGGATAGCTGCCCAGCCCAGCACTTCCTGAGATCACAGACCTTCGCCTTCCCACATCTTCAATAGTTCCTTTACACTGGGAACCAGAGAGCAAAACCTAAAACACTTCCTCAAATCTCAAGACAGTCTTGAGAGCTCTTCTTGCCCCTTCTCTTCTGAAAAAACCTATTTCACAAGCAATCTGTAGTGCTTACCAGAGCTGGGGCAGGAGGAGAGCTAGTGTTTGGTAGATCGAGTTTCAAGTGTGGGGAGGCCAGAAAGTTCTGGAGATCAATGGCGGTGATCGCGGCATGATAGTGTGAACACAGTTAATGCCACCAAACCATACACTTAAAAACAGAGTGCTATGTAATTTTACCACAATAAAAAGACTGAGAAAAGTCATCTATAATTACCGTCTCCAATATCTTGCATCCTGTAAGGTGCATTTGCTTGTGCACCCTGTGACAGCTCGCTCCTTCCTGACCTACTCCTTCGGTTCCCTGTCTCGATCCCACAGGTTACTCTCCTCATGAGCCTCTTTCCTGTCATCTGGCAGGGTTCTACCAGGACCCTCTGGCTCTCACGCCACCCCAGTTCCACAGACCTACCCACTGGGTGGACCACAGGTGTCCAGCCTGACCTTGCTGATATGCTCCAGCTGGCCCTGGACTCGAACCACGCTCCTGCGGCTTTCCATCAGTGTGGCATCTGCGAGTTACCTCCTGGGCAATGCCAGGTGATGGTAACATCAAGCAGGAGGCACCGCTGAGAAGCAGAACGAATGGTGCGGTGCCCTGAACATCACATCCTTCAACAGAGCTCTGTGTTTTCTCTTCTTCTGGCACAGCTTCGCTGTAGGAAGGAGGCCATTCTTCCAGTGCTGCTACTTCCAGGACCGGGGAAAGCAAGCTTCAGAAAGGAACGGTATCAAAGAGGCAGGACCCACCAGCAGGGCTGCTGGCGGCCGGGCGACCACAGCCCCAGCATTCCCCAGCCACCACGGCTGACAGCCCAGACTCCAGAAATGCATGGCTTCAACCTTAGGAGTAAAAACCCTCCCAAGCCAACTATTATTTTCAACAATGGGATTGGGGAGTGGGGTGTTGTAACCCTGCCTCTCTCGATGGCACAGATCATCGGATCCCAGTTCTTATACGATTAGGGAGTGGGGGGGTCCTAACCCTGCCCCCCCGATAGAAAAGAACTGGGATCTGATGATCTGTGCTAAGTGAGCACTTTGATTCCACCACATGCAGTCATCCTCAGCACCAGGAAAAGTCAGAAGCGTTGAGTGATGACACTGATACCAACACATGCGGTTCTGATGGCTCCGGTAAACTGGCTACACAGATACAACCCGACAGTGGTGAGATCCACGGGATTCACCAGTCTTCCCAAGGATCGTGTTCCTGAATCTTCTGCATTCGGAATAACCGTCTCCTTTGCCAGGGCTGAGCCATGCTACCCTCTCGCCTGTCCTCTGCTTTCACCAGCTTCGTGTGCATTTCCAGGCAAGTGTTTATGCAGGTACTATCACTTATTTCCACAGCAAGAACGTACACAGACACCACACAGAAATGGGCAACCCTATTAGGAGCTGTGCAGGTAGATCTAACTCATCAGATGTTGCAAATTCCTGTTGCCTTGGAAATTAAACTAACGTTGCTATGACCGTATCTCTTACTGCACCACTAAAGACCATCCGGGTAAGAGGAATGTGCCTCTACATAGCATTCAGCGCACGTTTACATGTCGGTTTTCCCTGAATATGGTTGTTATGTGAGACAGAAATCAGTAAGATGGGCTGTAACATATAGTATAGGATCATTGTGTCTCCTAGGCTTAAACACATCCTTTAATGAAGTTTAACTCTCTGGGGACATGAGTTACGTAGTAACATGTTTTGGATATTGTCTCTTTCACATTCTAATTATCAACACCAAAGAAGTTCTTGAGTTCCTTGTTAAGTTGAAAAGCAATTTACAAAGCATAAAAGCCCCAATATTATAGGATACAATTCAGTCTTTTTAGCATATTCTCAAAGCTGTACAACAATCAACCACTACTATGTAATTCCAGGACTTTTTCACTACTGGCCAAGGAAACCTTGAACCCATTAAAGAGTCAGCACCTGCTCCTTCCTTCCGCCAGCCCGTGGCAGTCGCCAGCCGACTTCCGTTTCTCTGGATTTGCCCATTCTGGACACCTGTTGTGAGAAGAATCGTACAGTGCGTGACCTTTGGCGTGACCTTCGGTGCTGGCATCTTTCACGTCCAAGGTGAGTGGAATCTCACAGTGCGTGATCTTTGGCGCAGGCATCTTTCACGTCCAAGGCTCATTTGGGTTGGAGCACACGTTCTTTTGTTCCTTTTTACGGCTGAGTGAGATTCCATTGTGCATACATTGTCTTTATCCATTCATCCGTTGACAGACACCTGGGCTGTTTCTACTATTAGGAATAATGCCGCTATGAAGATTCTTACGTAAGACTTTTCGGTAAAAATACTTTCAATTTTCTTGGGCATATGCCTAGGAGTGAAATTCCTGGGTCGTACGGTGATTCTATGCTTAACTTTTCTGAGGAATTAACTGCCAGACTTTTCCAAAGCAACTGTACCATTTTACTTCCCCTCCCACTAGCAATATATCAAGATTTCAGTTTTCCCAAATTCACCAACATGTCACTGTCCAATACTGGGGTTTTACCCGTCCCGGTGGTTGTGAAGTGGTATCTCACGCTGGTTTTGATTTCCATTTCTAAGATGACGAATTCTGTTAAACATCTCATGTGCTTTTTAAGGCATTTATATGTCTTTCTTTGGAGAATGTCTATTCAAATTCTTTGTCCACTTTTAATTGGATTTTTATTAAGAGTTTTTAAATATATTCTTGATATCAGGCCCTTATCAAGATGATGTATCCTATTCTGTGGGTTTTCTTTGTACTTTAACAGTATCCTCTGAAATGAACATTTTTCATTTTGATACCGTCTTTTTCCCGTCAGTTGCTTGTTATGCTTTAGGCGTCTCATCTAAGGAAACATTGCCTAATCCAACATAACAGTTTCACCAGGATTCTCCCCTAAAGGTGTCATAGGCTGAACTGTCCCCCTGCCAAGTTTCCCACGTTAAAGTCACAACCCCAGAAACTCAAAATGTCACTATATTTAGATACAGCGCCTTTAACTTGGCAATTTAGGTCCCATAAGATCTTAAGAGTAGGCCCTGATCCAGTATGACGGGTGTTCTTATAAGACAATTTCGGCACACAGTCCTCAGTGCTGCACACACGTAAGAGAAACCTGTGAGGACACAGAGAAGACGCCGTCTACACAGCATGGGGTGAGGCCCCAGAGAATCCAACCCTGCCTGCATCTTGATCCCAGGCTTCCAGCCTCCAGAACAAAGGAAATAAGATGCCGTTGTTTAAGCCACACGGTCTGTGGTGTCCGTTACGGTACCCAGCAGACTGACAGAATGGGTCTCACAGTCAGCTCCTTAACACTGGATCCATTTTGAGCTTTGTGTGTAGGGTGAGGAAGGGTCCAGTCCATCCTTTTCCATGTGGATACCCCAGTTGTCCCAGCACCATTGAGTTGTGAAAGGACAAAAGTAAAGCAACTCTTACGTCCTTTCTCCATCAACAGATTAGAGGATATACTGAAGAGTCATGGACAATTTTGTCAGTTTAAGCCAGTGGTTTTCAAAATTTGGGTCTCAGGAACACTTTGTACTTTATTAAAGATCACAAAAAAGGTTTCTCATGAGGCCAGGAGTGGTGGTTTGTGCCTATAATCTCAGCACTTTGGGAGGCAGAGGCAGGTGCATCACTTGAGGTCAGGAGTTCGAGACTGGCCTGGCCAACATGGTGAAATCCCATCTCTACTAAAACACAAAAATTAGCCGGGCATGGTGACGGACACCTGTAGTCCCAGATACTAGGGAGGCTGAGGCAGGAGAATCACTTGAACTCAGGAGGCAGATGTTGAAGTGCACTGAGGTCACACCACTGCACTCCAGCCTGGGTGGCAGAGCAAGACTCCGTCTAAAAAAAAAAAAAAAAAAAAAAAAAAAGGTAACAATTTAGTTCATTTTACAGTGATAAAGTCATTACATCTTAACACAGTCTTAAACCATTTTCCAAAATAAGCAGCAGCATGAAAACAGTTTGTGCTGCTGTGAAAATGCCTAACATCTCTGCATCTCAGAAAGCAGGGTTCTCATGGGCTGCCTGCGTTCAGTGGGCTGCAGAGTCGTGGTTGAAGTTTATGAAAAAATTCTGACCCCATGCTGATACACAATTAAGAAGAAGTATTTTCAATGTGTTTTCAGATAATTTTAGGTATTCTCTGCTGCCAAATATAACAAGCAGTACTTCAGTACAGGCTGTCTGCAACGTGGAGTCTGCACTCTGGCCGACGGGCCTTTCCGCCCCAATTCCTTCTAAGTCGACTGGTCCGTCCTGCACTTGAATGGCTTTTACCAGCACACGATTTTGTAATCACACATTGGTTAGAAAACACTGGTTCAGTGTTATGAGCAGCTTCCACATTTCATTCTACGTCAAAAAAAAAAAAAAAAAAAAAAAAACCACATCAATATCACCGTTGATCACATAAGAAAGTGGTGGACACAAGATTTTTATATTTTAATATTCACTGGAAAACTCAAATGTCTAATCACTGGGAATAACGTAAGGTACTTTCGTGAGGTGAAAGAGTCATTTTGTTCAATTTTCAGGCCACACCTGCAAATAACTCCATCACCTCCATCTGAAGTAGCATTGTTTGTAAGTCATTCTTTATATAAAGGCAGTCTTAGTGGAAGAAGTGGTTCTGCAGGTTCATAGCTCAGAGGCACCAGTGTTCTCCCAAGATAACCATAAAATCCGTAGAAGACGCACCTGTGCACACTTTCTGTTTCTCACTCAGAACATTCCAGAAGGATCCCTGAATCCCGGTGCCGCAGCAAGACTGAAGTTTGCTCTCACCCACACAATAAACCCAGGGAGCTCCCCCAGCCCCCACCCCGAGGCCACAGCTTTGGTCCTCTGTCTGGTCTAGGGGGGCTCCTGCAGCTCCAGCCTAACAGGGAAAAGCAGGCACCCACATGTCAGAAAGACCTCCCAAGGTCCAGTGAGCACTTCTGCTTATGTGCCAGCCAAGTGCGTTTGACAAGGCTACAGCCAGCTGTACGGCAGGCAGCGAGGTACCCAGCAAATACTTCAGGGCTCACGTTACTGAGGAAGGAAGGTGGACAGCGAGGTACCCAGCAAGTACTCAGGGCTCACGTTATGGAGGAGGAAGCCAGGCAGATAGTGTGGTACCCAGCAGGGTTCACGATACTGAGGAGAAAAGGAGGGTGAAGACAAGGGGACTGGAACAGTCTGTCATAAGCTTTAGCATTTACAAGGCTCGCTATAGATTATCCGATTTGATCTTAACAGCTCCCAAGAGAGGCAGAGGCCTGTTTTCACTTCATAAAAAGAGATCCAGAGAACTGATGATGTGCCCTTCCCACATGCTCCCAGAAATCATCCTCAAATCATCTCTCAGTTGTATGCATGTGATAATATGTCAGTCACGTCCCCTCCCTGCAGGGGGATCGTAATGTCGCCCTGCTGTTCCTTAGCACCCCTGCCCTCTCCTGCATTTCAGCCATGCCAACAATCCATGGGAAGTCGGCACAACCCCACCTCCGCTGCTGCTGATGGCTTGGGTCACCCTTATCTTTCATTTCCACCTGCAGGGACTTGTTCTTTCTTCAAATGCAGCTCAAACTCACTCATTGTGTGAAGCCTTTTCCAGCCATCACAACTGTCATGTGTAAAATCAGTCTGTGGAATGCTTCATTGAGGAGGGGCTTATGTTGCCTCATTGGCTGTGATCACCACCAAATTCTGAGCAAACCAGGTGGTCCCCTCTCCCCATCTCTGCTCCAGTGCACTTAAAACAAGGATTCCTGGAAGCACCTTTTTAGTCCAATTCATGCATGAGTCTGCCCCACACCCCACAGACAAGCCCTGGCGGTCAGGGTTCAGGGCCCCCAGGTGGGTAAGGAGAGCTTTGTGCACTCTCTGGAGTTGTCACCCAGAGACCCACGGCTGGAAGGGAAGAAACTTGCATCCTATGAAACATCCAGGCCCTGAGACCCACTCAGAAGCAGAAAACGGGGAAGGAGCCTCAACCAGACCCTCGGGAGGGCAGTCAGCAGGAGCCACGGAGGTCACCAGGAGGGAGGGTGTCAGGCAGTGAGGCCAGAGGTGATGTGGCCGGGAAGGAGGAGATGTGGCCAGAGGCAACGTGGCCAGGGAAGGAGACACAGCTGGAAGGAAGTGACAAGAGGGGTCTCCAGGCCTCAGACTGTGCCTGATTTATGGATGACATTTTAATTATGATGTTATATCTAACCTTAAAGAAAAGTAGCAATTTAGAACCACTGTGTACATTTAAAGCACAGTACAAATATAACATTTTCCAAAACAAAGAACAGTGAATTGAAGGAAAAGATAGCAACTCACCAAAAAAAAAAAAAAAAAAAAGTGAATAAAAAAATTCATTTAAGATCAGAAATAAAGAGATCCTACAGCTCTTGTAGTCCAATCCCCACCCTAACGTGAATGGGAGAAAAAGGGAATTAGATTCTAGTCAGTCAAAATTAAAGACAAAACCGATGCACTTTACTTTCTACTTGACAGAAAACAAGAAAAGCTCATCAAGGAATCCCAACAAACAGTAACTTTAGGAGTCCCCAAAATACAAAATTCACATTCAAATTAAATCAACTGCTAAGTGTGTATAAAGTTACGTTTTTCTTTATTGCCTTCCTCCTCCCCAGGGGCTTTTTTAGACCTTGTTTCCCCCTAATTGCCTCCAACATCCAGGAAATTTAAACCCCACAAATAAACCGTGTCTCGATTCACACACAGCGTCCTTTGGAGCAGACAGTCCATTGCCCTAAGACGTTCTTGTCACCTAAGCACCAAGTACAGCCTGAGAACGCACAACACGCACACACACGAACTCGGACAGACAACAGGTGAGATACGGCACATGAGGAGGAAGATGAGACAAATGAGCTTCAATGACTTCACCGACACCCCAGATCCATGAAGAAGTGACACACGCAGCCTGATCGGGTGCCGGTGACTCCTGGAAAACAGCCAAGGGCAGCATTTGGAGAAGCAGCACCGCAGGCCAGGAGGGTCTCGGGGCTTCAGAGGAGAGGGGTTCCCCGACCAGGTGCTGAGGCTTCAGAGGGGAGGGGTTCCCCGACCAGGTGGCTGGGGCTTCAGAGGGGAGGGATGCCCCGACCAGGTGCTGGGGCTTCAAGCCTGATGCTGCAGAGTCCTCAACACTAAGTCTACCTTCTGGAACCATGCCGTCTCCTACAGAAGCAACTAGGGGCATGTAGGGTTTTTAAAATCTTTTTTTTTCCTTAAGAGTCCCCCTCTGTCACCCAGGCTGGAGTGCAGTGGCACAATCTCGGCTCGCTGCAACCTCTGCCTCTCGAGTTCAAGTGATTCTCCTGCCTCGGCCTCCCGAGTAGCTGGGAATACAGGCGCCTGTCACCAGGCCCGGCTAATTTTTTTGTATTTTTAATAGGGATGGGATTTCACTCTGTTGTCCAGGCTGGTCTCGAACACCTGACCTCACATGATCCACCCACCTCGACCTCCGAAACTGCTGGGAGTACAGGCATGAGCCATGGTGCCCGGCCCATATAGCTATTTAAATTTGACTAAAATTTAAAAAAATTAGAAATTCAGTTTCTCATTTACACTTCAAGCATTCAGTCATCCACAGGCGGCCACTGACCAGAGGCTGGTAGAGATGTCACACTCCACTCTGTAGAAGGATCTATGGACGAAGTGGCTCTAAGATCATCTCAGCATCTTTATATTGAAGCTATCGAAGTTTCACTCTGATTATTATAGACATCAGCATTCTCCCATTTAAAATTGTCAGTGCTATTGCAACGATCAGATCTGTGACTTCTCAGAAGCTCTTCTCTTCCTGGACAAAACTACAGAACATCTGCACTCTGTCTCCACACTAAGGGACAGCAGAAGCCTCCGTGTAAAATCAGGGGGAGAAAAAAAAAAAAAGAATCCCTGGTCCCTCTTCCCCGACAATTTTGTGAAACTCCTCTTAATATTCAGAATAACTGCCAGAATTGCAATAAACAAGCAGCCCTTGACCAGGAAGAAACAGGGAAGCAAGAAGAGGGAGATGCCAGGACCCTCAGATCCCTCCGGGGCCCCAGGCCCAGCCAGGACTGAGAAGGGCAGCACAGCCCGGCAGACCTACATACCTGATGCGAACTGTGCACACGGCTTCCCCAGGCCTCAGTACCCCGCTCTGCCCTCACTGAGCGCTGTGGCTCTAGTCGAGGCAGCTCCCTGAGCCCCAACACCCACAGCCAGTCCCCTCCTTGCAGGTCTCAGCTCTGCTGTCACTGCCTCAAGTGCCTCCCTGATGCTTCTCATCATCATCCGCGTACCGTGTCCCCTCTACCCCATAGCCCTTGCTACCGCCCACCCCACTACGGATTCTGGCACACAGCGGGTGCCTGAGACGCCCCAACGCGTGGCATACCAGGGTAGGGCTTGGAGTTCCAAGGGCCACATCCCGCATACCACCACAAGCGCCACGGAGGCTGTAGAACGGGTCCAAGTTTCAGGCCGGGGCTCAGCTCCTCCCGGCCGTGGAGGCCAAGAACCTAGCAAGCGAGCGCAGCCGGAAGCAGGATCCCAAACCCCCTTCCTCTTCCTTAAGAGGAACGGGGCCTCGGAGCACAACCCCACCAGCGCCTTCCTCCAGTCAGGCAGCCTGTCAGAGCACCGACACCTTCACCGCAGGGAAACCCATCAAGTACCTCCTGTGAGGAGAAAATCACCAAGTACCACAGGAGCCATGCCCACCGGCAGCGTCTGCTGAGCCCAATTAGTGACAACAGCAGCCGGGCCCCCACGTAGCACGTGCCCACTCCGAACCTGCCCCGCACACCACAAGGCCGACCATCCTGGCGCTCAGCTTCGACTCATCAGGGGCCTCTTACAGGAGAGCTCGGCATGTCTATCTTCCCTGGGCTCACAGAAAGGAGCGGGACTCAGCCCCAAGTGTGAACAGAGTCAAGCTCCCACTAGCTGTGCAGACAACCTTCCTAGCCCTGGCCTGGGAAGGGGCCAAGCCCAAACAGTCATCTTTTGCCCGCACAGGTACAGAATTGAGCCAGTTCTCTCAATGGACTCGAGACAGGTCAACTCCAGGCTCCTCAGTGCTCTGGGGTTCACCTCGGGCCGCTGCACCTTTGAAACGTGGCTGTGGACTCCTCTAGGCTGCTCAGTGTCACGGCCCATTTCATTCCGACACTGCAGGCCCCTGCTGTGGTGTCAATACCCAGGACACCCCTGCCGGCATCCTCCGAGATGCTGCTGCAGCTGCTGTGATCTGAGAACAGCCACTTGCAGGCATCAAAGGGAGGGCTCAAGTCTCCTCTGAGAGCAGCGGCTACAGCTTTGGAAGACATTGCACTCAATCCTGGGTGAGCCTGGCTCGGTCTGCAATCTAAGCCTGGTTGCTGGGGAGACACACTCTGTTGTAACTGACAGAGGCTGTTGGTGGCAACTCTACCAAGACCGAGAATGGCAACTAATCTGAGATTTACTATCCATACTTTCTATCTGATGTTTAAAAGGAAAGCATCGTGAAGTTCCAGTAGCAAGGAATTTTCTATCATCTATCACATGAAGATACAGCAGAAATGCAGCTAAAATGTTAGTAGGGTCTATGTAGAGGAGCAGACGAGTCTATTTCAGGAAAAGTGCTTGCTGGCTTTTTAGAAACAGAGTGAAATCCCTGCCAAGTAAAAGGTTTGTACTTTTGCTTTGGAAAGTTCTTCCTTATTATTTGAATACATTAACTATATTTAAGTGTTCTTGTAGACTAAGTATTAAATATTCAAAAGTAAGTAATTCTGTTCGGTCTATTTCATTCTTTAAATGCAGCTTTCAAAAACTTACAAACACCTGGCCGGGTGCAGTGGCTCGCGCCTGTAATCCCAGCACTTTGGGAGGCTGAGGCTGGTGGATCACGAGGTAAGGAGATCGAGACCATCCTGGCTAACACGGTGAAGCCCCGTCTCTACTAAAAAGGCAAAAAATTAGCTGGGCGTGATGGTGGGTGACTGTGGTCCCAGCTACTTGGGAGGCTGAGGCAGGAGAATGGCGTGAACCCGGGAGGCGGAGCTTGCACTAAGCCGAGATCACACCACTGTACTCCAGGCTGGGTGACAGAGCAATACTCCATCTCAAAAAAAAAAAAAAAAGTTACAAACACCCCATGTCTGCCCTGGCTCCGGCCATCTCCACAGAGTGGACAGAGCTTGGGAAAAGCTCACTGTGGAGGCCCAGGAGGCCGGGCCGCACCTTTGCTCAGCAGATGAGCGAGAGGGTCAGCCACCCTAGGGAAGAAGCCCGCATTTGCTATGTTACTGATGATATCCACATAAATTTCTATTTTGCCTCCCACACACAGACCTGGGATCCATGTTTGAGCAAGCGGATCCTGCCAACAGAAGCTCCATGCCATCATTTCCCTGACTTCCCCAACCAGAGCCAGGCCAGGCAGTGTCCCCACACGGGCCCTGGGACCCAGGAAGATCCGGGTCCTGCCCTTCTCCCTCATCCCTGCAGCACCTGGCTTGTTGTGGAAGTGCAGCAGTGCTGGCTGAAACCACGTTCACCTGGGGTGTTCAGGAGAAGCCTCTGTGCAGAAATCAGCTGGGAAGCAGGGCTGTGTGTGCTGGCAGATCATCGAATGGATTTGCAGAACTGAGTTTTCAACATGGGTGCCGCCATCAAGTCCCTCAAGCCCTTCGTGAGCCTAGAGACACAGAGCCATTTGCTGCACTCCCACAATCTCTAACCACCCTGCATGGAAGCTCAGTTTATCCAAAGGACCATAAAATTGTGTGTGTAAACAAAGTTTGGCATAATGAATTAAGACGGAAGTCACCACTTCTCTTTTCCATTAATCCATTCATTCAAACAAGTGTCTCGAGTATGTGCATCGAATACTGTGGAATTAGGATTTAGTCCATGCCTTCAAGAAATATACATCACAGAATAAAAGGTATAGCTTGTAACTAACAGTGGTGAACAGGCAAGAAATACACATCGAAGAAAAAAAGGTAGAGCTTGTAACTGTAACAGTGCCGAACAGGCAAGAAATAAGCATCATAGAAGGAAAGGTAGAGCTTGTAACTAACATCATAGAAGGAAAAGTATAGCTTATAAACTAACAGTTGCGAACAGGACAGAATCTCACAGGCTTATCAGGAGCCGCCGAGGAGGAAGCCATTATTCATTTCCACCTGCAGTTGATATATGTTTCCTGGATAAAGTAACTTTTCTACAGTAATATCTGTTCCTTATTGTTTAGATCTTGCTTGATAGGGTATTAAATCACTACTTTATATGCTGCTTATATAAAATACATCATTGTCGGGGGAGGTTATAAAAGAAATACTTCACACAAGCTTGGGCTGTGAATGGTGCAAGGCAATGGGACGATGTGTTCCCATGTTCTCGAGACACAGAAGGGGCAAGACCCTGGTTCCTTCTCCTCCCCACCGCCCTGTTCCCAGATGAGGGGTGGAGGCAAGGCCGCTGTGCAGTCCTAGAGCTGGCTCCAGGGCCGGGACACCACGCCGGCACTCTCTGCGCCTCATGCAAGAAATACAGCCTGGGGGGCAATCACCAATTGACCTGGCGGTGGGGAGAGTCCTTCATCAAAAGCCTGTGCTTCCAGGAACCAGGACAAAGCAGGACCCCCAGGAAAACTGTTCCAGGTGCTCCTGAAACCTGGGCAGAGTCACAGACTGGCAGGAAGCACCAGTGACGCAGGTGTGCCCAAGATTGGGAGGATGGCCAGACGCCTGGAGGCCAGACCAGCCTGCAGGATATGACCACTTCTCTCTGGTTCGTTAGAGATAGACAGTCTGGGCTTCACTTTTGTATATGGAGTCTCACAGTACAGAAATATCACAAAGGGATTAGACTTCATATATCCCAATTTTTTAATTTAAAAAAATCACATTTATTGCAACTAATTCTAAATGCAACAAAGAAAAATAAATAATTATGAAAATGCAGGCCTATAAAATATAAACCACAATCTCTTTACCCATAGGAGACCCAAAATTTAGTTTACCTTTACTTCAGTATCATCTCATTTTTTTTTTTAAACCATTACTGAGGTGTCTCCTCACTGCCCCATGGGCTCTTCAGGGCTCTTTACTGTTTTGCCGTTTTTTAGGTTTCAGGGCAGGATCATTTTCCCATACTTGTTTGCTTCCTTGTTCACCAGTTGTTCACAAGGACATCATTGTGCCTCAGAAAACGTAGTAACTGAACTTCATTAAAAGTGAAAAAAATAAGGACATATTGGCTGCTATGACAGCGTCCTCAGCCACCGAATCTCCCTGGGGGACCAGACACACCCCCATCTCCTTGTAACCCCAGCATGCAGGTATCGCTGCAGCTGACAGGACTGACCCAGCCTGGGGGAGGCATGAAAGCAAAGAGAAGGCAGGTGACTCATTTAGGAAACTCGGGTGATCCTCTCGAGCCACGTTTCTCAGGGCATCAGGGGACCAGCCACATGCAGGGAACCTCCTTGGCCTGGCAGGTGGCAGACTCCTGGGACCCTCCTCAGACACGTTAATCAGAGAATCTAAAGGCGGGCAGACTCTGAAAAGTATCTGTAAAGGAAGGACTTAGCTCTGCTGTGAGCCCACTACATGCAGGGTTGCGCAGGATGCCGCTCCCAGCGTCCAGTCTCCATTTCACCCTCCTGGGAGGAACACCCGTCAAGTCACAGAGCACGGTCTTCAGCGAATACCTTCCTGCGCGACCTCCACTGTCGCCCAACCCTGCAGGAGTAGCCTCTGAGTAGGGGAAACAAGTCTTTGCTCCTGACTCGGCCACCTTGACGCTGGTCAGAAGACCAGCACTCCCACGACTCTGGGGAAAGGAGTGGCCCTGGGCAGGAATGCACTTGGCAGCCCCAGGGAGGGGCCAGATGTGGAGGAGCAGGCCTCTGCCCGCAGACATGTCAGCTCAGCATCCTGGAGCAGAACCTCCAGTCCAGCTGAGCCTACAGATGGCTGCAGCCCTGGACAGCATCTTCACGGTGACCCGGGGGACTGGGCCAGAGTCGCTCAGCAGGGCTGCCGTGAATTTGCAACCTGAAGAAGCTGTACAGTCGTACGTGTACGTTGCCTTAAGCCCCTAGGTTTTGGGGTCACTTGTCAAACAGCGACAGACAGTGGATGTGCACGGACTCCCAGGCCACGATGGCCTCTGCCGGCCTCACCCGGGCTGTCTCATCTGTTCCCGTGACATCACGTTTCTCAAAGTCAAAGGCTGCCAGGGCCCCCTCTTTTCTTCACAAAGTCGTTACAAGCTCACGATACAAACTGGAAAAAAAAATCTGTAAAATACAACGTATGACGCAATACAGGGTGAATGCGCAGGCACATACACACGCGAAACAGGTGCATGCACACATGAACAGGTGTACATGCATGAAACAGGGGCACGAGTGAAGGTGTACACGCGTCAAACAGGTGTGCATACACACATGAAAGCACCAGACATGAAGGGCTGTCTTTGGAATCCTGGTTTTTAGGCATCTCCCTCACCCTTTTACATCTACACGATCACAAACACAGCACACCACAGTACTGAGGGGAAGTCCCAGCTTCTCATGGGGGCACATGAGGCTTTTTATTTATGCCACAGGTTGCATCACTACATTCTAGAACTGCAAGGCCCCGCACTGCCAGGACTGGGTCAGGTCCACCCTGTGCTCCAAGGACCAGGCCGCCTGCCAGCCCTCACGGACCTGCCCCCCGGATGGTGCGGCTGCTTCGAAAACAGAGGCTCAGGCCCACCCAGAGATCTGCAGTACCTCTTATTAAATCAAGACTTGGCTGTGGGTAAACGTGAAGATGTTTATTAAACATGACTCTGGAACATTCAAAGGACCATAACTGAATGCTCCTTTCGCAGCCACGGCGTGTCCAGACGCTCATGGAGAAGGCCAGGGCGTGGGAACCCACGGAGGCCCGACAAGGCAGACTCGGAGCTGTGTGGCGCAGTTACCACCGATTTTGTGTTGACACTTGCCTTTTATATTCAGATTAAAATAAAAAACAAGACGCAAAAGTGGCTCACATTCTATTTCAATTCTCTATTTTTGTAGTAATTGGGCCCCTTTCCCTCTGGTTTCCCAACCAAGCGATAAATAGGCCCAGCTGCGATTTGTCAAAGTCTGGGCCTCTGTTGTAGAGTAAGTGAGGGGGGTAGGGAGGGGAGCAGGAGTGGTGAGGAGGAGTGGGGGATAGGGAGGGACAGAGGGAAGGATAGAGAGACAGACAAACTGCCGAGGGCTGGAGGCAGGAGGGATGCTCCCTGGCAGCCTCAGGCTCCCCATTCCAAGGTAACTGAGCTGGCATCACGCATGCGGTGCCGTCATATGACTTGGCTGACACACGCCAGAATTACAACAAAATGCTTAAGGAGAAGAGTAAGCACCAGCATCTTCAGATTACGGTAGAGTCCCGGTTTCCCGCTTGCCTTGTATGACATTCTATAAATTGTAAAGATAACGCATTTTCTTACCAGCCACGCTGTTCCCCAAATACTAACTATAATAAAGACCAGACAGCATCTGAGTACTGAGCGTGTGTCAAGCCCCGTGAGGTAGGCAGCATTTACTTTGCTAGAGAAAGAAACAGACTCTGAGAGAAACTTCCTGAGGCCAGGCAGCTGTCTCCAAACCCACCTCGCGCCTCCTGACCCTGAACGTGGAGGACCCAAGTCATTCACATGAATAATTTACCTACATGCATGTCAGATTGAGCTTCAGCCCCCAGATCTAATCATCTCTATGCAGGAATGTGTCAAGGAAGGTACACAATTCTTTGAGTTCGAGCTGGGGGAACAAAGGTAGGCACCCTCGACACAGATGTGGGGCGGAGGCGGGCGCCCAGCGCAGGGGTGGACAGGAGCACGTCCAGCCCTGCCCAGTCACACAACCATCCTGCCATGCCAGTGCAGGGGCCACCACCTTGTCTCGGGGAAAAGCAGCTTCTCCTGCACAGGAATCTACCCCTGAAAGTGTGTTGCTGAGCAGGTTTGGACCAACATCTCAGAAATCAGACACTGTGTAACACGCTTATCTATACAGGCTGCCTATGTCCGGGAATCACCAATAATTCCCATCTCGCCATCAATTATTTCTGGTAAATACTGACTATTCTAAGTTAACTGAGGCAACACAAGAACAACATAATGGAAATGTCAGAGTCAATCAGCTCCACCTGCTGAAGAGCTGGGACTAATGATGAAACCTAAGGAATCCTGGAGAACACAGCAGGACCCCAGACCACGCAGACCACCCCAGCCTCCTTCCACAGGAGTTAGTCGTGGGGCCAAGGAACGGCTTCCAAGGAATCTCAGAGGTTTTCAAGGTCTTGAAAGTTTAACGGGAATTGAATATTTGCATCTGAGTCACACGAGCACATTAAAAGTAAAATTTCCCCTTTCCACTAGAATTATGAGCTTGGGGCAGCGACACTGGCTGTATCTCATGCTCGTGAGATGTTGGGGGCAGCCGTGCATCTCGGGTGAATCATTTATAATAATGAAAGAAGTGCTTGGGCCCTCGATCCAGGATCGCAGACACCACAAACGAGGGTCTAAACTGGAAAAGCCTCGCCTGGAACGGCTGGTGTCAGTGGGGGCTGGGAGGAGCACCAAGGAAACTCAGGGGCAAGCCCCACACAAGCTCGGCATGTCCTACCCCACGCAGTCGGCATCAGCCACAGGGATCTTTTGTTGCTTTTTGTTCAGGAAGGAACACATTAAAAAGCCCGGGGCCCAAGGCCTGGATTCCTCAAAGCTCCCCACAGAGCCAGGTTAATTGGCACCTTCCCTCATGTTAAAATCAACTATATATGGCTGCTGAGAGCATCTCAGAGCAGGTGCAACACTGAGCTTCCTTGCTGTCTGGGGAAAACAGGAATTCTAGGCCTCTGCCTTCCTACCTCCCCAGAGGCTCTGGCCCAAGTGAGCTCAGCTTCTCCCAGGTAAGGAGCACAGACCAGCTTCCCACATGCCCCTCAGGTGGTGCAGACACTTCCACCTTGGCACAAGCCCTCACAACCCACCCCAGAGGTGAAAGCCCAGCCCTGTTGCCCCGGCCTGGCAGGAGGCAGCTGCTGGGGCCCCTGCTCAGGGTTCAGCACAGCGAGGTCCAGCCACACCCGGTGAGACATCCACCCACCCGGACATTCGTCTTTAACCTAAAACAGACACAGGAATTCGGCAAGGGGTTCCTTCCCCTGACAAACCCATCCCTCCTGTTCTCATCTCTCCCTCCTGCCCCAGTACTGCGCCCAAGGCCACCTAGCACTGCGCCCAAGGCCTGACTCCCAGTTTCACAGGGAATTCAAGACAATTATGATTTTGAGAAACTGGGAGCTACACAGAAAATGAGTCGGTAAAGCCAGTGTCCACTGATCCTCCACTCCACACAGTGGAGAGCAGTCCTCGGGATAAAACCCACGGGGTGGGGAAGACGCGATCAAGGCGGGCAGGACAGAGGAGCAGCAAAGGGGGTGATTCGGAGAACAAGGCCACAAGAACACAAGGCTAAAGTGCTCAGCGGCTGGAAGACAAAACACAGGAGACAGAAACACTGACCGTTTAAAAAGAAAAGAAAAAAAAAAAGTCTCACTCTTAAGAGTCCATCAAGATTTAAGTTCTGAAGTCACAAATGTATCAGCACAGACTTCTCATAATGCCTGAAACTTGGTGCAGTAAACACGTGAATCAGTTCTCCCAAGTCCATCGTTTTCTTTGATGAGCCTCTTGAGTCTCAGCCTGGTTTCAAAGCAAGCCCTTCTCTGTTTGTTGATGACTTAATAATTAACATACTTGAAAACACATTGACTTCCAAATTAATCTGCTAATAAAATATTAATTACCACACTGGCTGTCATCCACAGAAGAAACACAATCACTTTCTGGTTGTAAAAACATTAGAATTTGAAGCCCCTTTGGCCATCTGAACAGCCCCTGCTTTTGACAAGGGCATTCCATAGCTAATCTGAAAAACTAGTCCAGGCCATGATCGGTGGGGGGTCGGAATTGCCTCATCACCCCACCTCCCTTCTGGAATTAGACAGAACTTAGACTCTTAGTCTGATGGGAAACATTTACAATCTATTCTCTCCGAAGTTACCTGGAGGATTCCCTCCACATGACAAAGCCTTGGTCTCCACAACCCCTTATCTGACAACTCTCTCGACCAACTGTCAATCAGGAAATTTTCGAATCTACCTATGACCTGGACACCCCTGCTTCCAGTTGTCCCACCGTTCCAGACCAAACCAATGTACATCTTACATTTATTTGATTGATTGTCTCATGTCTCCCTAAAAGCTATAAAACCAGGCTGGGCTCTGACCACCTTGGGAATACATTCTTAGGATCTCCTGAGGGCAGTATCAAGGGCCATGGTAACTCATTTGGCTCAGAATAAATCTCGAAATGCTTCACAGAGTTTGGGTCTTTGCTGACACGGTACCTTTCACGGGTATTCGTCTGGGGGACTCACAATCAACCGGAGGCAGCAGTTGCCCACTGTGCAAAAGTCTCTGCAGGACTGAGCCTCTGGCACGGGGACTCCAATCCCTGAAGCAGCAGCTGTCCCATGTCGCATGGCCTGATAGACCTGCACCTCCAGGGCTTCTCATTTCAGAGTCTCAGCAACAAATCTACCAAATGTCATCAACATCACAGAATATTCCTCGAGGCTTTTGGCTGTTGCTTCTCCCCAAGTTTACTCTAGAACCAGAATGGCAATACTCAGAACAGGATGGTTCTCAGTCACTGACCCTCCTGGTAAATACACTGTCTCCAACGCCCTTTCCCGCCAGTCACAGCTTCCTTCGAGTCAGGCTCGAAGGCCACCTCCCCAAGAAGGAAACCTCTTCAATCCAGCAGCCACAGCTCCTGTTCCCATCTAGAGCTTGTCTGCCAGGAAGGGAAGACTCCTCATTCTGGAGACAGCAGGTGCCACAAACTCAGGGTATTAGCCATTGTGAAGGCAAACACTCATGAAATTAATACACTTTTTCCTCCTTGGATACTGACACTTCCTCTTCTGGAGGTCAGCCAAGGTCATCTGCACGAGTCACGAGCGTGATGGCTCCAGCCCCTCCTTCGGTGTCAGCAGTGTGGTTCCGCTCTGAGACCATCCTGCATCAGCCGGGCCATGCACCTGTTCCCACGACTGCTGTCAGCAGACTACAGCGATTCTAAGATAATCAGCAAGCTGATGTTCCGAAGGATGCATTTTAAAGAAAAATGTGTAAGTTTTACTGCATGAAATCAGCTACATCTTTTGCTACTCCAGAGGCTTGTTTTGCTTTCCTCAAGGTTCTCTACAATGATCCCGACAGTCAAGGTTCCCAGTTACAGGCAGAGGGGTTGGGCAGGCCGCGTCTGATGTGTAACACACACAGAGGATCCACCTCAAGGGATTTTCCCTGTTCACCAACATCATCAGGACAAAGTTTAAACAGTAATAATCTGCCTGTCTGGAAAACTGAGCCCACTTGAGAACTAGGGCAACAAATGTGTTTGACAAAGTTGCAGGTGGACGTGTTAGTGAATGAATCACTATTTCAAGGAGGATAAAGGCTCACTATTCAAAGGCATGTTTTCGTCAAGTTTTGTAATTTCAGCTTCATGCATTTAAATCATGAAGTGAGGCTTCTACCTGATACATTACAGAATCTCTACAAAATAGACAAAATTCCAATTTTGCACATTCACTCTCATTCTTTTCCATATGCATACGGATGGTGGTAATTTAAGTTGGCATTCCAACAGGATTTCTAAATTAAACTGTCTTCTACTTTAAACACTACGTGTTAAACATTACACACTCCATTGTTCAACATTTAAAGCAGGGTCTGTATGGCCAGTGTTAAAGATTTCTTCCTCACTCAAAACAAGCGTTTAACCAATAAATGGTCTACTCTAAAATATTCTAGAGACAGAGATACATTTGGAGAGTGGACACACTTAACACAGAAATTCGGAACATCAAACAGGCACAACCAGCAGTGAGGGCGGAAGGGGCGCCATGTGAGTGCCCCTAAAAACACGCACAAGCCTGGCTGCTTAAAAGGAATGAATATAGCTCAACACTCTGAACATTGATGGGTCTACTGCCTTACAGAATCCTCCTAGCTGAGCTGCAGGAATCTTCCTTGGAGCCTTTTCTCACCTACACTGCCTACAGGTGCCCACTGGGCTCCCAGGGCAGTATCGTGTCTTTGTTTAGAATATCACAGTATCTGGAGGCCTGTTTAATCCCAAGTCAGAGCCTTATCATAACTCAGACACCATCCCTCAGGACTTGTGGGCCAACTTCGGCTAATGCAGTCTGCTCCACGGTGCCCTGCAGATGGGCTTGGTGCATCCACACGATTTTAAGATTTAGGGCTGCCGTTTTCTGCAGTCACAGACTTACATATTCATCATGACTGAAGGCAGCACGTGTTTTTATGTTCCTTCTGTAATGGTAATAATCATGGCAACATTTCCTTGATCCTTAAAAAAGCCACCTAACAGCAGTTGCATTCCACCCCCTTCCTTAAAATTAATAGAATTTACCAAACTAGGTGAAATCAGTCTTCATGAGAAAGTGACAAATCAGTGTTCACACAATGGCATAATAGCTGGGCATACAGTGTATGTCAACATCCCAAACTAAGCACCCATCACAGTTATTCCCAATTCGCAGGAAAGCTAGAAAAATTAGAAGGCTTAAAACATAATTATAAATGAAAATAACAAGAAACCAAAGTTTCTGAGGAGCATTTGTTAGCCAAGCAAGGAAAGCCATTAACCAGTGCTGATTACATTGCATTTGATTACAGCAGCCAAAGACGTGTCCAGAGGAAGAGACGTTTAAAGATTAGTCTTTCGGTAAGAATGGTTGCTTAACAAGTTCACACTACTGGGCTACACCAATCGTCAATTAAAAAGCAAGGCAAACGAGTATGAGTCATTTTCCTTAATTCTTAATACGTCAAAAGTTACCACATTGGCCAAACTGGTCTCCAACTCCTGACCTCAGGTGATCCGCCCGCCCCGGCCTCCCAAAGCGCTGGGATTACCGGCGTGAGCCACCACGCCTGGCTGAGAAGTGTTTGACAGAGGCTGCGGGGAGGCTCCTGTCCCTTCCTGGGACATCCACATCCCACACAGTTTCCCATATCGACTATGACACTCGAAGCATCACAGCAAGGGCAGCTGCATCCCCGCAGTTCTCTGCACTAATGCCACAGCTGCGTGACCAGCCACAGCCCTGGAGCTGCCACTCAGCCTTACCGTGCTGGCACAAGCACAACAGAAACTACCACGCCCCCAAGAGGGAGGAGTGGGGACCCAGGGGAGTGAACCAGGAGGGAGGAATGCGGCCCAGGGGAGTAGGGAGGAGTGGGGGCCCTGGGGAGTGAACTATGAGGGAGGCGTGGGGGCCCAGGGCAGTGAACCAGGAGGGAGGCGTGGGGGCCCAGGGCAGTGAACCAGGAGGGAGGCGTGGGGGCCCAGGGCAGTGAACCAGGAGGGAGGTGTGGGGGCCCAGGGCAGTGAACCAGGAGGGAGGTGTGGGGGCCCAGGGCAGTGAACCAGGAGGGAGGTGTGGGGGCCCAGGGCAGTGAACCAGGAGGGAGGCGTGGGGGCCCAGGGTAGTGAACCAGGAGGGAGGTGTGGGCACACAGGAGAGTGAAACAGGAGGGAGGAGGGTGGAGTTCGGCCCAGGGAGTGAACCAGGAGGGAGGAGTGTGGTCCAGGGGAGTGAGCCAGGAAGGAGGAGGGAGGAATGCGGTCCGGGGAATGAACCACGAGGGAGGAGTGCAGTCCATGGCAGTAGGGAGTGCGGTCCAGGGGAGTGAACAAGGAGCCTCTGGGGGTAGCAAGTTCACACACCACAAATACCTCCCAATCCATCCGCGTGCAGGGAGGGGATGGAAACCATGCAGGACCTGCAGCGCTTTCTCCTCGCAGAAGAGGAGTGAGGATACTGACTCATACATGAAATCAGAGCTAAAGTTCTACCACGGTGGGGAGACGCTTCACAGATCCAAATGGGTGCAAAAAGAAGCCAATCATACAAGAGCAGTGGATGGAAAGGGGTCAGAAATTTAAGCCTGTAACAAGCTTTCAGAAAAAACTTCACTTGATCTGCAAGATGACTGCAGCTCTGCCTGATCATTTCTGCAAATGTCTAACTCGCGATGAGCCATCTCAGAGCCATTCAAGAGGAGTAACAAAATCAAAACACCAAGGCATCCTCCGTATTTTAGATAGCCTGCAACAGTATGGAAATAAGCAGCGGTGCCAGAGCTTTCAAGTTTGTTTGAAGTAAATTCCAGCATGAGGGCAGCATCTTTCTGGCTGAAGCAATGAGGTGGGCCCCTGCTAACCGCATGGGAGACCAGCTTTCAGCTAAGGTGATGTCAAGGGTCTGCAAACCATGATCCCCGACCGAGCCTTGGCCAGGGAACCAGAAGTGATTTTTACACTTTGAAGTTTTAACAAAAGAAATATATGTAGAGACTTCTGTGACCCATAAAGCATAACACGTCACCTACCCTGCCCTTTACAGGAGCTTCTAGCTTTGGTGTCAGTTGCAAAGTGTTTCTATAAAATAATGTCACTGATTCTCAAGCATGCCAGGAAAAGTCACACTTCTGAACAACCCTCAATGGAGATGCACCATCCTGTGTGTTTCACACAGATTTTAGTTTATTGAAAGCCAAAATAAGGGAGATAATTCAGCTAAGTATTATAGTAACACAATTTGAGATACTTAATGATGTGTGACAACAGAACAATTGGCATTCCTGTGAGAAAATAAACTAGCTCAAACACAAAATAACAAATCAAAGCATGTTTCAGCCTCTCAAAGTGATCAGTGAAATTGGGAATAACTTTCAGTTAAATGATACTTAAAAAAAAAAAAAGCAAAAACAAATACCACTACACCGTCACTCCTTAAATTTATTTAACTACTGCTGCAAAATAAAGTGGAGAGATTTCTTACTGCAGGTCATCGTTACCATGAAATAGACCTCTGTGCAGGCTCAGGCCCTCCAGCTCACAAAGGCAGGGGAAGGGAGGAGAAACGATGGCCAGAAAGAAAGGGACAGGGCGATCATGACCTAATCAGCAATTGTACCCTCCCACCTTTCTTCTGGACTTAAAATTTTGGAGCCATCTGGGTTTACCTTCCTATATCCATAAGTCAGCAAGTTCTCGAAGCCAGAAATCTGCAATGCTTCTGGCATGCTTCTGGCAGCCAAGTCCTCTCGGCCTTCCCCTATGTTTTAAGGCCCCATCAGCTCATCCCTGGATAGTATCAATGGCCTTGGAGCTCCAGTCAACCTTGCACTCCACAGACTCAAGTATGCCAAGAGCCACTCGAGGTTGCCACTGCTATGACCAAAAGCTTTCAGAGACAGTCGCCAGCACTGCACAAATCCATGTAGCTTCACCAGGCACAAAGTGGCTCCAGCATTCCATCCAGTCTGTCTCTGCTACCATAGCTGTGAGTCTATGATGTGTCAGGAAGGGAAGGAAGACACCATGTAGATCATCTCATTTAAGCTTCAGTGTCACAAGGTGGATTTTGTCATGCCCATTTTATGGATAGGGAAAGCTTTAAGGAGGGCAAGCACAAGGCCCTGCTGACACAGCAGCGAGCTCCACAGAGGCCCGGGCGTGACCACCATCCCACGCTCCCTGGGTCCTGATGTCCACTCCTCCCCCGTGGGAGCCTGATCCTGGGTCTGCCTGAATTGCTACCATTCCTAAGACATGACTCACGTCTGCCCACCTCCTCCTCTGTTTCCCACAGCCCAGAGGCATGTGCTCTTCCATCCAGCCAGACATCACACTTCAGCACCTGCACCTGACACCACTTCAGCCAAAAGCTTCTCTCAAACCTCTCCCCACACCTGCCGGTCACACAGGTCTGCACCCATCGCCTTTCTCACACGAATTCTCACGTATTCCTGTGTAGCACCATCCAACTGATTACAGTCTGAGAGGAGGAAGCTCTGTCGATAAGTCCACATTCTACTTTGCTCCCAGCATTCCGTCTTGCATGAGGCAACCAATTAACAGCAAATTCATTTCAGCACAACATTTCCATTTGAAGAAAAGCAGGGCCCAGAGCTCTGGTCATAATTAAAAGCTTGTTTCATTTGTCATTTGAAATTCCATGTACTGCTGCAACAGCAACACTCCCTCCTCACCAGGCTTTGCCTAAAGGACGTCTCTCTTCCAGCGCACGACTCCCATCAGAACCCCGGCAGCAAGAGCCACGCAGGTTTCCCAGTGCCTCCGGCCGCAGCTTCCATGCTGGGCCAGCACTGACACGACGGGAGTGGTGCCCCCAACAACTACAGGATCGGAAGCTGGCCGACTGCTCTGTAGAATGGAGACATGTTAGTAATCCCTGACATTTCCACTGACAGGCTGCTCAGCTAAACTGGGAAAAATCCACAAAATAGAAAGAACCCATGGGGAGCACTTCTCTCTCCAACCTGGCAGCAAACGGTGGCTGTGCAGACGACCTCTTCGGGAAAACCATCGACTGCATCTCAGGTCAGCAACAGCCCCGCTGAGGGCCAAAAAATCAGCTCCCCCCGGCCCTCACTTCCTAAGGGTCAGCCCTCCCAGGCCACCTCCCCTGGAAGATCAGCTCTGACGCACCCACGACGGTCAGGAACCGGCTCTGGGACTCATTTGCCAGGCTCCTGCCCACCGCCCTCTCTCTTCTTCCTCCTCCATCTCCCTCTTCACTCCCATCCTCCCTCCCCCTTTCACTTCCCTTCTCTCCTTTCCTCTCCCTCCTTCATTTCCTTTCAGTCTTCACCTTCCTCACTGCACTTCCCCACCCAACAGAGCTGACGCATTCTCAGGTCAGTAGAGGGTTTTCTTTCACTCTGTTTTTATTGCAACGATCATTCTTAATGAACAGAAACCTGTTTTGGACCATGTGGATGCCGCCTCATGACCAACTGCTGCCCCGCGGCTTCGTGTCCACTCAGTGTCCTCACGGCGCAGGTGCCCAGCAGTATGGCTGTGACCAGGGGTAGCAACATGGGACATGGGAGAAATATCCCAGCCAAGAGGCTCTGCAAAGCCTTCCCAGCAAACCGGAGCAAGGCCGAAGGCGGTAGGGAGAGCGCCGTGCTCATGATGTAGGTAGTTCAGCTTCGGCAAACTGTCCATCGACTGCAAATTACTTTGTTTCCATGGTTACAAAAGGACCATAAGCATTCTGAAATATGTTCTTGGTTTCATGTTTGCGAAATCTAAGCAACATTATATGAAAAATCACTGAATTCTGCCCGAGGCTCCAGGGGTGTTTTCCTCTCGGAAAGGAGCCCCTTCCGGGACTTGGGATTGAGTGACAGCCTTCAATCACGGTTATCCTGGTGGTAACAGGGAACTCCTCAGCCTGCCGGGAGCTGGGGCCCTCGACAGCCTCACGGCTCCACACACCAGTGTTCCAAGGATCACACGTGTGCAGATAGCAAAGCTTGCTGCACACACGCCAGGTGCTAACAAGCCCCAAACTTCTCACTCATACTTGTTAACCACATCTCTTCTCTCAGTCTCCACAGCGTTTCACACTCTGCCTTTGTATAGAGATGAACCAGGCATCCTGAGCCCCACAAAGATTCAACTTCTTCCGGGGAGAGGGGTGCATCTTTCCATCACGGGGTCCTCACTCGAGCTGGCATAGGATTTGCAGAGTGGGCGAGTCTAACGTTGATTATACTTTCTCAATATTCCCTTCACACCCCTCCAAAAACAAGAGTACTGCCAGCTTCTTACCGAGGTTGTAATGAGGAAAAATATTTTTCTCTTATTTGTCACTTTTTAACGTAATACTAGTGAAGAATGTGACTCTGCATGCACACTGTAAGCACCTACGGCGTGAACATTCTGCTCTCCAGTGACTGTATTCACAGGTCACAAAGACAAAACTTCTCCATAGTAGCCAAAGATATATATATATTTTAACACGACTTCCACTCATCTGAAAGTCACAGATGTGGCTTTTCCTTCATAAAAAGATCCAAATGATCCACAAGCCAGGTTTAATAAACACGTTGGTCCAGGTGGGAAAATGACCCCTCAGTCTCCGTCCCCTCAAAGACCAGGGCAGCCAGGAAACTGCGCTCTCCAGTAAATGACAGCCGGCAGGATTCCCTAAGTAAGCAACCGGAAGATTCCCATCTCGCAGAGCGCGCCTTTCAACAACAAAGAACAGACTACCCAACTGAGGACTGAGGCAGTAAAGCAACATATTTTCGGCCGGGTGTGGCGGCTCACGCTTGTAATCCAGCACGTTGGGAGGAGGTGGCAGGTGGATCACAAGGTCAGGCGATCGAGACCACCCTGGTTAACACGGTGAAACCTCCGTCTCTACCAAAAATACAAAAATTAGCCAGGCTTGGTAGCGGGCACCTGTAGTCCCAGCTACTCGGAAGGCTGAGGCAGGAGAATGGAGTGAAGCAGGGAGGCAGAGTTTGCAGTGAGCCGAGATCACGCCACTGCACTCCAGCCTGGGCAAGAGAGCGAGACTTCGTCTCAAAAAAAAAAAAAAAAAAAAAAAATTAAAAATGTGTCCTCATGTTTTGGCCTTTGAGACAAAGCCTCTTATTTAATCGAGTTCTGACTGAATTTGACTCACAGTACTCTGGCAGATTCTTGATTTTCTGGTGAGACAGACAAATGTCACAGGGTGAGGGCAATGCCAGCCCTTTCAGGGTCAGCTTTTTGAGGAGTGATATCTGGCAGAACACAACCCAACACCATAGTAGGATCCCCCACCCAACCACTTAGACGCTTTCTGGTACTTACTCTGTCTGCTTGTTTCCCTTTCTTGAATTCAGCTGGGGGGAAAAAAAAACCCAAAAAATTCAAAACCAAAAACAAACAGCCCATGTGTTTTTGTGTCTGAAAAGCTAATACATCCACATCCAACTTTCTAAATGAGACCACGGCAGGTATGATGGTCACCGAACAGTGGCCACTGTTAACAAAATACAAAGTCTTCTGCAAACATGAACGAGTTTCTAGGAATACGAAAGTCAAGGGAATTTACTTCACATATTAAAGCTGTCAAGGGTGCTCATCAAAAATGTACTTAGAAGTTTTCCTTTAAAGTTATTTTTGAAGATTTTTAAGTTGCAATACTTAAAAGCCTCTGGGAAAAGAAAGGATACAGGTATCTGGAAGATTTATACTAAATGGTTTTCATGTCTTTTTGATAAAATTAAATAAGATCAGCCTTGAAGTAATGGGTTCCACTACTCTGAGGCTGTGGATGGAATCCACAACCCCAAGAGACAATTGAATAAACAGCAAGGCTGCACACACAGGACACAGGTAGTGAGCCAGCCTGACTAGTTGTCAGCTTCTGGGTCAGTTCTAGCCAGTTCTGCCGAGGCCCCACTGGAGATGAAAACCTGCCCTTTAGAAGCCTTCAATCCCCACCTTTCAAAATCTAATCCTCTTCAACTGAGGCCCGAGTCCAAAAATCTACTGACATCTTAGCCCTCGTTAGGCCAGCTGTCCCCCAGCCTTTCTGGCACCAGGGATGGGTTTCATGGAAGACAATTTTTTGGGGGGTTGGTTTTGAATTGCAACTCTTCCACCTCAGGTCAGGCATCGGATCCTCATAAGGAGCACCTCCGAGATCCCTCAAATACAGTTTACGATAGGGTCCCAGCGCCTAGGAGAACACACAGCTTATGATAGGGTCTCAGCGCCTAGGAGAACACGCGGCTTATGATAGGGCCCCAGCACCTAGGAAAACATGCGGCTTACGAACAGGTATTATACCTAGGAGAACAGGTATTAAATGAGTTGGTAAAGCCAAAATCCACCCGATCTACCACTCCAAAACAAACATACACCACTGCCCAATATTGATGTGAGCCAAAAACATGGAAGTCCTGAGGGCCCACACTGACCACAGCCAGACACCACTTCTGCAAGAAGCAAGCACGCGCCTAGAGATCACCCGTGATGACCCAGGAGAGCAGTTTGAGCAGAGACAAACGTGAAGGAGAGGCACATGGGCCAGGGTGCTGGGTGTGCCCGTCTTTGTGACCTCACTGAGATTGCTGACCTCTGGCCCTTGGTGTCCGTCCTATGGAGGAGGCAGCCCCCAAATCCCTGCCTCCCTTCAGCACTGACTGAGGTGGCTCTGAAGTCTCCCCAGGGCTGAGACTGCTTCCAAATCCTGTTAACTGCACACCCACATAAAAAACAATAAACAAAATATCAAGTATGCAGACAGGAAAAGAAAAGTATGGGAATCCCCCCTGATTCAACAGGCATTTAAAAAGTAACAGGAAAATTGTGATAGTCTTTAAACAACCACCAGCTATCACGTCCTGTTGAAATGTTTTAGCTAATCAGGAATATCTTTACCAAGCACCTGTGTGTTCAGGAAATCAGTTGACAGATTCCAAATAACCTCGGAGCCTGTGACTTGACCCCCACTCACGTGCATCACCTCTCCAGAGGAACGAGCCCTGGACACCATTCAAATGGTGAGGAACAGGAACAAGCGTAGCTTTCCCTCAACACCACAAAACAAGCTCGACCCCTAGAAGCCTGGAGAACAGCGACGTTTGTTTAGATGTTTTCCCACTGACCTTGTCAGAGCAAACGTTTCCATCCCACACTGCCCAGTGTTTTACTCTACCTGGGATACCAGCAGCTGTCAACTCTCAACAAGCAGGAAACAGAGGCCAAGCTGACAGGAGGCCTCTCTCCATTCCCTACTGAATTCACTCAGGACACGGATGTTCCCAAACACACACGGCCCCGAGTATTCCACACCTGGAGAACATTCAAACAACAGACGCTGCAAAGACGTTCCCCTAAAGAGAAACTCAGTTTCTAACTTCCCTTAGGGAAAAATATGAGACCCAGAACTTTCCAGAAAATCAAGTGTGGGAGGAAGCCACTCACCTCTGGCACTTCCTAACCCTGCCTTCCCGCAGGTGCTCAGGAATGCCCCCGCAACAGCCCCGTCCACCCAGGATGACAGCAGGCCTCAGACAGCCAGCACCTGGGCAGCTGGAAAAGCAACCCCAGGGTGAAAATGCCATCCCAGGCACCACTTCCCGGAGCCCCTCAGCAAGAAAAACAGAGGCAGGGCAGAACCGAGGGCTGACTGGAGGCTGGGGAGCCACAGACCCGCACAGCTCAATCGTCGGACATGCTCTTCTGTGGACAGAGCCCAGGGAGAGGCCAGCACAGAGATCCTCGTGCCAGCTCCATGGGCCAGCGTCCTCCAGGGCTGCAAGTTTGTGATCACAGCTTCAGAATTTGGTTCCAGAATCTTCCGGAATCAAAGACACACCAAACTGTAAAACTGCCAGGACAGCAGGGCCCAGGAGCAGGCTCAGGGGAGGACCACGTAGAAACCCCACACACAGCACACACGTGTGCATGCTTACTCCACACATGCCATCCCTTCACCCAATACTATACACGCAAACGCATGTATGCACTCCATACACACCCTCAAATACCCTCACCAAATGTGATGCATGTACACACTCCACACACATCCTCAAATACATACGACACACATGAACATGCTCACTCCACCCACGCCTGCTAAATACACTCACCACACATGCACAAACGTGACACACGTGCACACTCATTCCAGACATCACACCCCTCACCAAGTACACAGGTGCACACGCCCCCAAGTCCAGAACCTGCAGACTCCACAAGCTTTGGTTTCCCCCACTGTTTCTCTCAGCACATGAGATCCACACACAGGTGTCATTTACTGACATCTAACACCCGGGGAGGCCCTTAGACAGAACTGCAGTCACAAGTCGGCTTCATTCAGGCATTCATCACCAGCCTCCTGAAGCCACCTCCTGTCCCCACGGGGAGCGGGGGCCGAGACCGGAGACATCACTGGGCTTACAGATCCCCAAGGCTGGCAACCCAGAGAAATCAAGAGGGCTCAGCCACGGCCCTGGAGGGAGACGGGTACTGGCTCAGGTATGCGAAATAGGAGTCCTCATTTCCGTACAGTGTCACCTATGACAGCATAAGGTGAAAGCCAGTGGTTTGGCATTCCTGGGATAGACAGTCCTGAAATTACAAGGGAAGCTTTTTACTCCTCCCCTCTGAACACATGAGGTCCATGGTCCCCTCACATCTAACACTGGGAATACGAATCAGTGACTCCTTCTCCACCTGAGGACCACCCAAGAGGATCCACACACCTGCTACAACAGCGGCACCGCACCTGGTCAGCAGGGGAGCAAAGCAAATCCCACCTTTATGACTAAAACTGGATTACCCCGACACTGGCAGCCTGCAGTGTGTATATCCTCAAGCCCCCACATCTGCACCACCTGCAAGAGGAACACAAGCCCTTAGTCCCAGGTTCTCAGGACGGCCTGTGAGGTGGATGCTGGCACCTTCTCATCTCCCAGTGGAGAGGAGAGAAGGCCAGGGTTAGGACTGGTGTATCAGGAGGGTCGGGGTTCAAACCCCATCTGCCTCACAAAGCACCCCTTCCCGTTCAAGTGACTTCTATCATCAGCCTTAAAATGTACCACAGTTACCAGCAATTCTGAGTGTTGTTCCTTAGGACGTCATAAGCAAACATTTTGTTAGAAATATTTTGCCAAATCTGCTTTCAAAATCCTATGTTATGAAATGACAAATGAAAATTTGAGCTATGAAATAAAGCACATAGTTAAATGAATCCCAAAATGACTATCGCGAAGGAAACTTTAACTTGAAGTGAAAAATATCCTCTAAATGACATCAGCCAGAATTATCTTCAATCATTACTGATCCCACATGCTTCATGAATTATACAACATCATCTCAGATATGAACTTAAAACCATTAGCTGAATGCACGTTTCAGCACAACCAAAGTTCTGCTATAATAAGCAGCACAGGCATCTCTGGAAAGGATTTTAATTGGGACTACAAACGATGCGCACGATTGTGGTAAGAGGTTTCATGCTGGCTGTTCTCCAAGGTGTGACACAGAGAAACACCACTAACCTCGAAGACACCTGCTGCTTTGTAATGAGATGAGAGACGATGTGGACGGACTACTGTAAATATTTGAAAAGGAGAAACAATGCAAGGAAAGAATCGTATCAGTTTCCCTTTACATTCATAGAAAAAAAAGATTTTTCTTTTCGGATGATTTAAAAAGACAATGACATTTCTGGATTTTTTTTTTTAACTTTTCTTTCTGAGACAGGGTCTTGGCTCTGTCACCAAGATTGGAGTATAGTGGAGCAATCGCAGCTCACTGTAACCTTAAGTGATCTTCCCACCTCAGCCTCCAGAGTAGCAGGGACCACAGGCACGCACCACCACACTCAGCTAATTTTTCTGTTATACAGATGGGGTCTTGCTATGTTGTCCAGGCTGGTATTGAACCTCTTGGCCTCAAGTGATCCTCCTGCCTTGACCTCCCAAAGATTTAGCCTAAGCGACCATGTGTTATCAGAAAATAGACATTAGAGCACATGCATTTCTATAAGATTTTCTACCTCTTTTCACTGGGGAAAAAGGTAACTTGCCTCCAAGGGTCGGAGACAAAGCTGTTACTGCAGACAAGAACGCTGTGCATTCCGGGAACCGCTACACCACGAGACACGGCCGTGCACCCTGGACGCAGGAGTAACAAACGAGGCTAGCACAGGCCGATGTTGGCCCTCTCCAGAAGCAGGCCTATCCTTCCTCCTCTCCTCAGCCCCCTCCTCTCCCTTCAGGCCTCAGTGGCTGCTGACAGGGGAGAGGCCACAACTAGAGAAGGCTCTCAACTCCACCAGGGACAGGAGCCCAGGACCCTGGGGACACAACTGCTGCCCTCTGTGCCCACCTCCTTCTGGTCCAGCCTTCTCAGGAGCCAGACGTGGCCACTTTGACGCTCTTTCCCTTCTGTGGCTCCTACAAAAACCAGTTCAGCGAGCCCAGGCTGCCTCACACTCCAGGGACACCCGGCACAGGCCCCCTTCATGACCTTATCCAAGCTCCCGGGGCCAGAAGGGTCTTGCAATGTTTCACTTTCCAGTTGACCATCCCCAGCCTGAAATCCAAAGTGCTCCGAAGAGCATTTCCTTCGAGTGTCATGAGGAAGTTCAGAATGTTTCAGGTTTTGGAGCATTTTGGAGTAGAGACTCTCAGCCTTAATTTGAACCTCTTCAAGGAAGCCACACACTGAAGCCCCTGATGTCCACCCTACACAATCCCAGCACACCCTCTAAAGTCCTCAGCGACAGATTTTCTTTCTTCAAAAATAACCACAAGTCACAAACTCACACGCAATCACAGAAGGGGGCTGTGGACACCCGCACAGACGATGAAATTTAACTGTCACATTTTTACCTGGGTAATTTAAAATTTTTCCTCAAAACACACCTGTTTTACTGAGTTGCATTTTAAGGTGAACACACACAAATCATTTCAGGGAAACCAACGTCACTTTGGGCTGCGTGTGGTTTCTTGACTCCCGTGAATAACTCAGCGTTCACCCTCATTTCTGGATAAGGGAGAAGATACAAAGAAATCTGTTAAAACAAAGACATGAAAAGAAGTTTAAGAAGGGTTTGAAAGGTTCCTCCTGTCCCCCTTGGAGGGGAGAGGAGGACGCCTGGAAAGCTCACGGGGGACAGGAGCACAGCCTCCTCGGTGTGCCATGGACGCCGCCTCGCCAAGGGGAGAGGATGATGCCTGGAAGACTCACAGGGGTGGGAGCACAGCCTCCTCAGTGCTTTCTACATTCAGCAGCTTCAGAAATTACCGTAGAAGCAGAACACATGAGAACTGAGACTGGAAGATCCCAAAGAAAGGGGACGAGGGGTCAAAAAAAGCATTCGATCATTACCAAGGAGCGCGGGCATGAAGCCGCTTCAAAGACCATGTGAGAAGTCACTCATAGGCGTTTCAGAAAATAAAGGTAGCGCGAGATTGCTCGATCAGCTCAAACAGCCTGCCGTCCCTCAGGCCATGAAGTCTCTGAGTTGAGCCTCTCAGTGAGCAGAAGTCACTCGCATCTCTGCCAGAGAAAGTACTACAAGCCGACACAAAACCTCATGAAACCTGGGCTTCAGCCGGTCGACAACAGTGCGTCTGACATGGTACATCCCTCCAGATGGTTAAAGACCCCAGGGGTTTATCAGACAACCTCAAAGGGCTGTGTCTGTCCAGCCCCCTTTCCAAGTTCTGGAGGATTTTTCCTGATGTACTATAAGCAGCATGCTCCAAAAGAGACGTAATTAACTGGCTGGGGGTCCTCTTAATTTTGAAATTAGAAACACACTTGGCCAGGCACGGTGGCTCATGCCTGTGATCTCAGTACTTTGGGAGGCTGAGGCAGCTGGACTGCTTAAGTCCAGGAGTTCGAGTCCAGCCTGGGCAACATTGCAAACTTCCATCTCTACAAAAAATACAAAAATAAGTCAGGCATGGGGACATGTGGGAAATGTGCCTGTGGGTCCTGGCTACTCAGGAGACTGAGGCAGGAAGATCGCTTGAGCCTGGGAGGTTGAGGCTGTAGTAAGCTGTGCTCACACCACTGCCTGGGCAACAAAAAGGTTTTTTTTTGCCTGTCTCAATAAAACCAAAGAGAAAAAGAATTATATACCTGACTAGGCCAAAATAAAAGAGGCCTTGTGGAACCACCTGAAACACAGCTGCAAATTCTGGCAGGGCCTCCCCTGGCTTGATTTGTGGTGAGTGTAGGACCACTCTGAAGGATAGGACCCCAGGAACCTTCCGAGACTAGACCTTACAGTACAACTTCCCTTCGCTGGATGGAACACTGGCCTTGGAGCCTAGGACACCCTGGGGCAGTGCCACCATCCTGAGGCCACCATGGCACAAGGAGGCCCTACCATCATGAAGCCTGGGACGTCCGTCAGAGCAGTGCCACCCACCTGAGGTCGCCATGCCAGGGGAGCCTGGACATCATGAAGCCTGGGACATCCTGAGGCAGTGCCACGAACCCGAGACTGCTGTGACACAAGGGGGCCGTGGTGCCACTGAGAGGCTGCACAGCAGGTCCAAGGCCAGGCCAGGAGTGAAGAGGCTCCACATCCTTTCCATCCCTCCAGCTGAGTCCACAGACGTCTTGGAGCAGAAATGCATCACCCTCAATGTCCACGGGTAAGTTTTTGGCCACAGAATCTGGAAGCATAAAAGATGGTTCTGGGCTGGTTGGTTGTCGACTCGGACCTGTCCTCTTTCCACACAAAACCTGGCTCACACCAAGCAGCGTCTAAGTCCTGGAAGACCTGCTAAACACAAGTGCAGTTACAAAGCAGAGAAACTGGAGGGGGCCGGGCTGTGCTCCAGTGGCACCAGCGTTTCTCAGGAAGACCCCGGGCATTACAGGGTCCAGGACAAGGGCTTCTTGGGATCCAGGACATGGAACAAGAACCCATTCCCCGGTCCTGTTGAATGTGAATTGGCTAAGGGCCGATTCCCTCCCTCGGAGGACTGAGCACTGCCCCACAACACATACCAAGGTAATAACAAGCCCGTTACCAGCAGGAGGCTGGTGATGAAGACGTGAGGACCAGATGAGCACAAGGGATCCTGACAGATCATTCCTGGCACCGAGCAAGGGGCGGACAGCACCCCCTGTTCCTGATGCATCAGCCCTGGCACTGAGCGAGGGGTGGCAGCATGGCCTGTGCCCCTGCAGATGCAGAGGGATGTGAGGGGGGCGCAGGCTGGGCTTGGAGGCTGACTCAACCACCTGCGCTTGCACTTCCGTTCCTCATGGCAGGGAGGCGAGGCACAGGCAGCATTAGGGCTCACCTTGCCCCCGGGCTGCACTTTTTCCTGCTTATGAGTCGTGCTCGCTTTACATGGACAGGCAGAGCTATAATAAAGGTTCCCTGATTATTTCGCTGCCTACATAAAGGGCTTTCAGAATTCACTTCCATCCTTAGGAAAGGGGGCCAACACCAGCCTGTCTCCCTTAAGATGCAATGTCTCATATGGGGAAAAAAAATCAAGAGAAATCAAATAAAGGCCATAAAATACATCAGTTTCAACATGAAAATTTAATAGTACGCTTTAAATTGAAGATGAGTTAATTCACATTTCCAAACCTCTGAAAGCACGGTTATTGGGAGGGAGTGGTTTGCAACACACAAAGGCAGCTCCGTAGAAGGGCCCAGGCTGGATGAGGGCTCAAACACCAGGGCAAGGAGAAAGTCTGAATAAACTTTCTCCTGCCCTGCTGCTGTCCTCTTCCAAAACACACTGGTTATCTGTCAGTTTAGAACAAGGCCTAGGGAGGTGGGAGGCAGGCCTGGGAGGGTCACCTAGCAACCAAGCTCCTCACCCACACAACCGCACCAGGCTGAGCTGAGCAGTACACACAAACATGACTAATTCTCCCCAAAAAGAAGACGGAAGGCAGCACACTGCCACGCCAGGCGCCCTGCAGGTGAGAAGACTGAGGGGGGCCAGAGGTACCTTTAATCTTGCTTGCATGGTGGAGGGAGGGGAATAATGCCACTCACTTGAGTGTTGCACAATTCTTTCTAGCACTGAGTGGCAGAAAACAAAAATTATAGATGCTTCCTCAGAGAAATGTTTCTGAAGAACTGAACATAAATTATGTTCAGGAAATAGCATTATGAATGCCTCAAGTGCTTCTGTTTTTAATAATCCCAGAGTAATTCTATAAACCCGGGAATCAGTCTCACCCAACTCCAGGATCACGGCCCAGGTGACGTGGGCACGCACATCCTGAAGCTCCAATGCTTAACTAAAGTGGGGCAAGCGAAAATGATCCTGGGTATTTACACGGACACAGGAAGGTGGCTGAGCCCCAAACCCCTAAACCAGGAAGACCAGCATCCTTCAGGGGCCTCACCTCTGTCCTTTCCCAGCCTCTGGGAACCACCACTCTGCTCTCTACTGACACAAACGCTGCTCCACGATACAACCATCTGACCTGGCTGGGATCCAAGTACCCAAGTGCAGGATTGTACATCAGACCAGTGAAGCCAGGAGTACAGCCACTGAACGGCAGTTTTCCATCCCACGGAAACCGGCCTTGCTAGGGGCTTCCTTGGGGACCACCGACCTCACGCCACCACCCCTCAACTACTTCAACTAACTTACATCATGGCAGAGGCCTTTCCAGACAGACCAGACCTGCCCGAGTCCTGCTTCATGGCAAACCCTCCAGGCAAACGTCCTTGGCCTCCCCTCCGGGAGGTTGTGCTTGGAAGGTGCCCTCATTTACTTCTGTGGCTCTGAGACATTTAACTAGAGCCCAACACACCTCTTCCTGTTCACATAGTATTGAGTTAACAGATTTTTATGAGTCAATTTTCACTGGGAAAAACACCGTTTCAGGAGCCCCAATGACCACAAAGAAAATGTTTTTACCTCCCCTTACGTGACGTTGGCAATGCCAGGTCCAGAAACGTTCTGGATCTCAGATAATGGCATATCCACTCATGGCAAGTCTTGGTCTTGTTTCACAAGCTATCAAATGCTGCCCAGAAGCAGGAAAAACCCCACAACGTGGCAGGGAGGGGCGATCAGCGTGAGCTCTAAGGCCAGACCACCCAGGTCTGCTGACAGCGTGGCGAGGGGCAAACAGTGCAGGATCTAAGGCCAGACCACCCGGGTCCCGCTGACAATGTGGCTTCAGGAGTTTCCTAAACCCTCTCCTCTCCAAGTTTCATGTCAGAAAAATGTGGTGATAACCGTGTCCACCTCGTGGGATGACGGGAACACACACAGTAACAGTGTCAGCAGGTGTCTTGCTGGGCACCTGGTGAGGCCACACTGCTGTAGGTTGCCCCACGTGAAATCCAACTCGTTTTATATGTATGTATGTATGTATGTGTATATATATATATATACACACACACATGTATATGTATATACCCCAAACCTACAACCCTATAAAGGTCATTAATCCTAGTTATCCTCAAGGCATTGAGGGATCGATAATGAGCCATCCCCCTGCTGCTGACCTGCCTCAGCCCCACCCTCCAGAAACCCCGCATCCACACCAGCTACACAGGATGAGGCCAGGGAAGGAGCAAGACTGTGTCTTGAGAACTTAAACTCTGGGAGCTGAGTTAAATCAGTGCCGCTCAAATCTTGTCACCAACTATCTTGTTAAATTGGGAGATTCCATCTCTGGGGATCTTGAGGGAACCTGAGGCTCTGCATTGAGTGGGGTGAGCACTCGTGCTGGAATGAGATGGCAGGGAAAGCAACCGAATCTGGGGTCGCAGCTGCCTGAGGCTTGGGTCCCACTGGGAAAGTGGCACCAGGGCCCTCAAGACAGTGGCGGAGGTCCCAGGAGGCAAGTCCCGGTGCAGAGACTCATGGACCAAAAGCTTGCTCCAGGGCCAGGAAGGGCTGCTGCGCTGACAGCCATGAGGCAGGCAGCCTTCGAGCTCCTCCAGCTGCCATCCTGCAGGCAGGGAGGACAGTGCCCAGACCACCCCAGGGCTCCCCCAGCCTTCCAGGCTGGTACTCTTACTCCAGCCACTGACAAGAGTTCCTATGTTCCATGCTAGGTTGAAACAGTGCCCCAGGCCTTGGGGCACATGCACCCTCCTGCAGGGCCACTCCTACCCAACACCTGGGGATGGTTATTCCCACACATCCCCAACTCACAGCAAAACTTAAAAATGAAAGTCGGAAGATACAGCCAGAAAACCAATGCTCAAGAAGCAACTCCAGAGTGACTCTTCCTAGAGCTATTGCTCCTGAACATCTTTAAAAACATTTCCAGGGTGACTTCCTAGAGCTATTTCTGTTGAAAATCTTTAAAATTCTTCATTTCAAAATTAGCTTTTATTACACTGTCTTCCCTATTCTACCAAGACTCTAGAAAACAAAACCATTACAAATTCCAATTCTATCTTATAGCAAGTTAGAAATACACATGCTTCCTCAAAGGATTCTCCGTGTTTCCTTGGCGATATCCTTTCCATGCCCCATGCTACTGCCTGCAACAGGGAAGGCTTTTCCAACCCAACCCAACCCATCCCAACCCAACCCAACCCAACCCAACCCAACCCAAGGGCCCTGAGACAGGCCCCTAACGAATCATCTACAAACTCCTGAGACAGGCTTGCCCTAACGAATTGTCTGCAAACTCCATCTTCCATTAAAAACAGTACTGAAAATGAGCATATTACCGCTTTTTAAAAATTACTGTAAAGCGGACAGTGTTCAGTTCTGTGAATTTCGGCACAAATATTCCCATAATCATCATCACACAAGCAGAACAGTCCAGCAGCCCCAAACCCACTCACGGGGCCTCATAAGCATACCCTCCCATTCCCAGCAACCACCGTCTCTGTGTTCTCCCATCCTCCGAGTCTGTCTTTTGCGAGTGTTGTGGCAAAACACTCGCAAAATCACGATTTCCTGGGCATCGTGCTTGGAGGTGCACCCACGGTGTCCTGTGATCAACAGCCAGGCCTCAGGGTTGCTGGATGTTTATTATTCCACGTATGGCTGTAGCACATTGTAACCTGTTTTGGGCAACTATAGACAGCGCTATTAACATCTGGGCACAATTTTTCTTAAACATCAGCTTCTGTTTCTCTAGGGTAAATACCCAGGAGTGGGGTCACCGGGCCCCACGTTTGTGTGAGTTCAGTTTTATACGAAACCGCCAAGTTGTCTGCACCCTGCTGAACCCCAGCATCGCACAGGAGTCTCGACTGCCTGTCCTCACCAGCACCTGGGGCTGTCGGAAGACCTTAGTCAGGCGCTCCAGCAGGGGTGTGAACAAATTCGCTGCGGCTTTGGTGCACATCTCGGTGCAACCAGTCACGCTGAAGGTCATTTCAGATGCTTTCAGGCCATCCTCCCATCCTTCTCAGTGAAGCATCTGTTCAGGTCTCTTCCCGCTTTTAAGTCAGGTGGTTTGTTCTCTGTCATGAGCCGTGGGAGTCCTGTGCATTCTGGATATGAGTCCTTTGCCGGCTGCATGGTTCATAGACATCTTCTCCCCATCTATCGAAAATGTGTCTCTTCAATTCCCTAGGGGTGTCTTTTATATTAGAAGTTTAATTTTGATGAGTCTTACTTACTTGTTTTCTTCCTTGATTATGGATCATGGTATCATGGCTAAGAGCTCTCACCCTAGGTCTTGACAATTTCCAATTTCCATTTCTTCTACAGGTTTTGTAGTTTGGTATTTTACATTCAGGGCTATGGTCCACCTTAATTTTCATACAGGAATTTCTCCCTGTTTTCACTCTTTTGCATACAGCTGTCCCATAATTCCAGCACCATTTGTTGAAAAGACTCAAATTCTACTGAACTGCTTTTGCATCTTTGGGTCTGTTCTGGACTCCACTCTGTCAGCTGACCCGTGTGTCCATCCTGAGCATAATTTATGACTTTAGTGGCCGTGTCTGTGAAAAAAGTAATTCTGTCTGGAAACAAAAACCACATTAGAAATGCTCTAAATAAGATTCTTCCTCTTGTCAGGAGAGCAAAGCCACCTCCCCAAGCAGAGGTGAGGCCTCGACAGCTCCCAGACACAACCTTAACACACAATGGAGAAGGCAATTCATTTCAAGGTAGTTACCAAGGGCCACAACGTGAGACCAGCATAGCCATGAAAACTGCAATAATTTCACAATAGAATGAAATTCATAAAGAACTGCTGAGAAGCGTGTGATAAGTTACATAAATCACTGTTCCTTAAATTCTGACGGTTGACTAGAACAGAAATAGCTTCACGGTACAGTTCAAAGAGGAGAAAGGTAGGTAGGGGTGGTTTCCACACCACACAGGGCCTGCAGGAAAGGGACACTCTTCCTCTAAACAGGAGGTCCCGGGAGTGATATGATAAACCATGGTGAGAGGCACGGAACTGTGCAAGCCGGAGTCGCGGCCTTTGCCCCACCACGGAGCCTGTGTCCATGAACGACGAGGCTCGAATGTCAGGCTGAGGCAACCGAGGCAGTTATCAGGGGACAAGAAAACGAGCTCATGGTGGAGGCAAAGGTCTGAAATTGAGCAGCAACTTCGAGTCAAGTGGGACAAACTGACTCAAAATACAGGTTCCAAAAACCACCACAGCAAGCTGTTCCTCGGCTCTGGAAAGGCTAAGTGACTAATGCCCACATTGAGCATCTGCTCCCAGAGACGACCCTGGTGACCTAAGGCCCAGCTCCTCCAAGCCCGCGCCGAACCTCATCGAGGAACTTTGCTGGCATCTTATGGTACATTGACATGTTCCCTTAAAATCTGGTATTTCATCAACAATGCAGGCGCCAGCTTTGACTCATTCACATTTCGATTAAACAAGATAATTTACACCCTGGCCATCCCAGGTAAGAGGTTTACTACAATCTTTAAACAGAGCCAGAGGCTACAGTCTGTTCCTACACAACACCATGTCTCTACAAGTTCGATGGGTTTTTACTTTCTATGTCTTCACTTGCCTAGTGCTAGAAAGCAGATTAAAAACAGAAGGAACCCAGAAACACTCTTGAATGAGGCTCAAATATCTTGCAGTCATCATCGTGATGAGATGTTTATTAAACAGAAATGTTCTCCACTGTAGAAAGCAGCACACATCAACACACACTGGTAACTGTCGCCAGCGTTCCAGATCATCTTCCCTTCCATGGCCACAGTGCAGAGCAATGAACCACGCACACCTGCAGACCCACAGAAAGCGCGGTGACACGGCCGATTCTTGTAGCGAGCAGACCAGGGTGCACTCAAAGTGCATCTCTTTCCAGAGGGCCGCCACGGAAAGTTACACATTTATTCCACGAGTTAATGGCGCTGCACCAAACATTTCTGTAAGATTCTCTGAGCAAGCTTTTCCTTCTGCCTAAAATGTCCTGACACAAACTGAAAAAGTTCTTGGAGCTGCCAAAAACTTCAGTATCCCCTTAACTATTGTCATGCACATCCGTGTGAAGAGACCACCAAACAGGCTTTGTGAGCACAACATGGCTATTTATTTCACCTGGGTGCAGGCGCGCTGAGTCTGAAAAGAGTCAGCGAAGGGAGGTAAGTGTGGGGCCGTTTTATAGGATTTGGATAGGTAAAGGAAAATTACAGTCAAAGGGGGGTTGTTCTCTGGCAGGCAGGAGTGGGGGTCACAAGGAGCTCAGTGGGAGAGATTTTTGAACCAGGATGAGCCAGGAAAAGGAATTTCACAAAAAAAAAAAAAAAAAAAAAAAAAAAAAAAAAAAAAAACATCGCTTAAGCAAGGACCGGCCATTTTCACTTATTTCTGGTAGAATGTTATCAGTTAAGTCCAGGCAGGGCATTTGCACTTTTGTGATTCTTCAGTTACTTCAGGCCATCTGGGCATATATATGTACAAGTCACAGGGGACGCGATGGCTTGGCTTGGGCTCAGAGGCCTGACAACTATAGTCTTTACTTTTAAGGTGTGGGGTAAGATCATATAATCCTCAACTAAGCTCCTGAAGCTGTGTGTGGCATCCAGCAACAGCACGTTCCATTCCTGGATTACATTTGACTCAAGAGTCCACAGTGAGAACGATTTCTGGTGAATGAAACACCAGGCAGGAGAGCGATTCCGCTGGGCAGCTCTTCACACACAGCCCAGGAGCTGGGGGGAAAGGAAGAGGCCCACGCGCGTCCACCGTGCTCACGCCCCCTTGGAATGCACCCCACTCCTAGAGACCCAGACCCAAGGGAAATCTGACGTGAAAAGGGACAAACCCTCACTTTGGCAGAGGGACAGGGACTCGAGGCCACAACTTGACCTCAGAGCAACACAAGTGCAGACACAGCACCCCAGGACACCCTCTCCACCCAAATTCAAGGAGGAAAACCAACGCCCTGCCCCCTTGCGGAAACCCTCGGCTGCTGGAGCAGATGCCTGCCGGCATGTGCAGCCTCTCCCAACCCACATTCCTGGCTCACCAAATGTGCCTCAGCCCTGGCACTGCTCGCCACACCCACAGGTGTGCCAGGAGGGGCAGGTCCTAAGGTCTCCATTGCACCAAAGCCTGCAAGGCAAAGGGGCCGCTCCCTCCAGCAGGAGTCCAGAAGCACGCACTGCACCAGCGTCACAGCGTGAGAATTCTCCCCTGGGTCTCCGAGTCTCCAATCTGTTGCCCGCCAGGGTCTTCTGCCAACGGCAAGGCCCAAGCTGGGCGGCACATTTGGTTCTCACCATTTCCCTTGTCAAGATCAATACTGCAAACATATCCAGTTCATCCTGTCACTAAAAATCAAATAATCCCCCATCTCCATCACAGATGACGCAGTCAGGTTTCCGTTACCGGGGTGTTTTTTTTTTCTATTTTGAGATGGAGTTTCTGAACGTCACCCAGGGTGGAGTGCAGTGGCGCAATCTCGGCTCACTGCAACCTCTGCCTCCCGGGTACAAGTGATTCTCCTGCCTCAGCCTCCCAAGTAGCTGGGATTACAGGTGCCTGTCACCATGCATGCCTGGCTAATTTTCATATTTTCAGTAGAGACGTGGTTTCACCATGTTGACCAGGCTGGTCTGGAACTCCTAACCTCAGGGGATCCACCTGCCTCCTCCTCTCAAAATGCTGGAATTACAGGCTTAAGCCACCACGCACAACCATTACTGGTGTAATTTCTAAGCCACTCTCTCACACCCACTCCTTTTTTTTTTTTTTAAAGAACCATCTTTATGGCTATATTTTTTCCAAGAGAATCAGTTATCCATTTGAAGTACAAATAAGACATTGTGTTTAAAAACCAAAAATGCCAATTTGCACACAAGTCTCCAAATACCCAGTTGATTTGAGCCTTCAGAATAAGATCAAGCTGTTGGCTGAATACAACTTCCCTTTCCATCTGTCTGCCTGTGAGTTAGACACAAGGACGAAGCCACGAGCTAGGGACATAAAGGCAGGAACCACCAAGGTAGCCCAGACTCTAAATAAAAGCTCGAAGGACCAACACAAAGGTACCACACCCTGCACGCCCTCCTCTCCTTCCTTTTCGGAATTTCCAGAGGATGAAACAGGGACCTCCTCAGATGTCCCACGGTGCAGGCGGCCAGAGGGGAAGGCGGCGGCAGCCTGAATGAGGTGACCGGGAAATCACATTCCACAAACAGAAATTCTCCATGTGCTTTAAATCCTCTGTCTCTGAAGAACTATGCCAGTCTAACAGTCGCTAGAAAACCGCATTCAAGTGTCATTTCCCATTTCAAGCAAAGAAAACAGTGGTGGGGCATGAGGGAAAAACATAGCCATGTGTTCTGGGGTATTAAATTTTTTTCTGTTATAAATATATAATTTTACATTCTCAGTTTTCTGTATAATTGATATGCTTCCTAATTAGCAGACATAGTAATAAAAAGTGAATTCCATGTGTAAGATCAGAGGACCCGTTCACATGGCTTCAGGTTCTGCTACTGTGTTTCAACTTAAGAAAATGGTTCTGTGCATTGGTAACAAGGCCTGAGAGTCTGTGTGAGAGTCTGTGTGGCTGTAATCAGGGTTCGTGTTGGCTCCATAGCAGAGGATGTTACCCTGTTACATTATCTTCTACAAAAAATTCTGAAACAATGAAGGCTGAATAGACACACACGCCCTCCCAAAATAATCCAAATGTCCACCGATATGAAAAACAGACGAATTACGGTTTCCATCATGGAATATTCCTCAGCAGTGAAAACAAAGTATAGCCACAGGTTCCAACCAGGATGAAGAAAACCTTTTAAACACGTTTAAAGTGAAGCGACTAGGTGGAATTCCTCGATTACAGGCATCTGCTCCAAAAGGGTACTGTTCTGAATCCTGTGATGTAGAATGAGAGTTAGCAACCCTGTTTCTGGGCACATCTAGAAAAAAGCAAAATAATGACTACACAATTTTAAATTCTTTGTAAGTTATAACTATTACTATGAAAATTCTAAAAATGTGAAAATCTTCCCAACTGTTATTGGACAAGCTTCAAAATAAATACCCTGGCATTGCTTACCACACCCACAGGTGTGCCAAAATAAATGAAAATATAGCCCAAGTGAATAGAATCGAAACCTGAAGACGTACGAGCCGTCCCTGCCTCACTATACATCGTGGAGAAATTTAAGAGCAGGTAGTGACACTGCAATGCAAGGCTCAAACCAACTGGGTATTTGGAAACTTCTATGCAAATTGGCATTTTCGGTTTTTAAACACGGTGTTATTTGTACTTCAAACAGATAACTGTTTGATTTCCTTGGAAAAAACATAGCCATAAACCTGGTCTTAAAAAAATAAAATACGGGAGTGGGTATGAGAGAGAGTAGCTTAGAAATTTTAAAAGTGTCGGCAGGGAGCAGTGGCTCATGCCTGTAATCCCAGCACTTTGAGAGGCAGGCCCCACGAGGCCTTTGAGGACAGCGGTCTCCTCTGCTGCCTTCCTGCTGGACTGACCCTACGACATTCACTGGGTTTCCACCCTTGTCTCATTCAACATCCCAAGGGTGGTCTTCATCCTCGTCTGGGGCTCAGCTCTGCCCCAATTTCCTAAATCTCTGCCTTCAGAGCCTGAAAACACCCATGCCCAGGGTCACCCTAAGTCCACGTTTACCCCAGAGAGTCCCAATTTTATGTTTTCCCAGCATCGCCTTAGTGATAATTTATCCTGTAAATTCCAACTGCCTTCACACCTCACCCTTGCTGTCTCCCAGCAGACCCCACTCAGATGCACATGCCCCAGACCCCACACCCAGGTCTGCGCATGCTGCCCTGCTCTGCCCATGTGGGGACCACCTCTCTTTCTTGAGGAATCAGCTGGCGATCATCATCTTGTGGAGGGCTGCCTTGACTTCCAACTCTCTCCAGCAAAGGCAGAAGCCATTCTCGGTACTTCCCCAAAACTCAGACCAAGTATGAAGATGGCCCAGATGCTAGCTGTGCCTGGGATGCCATGGGCAGGGTCCCCAGATGCTCTGCACGTGGCCCGGGGCACCGCCTGAACACAGCAAGTGCTGAAGAAATAAAACTGACATGCGCTGACCTCTGATAGGGCCTCCTTCACCATCCACATCTGTCTCCCCTCTGAACAGTAAAATCCATAAGACACGGAGGGCTTGTGTCACTCATCTTCAAACTCCCAGGGTCACCCTGGCAGGTAAAGGGGACTCAAATGTCTTCTGAAGGAAGCAGCTGGTTAGCTGCCGAGTTAAAGGGCCTCTGAAATTCAGAGCTCTGCATAGGAGTCCAGCACACTTTATTATGAATGACTCCAACCACGGCAGAAGTGGCCGTGGAACCAGTGCTGACCAATTCAGGGTTTGTTCACTGTTTCTCAGTTCATTATCACAACTCATGCTCACAGAGCAGCCGCGCACAGATCCTCAGACGTCTACACAGAGTGGGACGATGGCGCCAAGTCACGTGAACGTCCTGTTGCAGACTGGGAGACACCGGTCAGACACGGAGCCAGGCAGAGCACAGACCTCGCGTTAAATCGGCTCCTTGTAAACAGCACTCCCGGCCAGGCCCTTTCCTATCTGCACAGCTTCTACAAATTCAACTCTTGCACCTGACACCTAAGAATACTGCACACCCCCATGTGAACCCCCCATTTACCTCCCAAAATGACCCGGCATGACCGAGGACAAAAAATTTCAACATAAGGGAACCGGAGGGTATGTGGGACTTTCTCGAGTCCCTGCTGCCTCCTGATGGGAGGGCCCAATGCTTCACACCCCTAGTGAAGGGCAGGTCTCTTCGGCCCCCCAGCTTTGACCTGGAGCTTAAATCAGCATTAACTAAATTTCACTTTCCAGGACCAACTTCAAAGGCCTGCAAAGCCAGAGAAGGGAGAGGAGATGGAACACGCCCCTCAACCTCAGACCTGCTGCAAGCACGCACTTCTCAGATGCGTCCCAAGGTGCACAGCGTGTCCGTTGGCTGTTTCACATCCACCGACCTGCAGGTCTTCTATGTGGCATCAGCCTCCTGGGCACTGGAAACAAGAGGAATAATGGCAAGTCCCCTCTGCAGCAAAGGTGAGGCAAAGGGACCCAACGCAATGGAACTGGCCTTTTTCTGACAGTCTCAAAACAGAAGGAAAATACTGCACAGCCAACTTCCCCTCACGCAGGTTTATTTACCTGTGACTCAGAGGCCATGACAGACAACTTCAGGTTCTTACCGATTCCTATTTTCCCCATCCAGGAAGCCTTTGTTTTTAATATCATACGAACTTGCCATTTTGTACGCCAAAAACAGCAAATATTGGCAGTTTCCTACAGTTCAACCGAATAAAATATGATCATGGCCTTTTGTGAAACCATGAAGGAAAGGTGGATATCTCAATATGTGTTTCCAGACTGGCTTTGTTCCTGAAGCACTAACTCTGTTCACTCAGGATTTTAGACACTGAAGAATAAACATCAATATCCCACCAAGAAAACCAAAAAAATGAAACAATTTTGCATCCACCTTGGAGCCTTTTCAGGACAAGGCAGGGCACAAACTTTTAAAAAGCTGCAGTTGTCCCTCTGTATACACAGGGACATGGATTCCAGAACACCCCCCGAGTTTACCCAAATCTACGTATCCACAGGACCCGGCGGCCACCCTATGGAACCGCATGTAGGAAACGTCGGCCCTCCACAAAGCCAGGTTTTTTCAGTAAGGGTTTGGTTGGAAAATACTTAACATAAGTGATCCTTCGAAGCTCAAAACCTATGTTGTTCAGGGTCAGCTGCATTTACTACTTGTGTCATATCTGAGGCCTGAAAGCCATCATTCTCGATACCTTAACGTGATGGCTAACAAACTAACTGTTCTGATTAGAAAGAGGAAAAAGCTTATTTTTAAGCTGACAATGAGAGTGGATGCGCTACGGTGAACACAGAACGCACCTAAGCAAGCACCAAGGTTGGGGTGACTTTCTGTGCTCAGACCCACGAGGGCCTGTTCCTCCATCTCCCTCTGCTGAAAGGGATAACTGCTTCTCCCCCATGACTAAAGGGCCTTTTTAAAATATTCACACGAGAAGTGCTATGAAAAGCTGAAAGGTCACAGATAACATTTTTAAAAATAAACACTAACGTAAGCATTTAACAAGCCCATTATGATTTAAAAAAAATGGTATTAAGTTCTTGGGTGTGGTAGCTCATGGCTGTAATCCCAGAACTTTGGGTGGCCGAGGTGGGTGCATCACCTGAGGTCAAGAGTTTAAGACTAGCCTGGCCAACATGGTGAAACCCCGTCTCTAACGAATATACGAAAATTAGCCAGGCATGGTGGCAGACGCCGGTAGCCCCAGTTACTTGGGAGGCTGAGGGAGGAGAATCACGAACCCGGGAGGGAGAGTTTGCAATGAGCCAAGATCGTGCCATTGCACTTCAGCCTGGGCGTTGAGTGTAAAACTCCATCCCAAAAAGAAAAAAAAAGTATCAAGTTTTCCTTCCAATGAACCTATCATTCAGCCACCGAGGTATACTATAGCTACTTATTCAGCCATGAGATACACCACAGGAGATACAGGCGAGCAGGACACAGTTCTTCCCTGAAAGAAGGCTGCACCCTCGACAGAAGGGAGGCACACACTCCGAATGGAATCGGCATAGGGAACAGATGCTGCTGCAGGTGGAACTGGCTGCACAGAGCACCCGCTCAAGTGTCTGAGAAACAAGGAGCCGTTGGTGCCATCACCTTCCATACCTGAGCTGGGGCAGTGGGGAGCCTGTCATCACCACCACCACCACCTGGGACAAAGAGCCCCAGAACCACACAACGAGCTTACAAACTCACCGAGACGATGACCGAGCAATGTGCGTGGAGTGATGCGAACACGCAGACGTCAGGGCCACGCGCAGCGTTGGTTTTGTGCATCAACCTGAGCGTGCCTGGGGTGCCCAGATGGCTGGTTCTGCATTATTTCTGTGTGAGATGCTTGTTTGCCTCTGCACTGAGTGGAGACCCATCCTCGCCGGTGTGGGGGGCACCACCCTATCCACCCAGGGCCCCAGTAAAACAGCAAGGCGGGGAAAACTGGGTTCACTCCACCTGTGCGGCTGACGGGCCGGTGACATCTGTCTTCTGCCGCCCGTGCTCCTGGGTCTCAGCTCCTCAGACCCGGGTGGGATCTGCACCCTCCGCTTCTCAAGTCTTCAAGCCACACCCTCCCAGGACTCTAGCTTGCAGGCTGTGGGTCCTGGGGCTTCTTGGACTCTGTAGCCCCTGCAGCAAGCCTCCCCCTAGAGACACACGCACACCCGGCTGGCTGTCTCTCTGAAGAGCCCTGACTAAAAGCCGCCCCTATAAGTGGTTTTCAGAGTTTCTTTCTAGCCCTAAGATCCCAGCGCCCCTCCTACAATTCTAGGCGGAAAGGTGAACGGAGACCAATGGACAGAGGTGTGTGCGAGGACACGCCAGGCAACCGCACTGGGCAGGAGGGCACTAACGCTCACTAAGCAAAGAATCAATGTGACTTGCCACAAAAATGAGAACAGTAAAGATTTCTTCAAACAGAAATGAGTTTGTTTCATGATTTGCTCTTAATACATAAGAAAGCATAAAAGTAGGCCTATTAACAATTACATAAGTCTTTAGAGGCCCTTGAACTACTTCTGTCCCTTTGTGTTTTTATAGAAAATAAGCCTGAGGTTAAAGAGAATAACATCACTGGCCACAGCTGGGGCCACGCGAGGACACAGCTTATACCCCTGAGGTCCCTGGGTGCCCCGAGTCCTTCCCTTGCTATTTATGGCAATGTGGGAGAAACCAGGAGGTCTGAGCATGGAGCTGACCGTGCTCCCAGGGGCCGAGGAAAGCACCCATCTGTCCAGTCTTCCCTCCACCCCGCCGTTCCCTCCTACCCAGACCCTTGGGCTGACGCGGCTCATGCACTCAGCAGCGCCATCATTCAACGTTTAGCTTCGCATCACGAGGGCCTCCTCTGGCCTCCTCTGACCACTCCTGAACCTGCAGTCAGCACTAGTTTGCAGGACACGCGTGGACAAAGTTGATGGATCACGGCCTCCAACGAGGAAGGTGCCAGGCAAGGAGTCGGAGAGCCGGATATGGAGCAGCACTCACCCAGGGAGGCGAAGGCCAACAGCGGCCACCACTGAGGGCCTCAAGGGCTCTCCCCACCCCGAAGGCGGCTGCGATCACATTTCCCATCGCACCAGGAGACCCCTGTATTGAGCACAAACCTTTTCAACCTTCGAATCAATAAGGAATCACAACACAGACATTCCCCCAATCCAAATGGCCAGCCCACAAAACAGACACGCAATCATACACGTTTCCTGTGGGAAAATCAGTCAGTCCCTGGGGCCTCGCGCCAGGGGTGGGGGAGCATCATGGGGAGATGCCCCAGCCCCAGCCTGGCTCTTCCCTCTACAGCTCCTTTTCCCACCTCTTCCCCCCGCCCCCGCTAGCCTCAGAGGCTCCTCCCTCAAATTCTTTCCCCATGATGAAGTCATTCATGCCCAAAATACAAGGCAAAGTCATGGGGGCTCAAGAGAAAATCTATACCGTGGCTCACGTTTTAGATTCTCATAAGTTTGAGAATAACCAAGCAAGAATCTTTGGCATCTGAATGTGGTCTGAATGCATCTGAGCACACTGCCTGTCACTGGCCCGGAGTGGATCATGGGTGTTTCGGACATCTTCGCAACTCTACACCAATTATTTTGAAACACATTAGCAGAATAGAACCATGTGAATAGCTGCTTCTCAGTTAAAAGTAGGAAAAGACTCCAAAAGCTGCCCTCAAGGAACATCCTTCCCACGAGGAGTTTCTGCATCGGGCCCTTCAGGCACAGGCAAGGCCCCTGGGCCCAACTCCCTCATCCCTGCGTCATAAAGCAGCAAAGATGGTGGGGAATAAAGCAAGTGAAGGAGTCAGTCCCGCACAAAACGGGCTCCAGAAGCCACAGCCACTCTCCCAGTGTGGGAGCCAAGTTCAGAGACCTGGAAACACCAGCGTTCCCAGGGAGGAGGGCAGAACAATGCCATTTCCCCCTAGTTTATGGAGACACCACTCCACGTCCTCTGGCCTTAATAGAAGAGACTTCACATAAATGATTTCAATGACTCCACCACACACAGAAAGTGGGCTAAGGGCTAACGCACCCATTTAAATGCCTGGCAAAAACACATTAAATGAACACACAGATAAGCAAGATTCTCCTGTTATCCACGAAATATTCAGAAACAAATCCAACAAGCAATCTCTTTGCAATCAAAAGACCAATTCAGAGGTGCAGATTAAAAAATAAACGTACAACTGAACCCTTAATACACCAAGAACCAAATTCCACGGTAGTGTTATCACATCACCATCTCCCAGCTGAAGGAAGCAGCGCTGGCCACTGACCAGCTGTTCACTCGTGGGTCAGTGAACGAAAGGCAGTGCTGTCCAGGACAACGATGAGATGTTAACCTGAAAAGGGCAAAATTGCAGAGGCTGGAGGGACCTTCCAGGTAACCCGGCCCCCTCAGTGGACAGAGGACCCCCGTGGGGCCACAGAGCCCAGAGCTCCAATGTGTTCGGGGCAAGCACTCAACTGCAACCCTGATGATGTCCGAAAGCCTTCTGCCCTTCTGCGTCTCTGCCCCACTAACAGGGAATCCGTGAATGCTAAGGACATATAACGCATTTTACAATACATGTAGATTTTTAGCAAATTAAAGATAAACAGTGACAAACTTTGAGAATTAACCAAAATGTAGTTCAGTGAATGCCCAAACTCAAAGCTAGTCTCCAAGAGGTGATAAGCTGTGTGTGGTGGTTAACGCCTGTAAATCCCAGCAGTTGGGGTGGCTGAGGCAGGAGAATCACTTGAGCCTAGAAGGTTGGGGTTGCAGTGAGCTGTCATTGTACTACTGCACCCAGCCTGAGAAACAGAGTGAGACTGTCAAAAACAAACAAACAAAAACAAATTAAAGGAGTTCAAATGAACTCGCCCATACCCTTTAAATTTTCATTTGGGTACATGGGGTGATCTAGTTCCTTTTTCCCTTGCAATACATGAATAATCTAATAATAAAATATAATCTAAAAATTAAAAGGGAAAATTTAATTATTTTCCCATTTCATTATTCCCTATCTCAGGGAAAAAGTTAAAATTATTCCCTATTTCAGGGAAAAAGCCAAAAATCATTTTAAACCTTCCTTCCACAAAGCAGTATACTCAGTCATCTCTATCTGCTTTATCAAGTGGAATTCAGCTTCACATGTCTACAATACAGTTTTTGTTAAACAGCGTTTATGTAGACAGGCAAGAGAAAGAAACACTTGGTCTATGTAGAAGCAGCAGAAGACACGTTTTAACAGAAAAGGGAGAAGATACCACCGTGTGAATCTGGAAATTCTGTCCTCATCTTGTCCACACACACAGAAAACACCCAAGCAGGTGCCTAGTGTCCAACAGGAGCACAGAAAGGACAGGGATCCCTCCAGTTGTTTAATGACCAGCCCCACTTGTCACCGCCACATAACAAAATCCGCATGGCAACTTCAGCACGTTTCATTCAAGATTCCAAGGAAATCAAGCTGAAGAACATACAGATGTTTTGCCCACATTTAAAAATCCAGGTGTGGGACTCATAGAAATAAAACACACTATGGGTTCACTTAACTTTTCCAAATTTTTACTTGGAGAAACATATAAAGTTCTTGTCAGTTACATCCTTAAGTTTTTCAATAATTTTTAAATGCAAAGGTCGGGCAAGACTTGTAAAGAGGTACACACATACGGCCCGGCGTGGTGGCTCACACCTATAATCCCAGCACTTTGGGAGGCCGAGGTGGGCAGATCACGAGGTCTGGAAACCGAGACCATCCTGGCTAACACGGTGAAACCCCATCTCTACTAAAAATACAAAAAATTAGCCAGGCGTGGTGGTGGGTGCCTGTAGTCCCAGCTACCCGGGAGGCCGAGGTGGGCAGATCACGAGGTCAGGAAACCGAGACCATCCTGGCTAACAAGGTGAAACCCCGTCTCTACTGAAAATACAAACAATTAGCCAGGCGTGGTGGTGGGTGCCTGTAGTCCCAGCTACTCGGAAGGCTGAGGTTGGAGAATTGCATGAACCCGGGAGGCGGAGCTTGCAGTGAGATCGCACCACCGCACTCCAGCCTGGGTGACAGAGGGACAGTGTCTCAAAAAAAAAAAGGAGGTACACACATACATGCTACGTTCTTCTCTCAAAGAGACGGGCCCTTTTTTAAGATTCCAGAAGTAAATGTGGTTGTCACGCTGCTTTTGAGAGGATGGGCTGTGTTTTAAGCATGAACACACTTTCCTCCATGCACCAAGGATGCACCATGGGGGCAGTGCTACTGCCGCCTCCCCAGTCTCTGCTCAGGGTGGGGCAAGGGGAGCTCAGTTGTCTCCCGTATATACCGTCAACAGGCCAGGTGCTCAGAAGGAGGCTTCCAGGACTCGCTGGAGGCATTCGTTAGCAGGGCAGGCAGTGCCTCGTGCTGGTGGGCATCCAGCAGTAAGGGGGTCTTGCACTTCACTCCCTGGGCCCAGCCCCAGACAGAGGGGAAAGAGACACCTGTATCGTAACTCATGTATATTTATAGACACACAGAGACTCTGCAGTGCAAGGTGCAGAACTAGAAGGAATCATGGAAATAAGAGGGAAGACATTTGGTTATGACTGGCAGAGCCACCTCAAGCCTCAGCATTTCCTGCCGGAGCCCTCACTGACCAGACTCCTCCAGGGTCACTGCCACTGCCTTCCCCAGCTCATGACAGTGACAGAGCCTCAGAACAACCTCCAACTCCTTCCTCACCAGCCCAGGGGACGAGCTGTTCATGAGTGTCCCAAAGCCTGAATGCGGGAACACAGAGGTGACTGAGCAGAAAGGGGGACAGCCACAATGGCCGCGGGTGTGCAGATATTGCGGGGCACCCCAGCAGCCCTTTCCGTCTTAAAGAGGATGGCCACGGGTGTGCGGATGCTCCCGCGTGACCCAGCCGTCCTTTCCACCTTATAGGGGAATGGCCACGGGTGTGCGGATATTCCCGGGTGCCCCAGAGCCCTTTTCACCTTAAGGAGATTTTCAGTCTCATATCAGTCTCCAAACTATTCAGTGAGGTTGGAGGAGTATCACTGTGGACCAATACTGATTGGCACCAAGTAAGGGCAATTTTATAACCATGTCTCAACCATGAAACAATCAGGTCTTTGGCCATCTGATCTAAGCTTTTTCTATAACAAAGTTGGATAAATAAGTTGAACTTTGGTTTTCCAAAGCTTGTTACAGAAACCACATCTTCCTAGGTGTGGCTCTGTGGTGTCACGTGCACACATCAGTAGCCAGGCTTGCCAAGACTCACGGCACATTACACGTTCACCTGAGAAGGCTGCTCAATCACTGAGGGCTCTGGCGTGCTCTGAAATGAATTTGCCACTTCAGCCTACACTCTACTCCCTTGTTTGGTTAAAGAAACCCAAAAAGCAGAATTTCTTTTGGTCAATCGCCTGCTGACCCAACTGCAGAGGTGTTCATTAGAGTACTTTCATTGCATCATAGAAAGCAAAGTCATATAGATCAACTCATTATTACCACTCCAAAGGTTTAGTAAATCTCCAGATAATCAGGCAAACATTTTAAGAAGCTACATTAAGGTTTACAATACTCAAAATTTAAAACTACATCCATACTTCAAAAAACCACCATTCCCATTTTAGATGGCCAAATGCATATGAGAAAGAAAGAAACGTGCTGAGCGCATTTTTGGGGTAATCTTATGGAGAAACTGCCACTTTAAAAATGGCTCTAGTTCCTGGCTCCAGATGGGTGTGGTGGGTGGCCTCACTCAAGTTCAACTCCACCTGAAGCTGGGACACTAGAAATCCATTCCCAGACTCCAGGGCACAAGAATTCCCACTTCTGGAAACAGCCTGGAAAGCAGACCTGTAGCAGAGAATTCTTTCCTGCCCACCCTAACCGTCCTCTGTGGAAGGCAACAGTCAAAGACAAGTCCACCCCCCTAGGCGCAACTGCACCACGAAGAACCATTTCAAGGTGGAAGGTGATTGATTAGTGGGAACAGGCACTTTAGCTAATCACTTATAAGGCAGAGATGGGGGTTTGAAGGCCTGTGTCTGGCCTTGTCCTCGGTAAATGGTCATCCGCAAGTCAGCCTAAGCCACATGGGAAGGGGCTTCTTGCAGTAGAAGTGGGGCCGCAGTTGTGGGGAGGGGGAATGTCTTAACCACCACTGTTTTACAGGATCACAGGGCTCAGGAAATGTTCAGTATTATCACACACCAAGGTTTTTACAGTCTGAAGAAAACTACAGTCCTAAGGTGTCAGTTCTCAAAGCCTTAAGTTCCTCCTGCTAAGATTCCCAGAGGGTCTCGACTTCTTGCACTGAACCCCAACTTGCACAGGCACCTGCGTCTTCCTCCTGCAGCAAATACACATGAGAAGGCTGTGGCTCTGCTGCAGTAATGATGCCATGCAGCCCTAACACCGTGGCAGAGTAATGGCTTTGGCCTGAATGTCCCCAAAACCTCATGCTGAAACCATCTCCGATGGGATACATTAAGAGGTGGGACCTTTGGGAGGTCCTGCTCTCAGGACTGGGGTTGGTGTCCCTGTTGGGAGGTGGAGGAGCCCTAGTGCTCTAGTGCACTAGGGCTCCTCCACCATGTGAGTCCCAACAAGACGCCTGCTGCCACGCAAGACCCTGTGAGATGCTGCCGTCTGTACGCCACAGGCCCTGGGACACCAGATGTGCAGGTGCCTTGACCTTCACTGCCTTGACCTTGGACTTTCCAGCCTCCAGAGCTGTGAGCAATAAATGTCTGTTTACAAATCACCCAATCAACAGCAGCCGGACAGAGAGACAGTAATGTTACAACATGAGTCACTTTCTCACTGGGCCAGAGGCCTTCCCATGAGCCACCACCGTAAAGCAAGAACTCCCTGGAGGATGCAAAGGGGTTCACAAGGAATTCTACCCAGCACCAGGGTGTCTGTCCTTTCTCGTAGGAAGATAGCTGAGCCATGGCAGGAAACTACAGGGTGGGTGGGGCTAGACAGTAATGTGTCACCTGCTCATCTAAGCCTCAGTCTCCTGCCTCTCATCATGACAGCGGGGGTAACCCCCTCACCTGAGCTGTTGGGGGAGGTAAGACTGATGGGTGATTAACAATTGTTAGTTCCACAGAAATTAGGCAAAGAATCCGCCCCTACGTCTTATAATACCAAACCAGTCCAGGAATTCCACATCACTACTAATTTGCATGGGAAAATGCTGGATTCTCATAAGTTCTGGCATGTCATTTGTATTGATAAAGTTTGCAGAGTTGTCATATACTAAGTATATAAAACAGGAAAATAAATCATGCAATTTGGAGGTTGAAGCAGGAGAATTACTTGAGTACAGGCGGCAGAGGTTGCAGTGAGCCGAGGCCAAGCCACTGTACTCCAGTCTGGGTGACAGAACGAGACTCGATCTCAAAAAAAAAAAAAAAAAAAAAAAAAAAATTGCTGCTTCATGCTAGTAAAGTGGGCGGATTCTACATGCCAACTCTTATTCAAAGGTCGCCTAACACTGACTCAGGAACTCTGGCCCTGATGTGCTTGAAGTTTTAATGCTAACAGTGTTAAAGACCACTCCCCCAGGAGCTCTGAACAAGTACTCCAGGTATATGCTGAACAAGACCACACACTCTCTGACCGAAATCTAACTTCACAGACCCAAACTACAGAACCACAGAAGACACTGCTTCTGTCCAACTTTGTGTTCTGCCACCGTTTGTGTCCGTTATTTCCTACAAACCATCTCATTAGAATTTAGGGCACACAAAAGGCCGATACAACAGGGTTACTTTTCAAAGGTTTGGAGGTGAAGAACAGATACAATGCATTAACTTCCTATTGCTGCTGCAACAAATTACCACAAATGCAAACCTCCTCTCAGCCCTGGAAGTCAGGAGTCCCAGGGCTGAAGTCAAGGGGTCAGTAGGTTGTGTTCGTGCCTGGAGTCTCCCAATTCATAGAAGCCACCATGCAGCTTGGCTCACAGCCCCACACCCCTCTGACCACTGCCCTGGCCTCAGCCCTGCACCCCTCCAGCCACTGCCCCACCCTTGGCCCATGCCCCTCCGGCCCCTACCCCACCCCCGCCCTCAGCCCCACAGCCCTCTGGCCTCTATCTCATCCTCAGGTGTCCTCCTCTGAGGCAGACCCTCGTACTCCCTCTCATCAATGCACATGTGAGGACGCTAGACCCCACCTGGACAACCCAGGGTCCTCCCCCATCTCACTGTCCCTTACAGTCACATCTGCAAAGCCTCTTTTGCCATGGAAACTTCATTATACTAACAATCATTTAACAAGTCCATTATAATGATGTAAAAATGGGCATTGTTTTCCTCCTAATGAACAGATCAGTCACCCATGTAACCTATAAATATTTAACTATTAAATATACAATACTGTAGGGGACAAAGATGAGGAAGATGGTTCCTCCCTGAAAGATGACTGGACCCTAGATGGAGGGATGAACATTCTGAACAGAATCAACCTAACTCAACATTTGAATCAGAGAGGCCAAGCAGTAAGACTTTCAAAAAAGCAACCAGAAAGTGTGTACCGTGCCTGTAGTTCACAGCTGAGCCTGGCGTCATGAGCATGAGCGTGTGGACATGCATAGCAGACCCAAGTTTAAGATCAAATATAAGGAGCTTTCAACTGTAGTATTTAACTAGATCTTATTACAAAATAGCTTCTTGATTACAGTTTTTGTCCAAAAAGTTCTCTGTAATTAAAGAAATTAATTTTCCCCTAAAAAACACTTCGCCATCTATCATCCCATAAAAACTAAATGGATATATTAAAGAAAAAAGACAAATGTTTGACTTCGGGGGTTTGCCTACGACTTGGATAAGAATGATTTTCTTCTGGCCAAGCAGGGAGCAGCTGGACCAGACTGGAGGGAAGGAAAAATAAATTTCCACTCTGACCTCAGTTGGACACCAGAGTCTTCCCTGTCAGAATGTGGGTGTGGTGCTTCCCACACACTACCCTCTGACAAAACTCAGCCCAAGGGTGTGGGAAAAGGCCGTCTACTTCTGAAAAATCTATAAAGTACAGACACATCAAAAGCTTCAGAAGACTGTAAAGTGCCAAGGAGACCACTGCACCCTTGGAGTTTACAGAAAATGGCCAGCATCACACGTGCCTGAGGTCCAGGTTCAGCTCCCAGCTGCCGCGACACCGTGAGCGCAGTCCTGGCTTCCCCTCTGATGCAGAGAGCTGGAAACTCTGCTGGCAGCACTCAGAGCTCAGAACATTCTAGATGAAAGCAACGTGTTCCTTTTAAAATGGGGAACCGGGGCAGCACAACTGAAGCTCTACGACTCTCTCAACTACTGGGTTTCGGGGTAGCATTAGGAAATCGTGAGAATCCAAACCTCAATTTCATACAGATTCCAAACTCACTGCAGGTTCCAGAGTTTCCTGAAGCATTCTTCCAATTTATCACTCAAGATTCCCTTGCCAAAGCTAATAAAGTCTAAATTCCTTACAGAAAAGCCACCATAAGCACCACCACAAATAAGATCAGCTAACGCCCGCCCTTTGCACCAAACCTATAAACTGTTACTCACAGAAGACTGCGCTGGAGGCAGCTCTCAGCTGACGCCGAATCCCTGAGACTTCATTATCCCCATTTTGGATCGAGTGTGAAGACTGTCAGCAAACCAGGGCCCCAGTGTGAAGTAGAGAACAGATTCTCTGACACCTGCCTGAACATTTTCTTCCCACCTGTCTTGGATATTGAGCACCCTCAGAGCTACTGAGTCACCCACATTTGCAGGTCATTTATCCAGCCACCAGGATAACATAATTATGCGATAAAAATGCCTTCTCAGGGCTTTGTCATACTCAACAAGGCAGCTCAGAAGGCTTGTGTAAGCCCAAGAAAGGGGGAAGCGTCCTCCAAATAGACAAAGACCAAGGAAAACCGTGCAGCGACTCTCTCAAGACAGCAGAAACAGAGCCCGCTGTAGCCTTTCAGGCCATGCTGGCCACAGCCCTGCGTTAGGTGGCACCATTTCCACACATGCAGCCTGCTGGGCCCATTTGAAAGGTCCCGATTGCGAGACACTCACCCCCACTTCCAGTTTCGGCAAGACCCGCTGCAGCCCCACTCCACCGCGGGGGCCGACTGTTCAAGTTTTCCCGGCGAGACCCCTCAGAGCCTGCACAGCGTCTGAGACTGGGAAGCACCAAGGATCCAGAAACGCACAAACCCGTTCTCCTCATGCTGCTTTCTGGGTTCCAAGTTGTCTTAAGAACGAGTCCTGCATAAACCCCGGGCTGGGGAGCCAGCCACAGCCCAGCAGCACCCAGCTCATGTGCTCCACCCACCCCACAGAGGACCACGGAGGCCCCAGCACACTCTGTCCGCGGGGCAAGACACCAGAAACAGCCACAGTTCAGTGTTCTGCCACCCACCCCGCTGCCCTAATTACCTGCTGTGATCTGAAATTGCATTGGTTGGGAAGGGGATCTCACTGCTCAAGCACTCCCTGCTGCCTCCTTGCAAACAACATAAAAAATCCAAAACCTCTCTGAACGTTTACTATAACCTCAAAACAAGACCCATCACCAGACCAGGGAAGATACACACGCACATCTGACAGCTGGTGGGCGTCAGTGACCGACGCGACGGCTTCCGTGTGGCGTGTGAAGCGGGAGGCCTGTCACGGTGACTCAGGCTGGGGTCTGAATAGGGGTCTTCCAAGCAACTAGGCAACCAGGACGCACACCCCAAAACCCAAGTCCCCGCACTCATGTACCTGGCAGAAATGCTGCGTGGCCATTGACACCAGTTGTGCACCAAGACCGATCTGTGTCCTGTGGCCCTCACAACGTCTGTACACGTCTGGGCCCAGCACAGGCACGCATGGCACCCTGCTCGCCTCGAGTGGGGCTCTCTCCTACCAAGGGGGATGGCCCTGAAGTCCGTTGAGATTTTCAAAGCTCTACAAAGTCGTCCTTCCTCCTGCTTGTTCAGAAGACCTAAAGCCCTGAAGACACCAGTGAGAATTGACCTAGCCTCTTAAGGCAGCTCAAACACCTAAACAGAGGAACGCTGGACCTCTCTGCCCTCGGGAGCAGCCAATAACCCACTGGGCTAAGCAGAAGGCACAGATGTCACATCCAGAAGCCAGTGGCGCTCACATTTGCATTCCAGGAGCCACCCTTGTGAGTCCCTCCAAGGCTTCCAAGTCCCACTTGATTGTTTTCATCGTATCTCTATAACATCAGAGACATTATATCTCATGGTATCTATGAGATCCTCTCTACTTTTATGAGCATATATGCTCCCTGACTTACCATGGGATGAAACTGTTCCAATAAACCCAGCGTAAGCTGAAAACATCCTAAATAGAAAGTGCATTTGACATAATAGTTTCAACTTACAATGGGTTCATTCAGAGGCAGCCCATCTCAGGCCGAACAATGCACTGAGTGTGACTAGTTCACACCATCACAAGGTTGGGAAAAAAAATCACAAACGTAACCATTTTGAGCCAGGGACCATCTGTATTGTGGTTCCTGTCTTCAGAGACAACAGAAACCTCTTCTTAGACAAGAATCACAATTTATAATCCTCAAAATGTTAAACTTAGTTTAACAATCTACAGATTCAAACAAAGCCAAAGTAGGCCCACAAGACCGTTTGTGCCATTCGCTAAGACACACGACTCTGTAATAACCCTCACCACAGCCCCTCAGGGTGAGTCCCAGAGGTGGGTGAGGCTTGTAGCTACGGACACTAACAAAACCAAAATCAGAGTACGCAGGTGCAGTCAAGACATATGACTTCTCCACTAGCATATGCACAAATGTTTATCAGCAAATCTGATCTTTGCTTTAACTCCCTCTCATGACCTAAAAAGGAGTCCACCACACACACACACACACACACACACACACACACCACTTCAAAAACATAATTCGTACTTGCATTCAATTCTGGGCATTTGGAATAGACCTAATGGGGGATTAAACCTCTCCTCCAACCCATTGCTTAGTCTTCTTTGAGGATGAAGGATTTTGCATAACACAAGTCAGCATATAAAAGATCTTGTATAGAAACAGACTTTCAAGTGGTCCTCATTAGAGTGATTCAACTAATATACAAAGGACCCAACACACAGCACAATGTCTATTAGAAGAATGATTAATTTGTTCCCCTCAAAATCCTAATATCTACACAGAAAAAATACCCGATACACATTTTATCATTCTTTACCAGTATAGTCATACAAAGGAGTATCACAAAAGCGAAAGAACACATTTGGTTTGACTCACAGTTCTAAATTTAATATAAAATTGCTAAAACCACCAAGACAAACATGACTATGAAATATTTAACGATCTTCACCTAAATTCAAGTCACCATTCAACCACCAATACCTCTGCTCTCCTTACAGGAACTTCCCAAAAGTAAATTTTGGAATTAACAGGACAAATTTTTCTAGTGATAGAAATTAGGAAGAAATTGGTTGAAGGTGGTTCCTTGGCTGTCAAACTTTTTCTCAATAATATTTTGTAAAATAAAAGCATCAAACAGATCTTTACATTAACTTACAATCTATCAAGCAATACTGGAGCAAGCTTTAAATATTAGCCACATTCTGTCAGGGCTGACTAACATTAAATCAGCATCAGTCTCATGTCTTACAGTATCCACAGCTCATCTTCTCAAAACCACTTAAGATTTCATAATTAACTCAATTAAACAATCTAAGTCATCTCCTTGATCATTGACATGAAGGGATAATTTTCCCCCAAAATAGTACCTCTTTCCTTGACATGATTTAATCTGTGGTTAGAGTATTTAACAGGATTTCTTTCCTTCTTAGAAAATAAAATATACACCTTTCCAATATGAAAAACACTAACTGATAATGCTATAGCTTAACCAGGTCAAAAGGGGTTTTTTTTTTTTTTTTTTAAGTTAAAAAAAGAACCTAACTGCATCTTTGGACCTTATGTGAGGTAGTGTCCAGGGTCACTGGGACCCCCACTTGGTCAGTGCAGCTGGGTACCAATTAAAGACAGAAACCCAAGGGTTCACTCAAAGCCCCTTCCCAGCTCTTCATCCTAGTGGAAGCCATGGGCACAAAGGAATGCGGCATTCCACGGAGGACTTTGGGGAATGGCTGCTTGAGAACATCAAAGTGGCTCACGTCCCCCAAGTATAAAGCCAGTGACTGCTCTCAGCTTCAATGCAGTACCATCCACAGCAGCCAAGGTCTGGAATCACCTGAGTGTCCGTCAACAGGGGATGAAGGGAACGTGACCCGAACATACACAGGAGCAATACTCCACCACACAGCTGAGATCCCTGTCATCTGCGACAGGATGGATGGAGCTGGAGGATATACGTTAAGCAAATGAGCCAAGCAAAGAAATGGAGCATGTTCTCACTCATAAGCAGGAGCTGAGAGCAGATCTCATGGAGGCCAAGAGTAGGTGGTCAACAGGGCCCAGCAGAGCCCACTCATAAGCAGGATGGGCAGAGGCTCGTAACGGGGACAAACACACAGCCTCATGGGAGCACAAGACCTACTATTGATAAATCAGCAGGGGGATGGCAGTGGGTCATCTACTGTGTATTTCAAAACAGCTAGGAGAGAATAACTTGAACATTACCAGCATAAGGAAAAGAAAATATTTAAAGTGAAAGACATCCCAAGTACACAGATTTCATCAATACAGGGATGAATCAAGATATCACATGCACTCTGAAAACATGTACACATATTATGTATCAACAAAAACAAAAACCAATGACAGAACCATTTGTGAAGCATGTGCAGGAGAAGAATGGGAAGCCTGACATGATGTGGCTGTGTGTCCCCACCCAAATCTCATGCTGAACTCTAACCTTTTGTTGGAAGTGAGCCCTGGTGGGAGTGACTCATGGGGGTGGTTTCTAATGGTTTAGCACAATCCCCCAAGTGCTGTCCTCATGGTAGTTCTGAGATCTGGTTGTTTGGAGGTGCATGGCACCTTCCCCTTCACTCTCTCTCCCCTTCCAGCCATGTGAAGACATGCCTACCTCCCCTTCACCTTCCACTCTAAGTTTCCCCAGAGGTAGAAACCTGTACAGCCCACAGAACTGTATGCCGATTAAACCTTTTTTTTCCTTATTACCCAGCCTCAGGTAATTCTTTATAGCAGTGGAAGAACAGTACAGTCCTCAGGACCAGCAGTGTTTTCTTTCTCCCCAGCAGCCAACAAGGTCCCACACACTAGCTGGTTTTCCAAAGCCTTTGCCAGAATGCTGAGGCTGTTTTGGGGATACGGACTTTCCCCATCTCTGGCAAACCAGATGGGGCATCCTATTTGCCTCTTACCACCTTTCTCAGACAAACCCTACCTCTGAAACATCCTCCGCCAGGGGCCTCCTTCAGCAGCAGCAAAGCTGAGTATTCCTTGCACCTCCCTTCTTCTGAACAAGTAAACATCTTAAGCTTATTTTTCCATCTTCCCAGCTCATTGAAAAAAATATCTTATGCTTTCTATTTTCCTAACACACACACGGAAGAGAAGTGCCGTGAGGGCAGGGGCTCTTGCTTTCCCGGATCTGAGCCTGGCCCTCAAACACTAGACGAATTCATACTGACACGATATCTAGAAGCAGAAATGCAAATATCCACATGGCTTCAAATACCCTAAGGATCTAACAGGCCGAGTGGCCCATGTAACTATGGTTTGTGCTGGGCCATTCAACTGGTGTCCAAATCCCTGTCCAAGTGAGCTCTTTAATTTTGGGACTTTTCAGACAGCTGTTTTTTTTTGTTGTTGTTGGTGGTGTTCTGTTTTGTTTTTATTAAAGGGATCTATTACAGTTACAATCAAGAATATCCCAGGCCGAGTGTGGTGGCTCATGCCTGTAATCCTAGCACTTTGGGAGGCCAAGGTGAGCGAATCAAATGAGGTCAGGAGTTCAAGACCAGCCTGGCCAACATGTTGAAACCCCATCTCTACTAATACAAAAATGAACCAGCCATGGTGGCAGGCACTTATAATCCCAGCTACTCAGGAGGCTGAGGCAGGAGAATGGCGTGAACCAGGAGGTGAGGCTGCAGTGAGCCAAGATCACGCCACTGCATTCCAGCCTGGGCAACACAACAAAACTGTCTCAAAAAAATAAAAATACACCAATACGCCCAGTGAGTTCTTCACCAACATCAGATACATCAGTTTAAAGAAAAATAATATGAATGCATGTTTTTAAATTTCAGTGTTGAATTTAACCATATCTTTTAAGAAGATATGAAGATAGAAGTTCCCCAAGGATCGGGGGAGAAAAAAGCAGTTAAGAAAATGTTAAAACCTCAGGAGAAAAACAAGTATGGGGTAAGACCTCAAGGCAAAACTTTTTCCTTGCACTTTGATTTCAAAAGAACAGAGATGCCCAAAATATGAACTCTCCCATCTGCATTTTATATTCCTCTCTGTCCTTTGAAGGACTGGAGATGGGATTCCAGGTTCCAAAGTGCCCGGCCAGGGCTCACATCAGGCCAATTCCTCTACGTCCTTTGAAAGGCTGGAGATGGGATCCCAGGTTCCAAAGTGCCTGGTCACGGCTCACATCAGGCGGCATCTTTCACAGCTGTTTACTCCCCTGACTGTGCTTAGAGAGCTCTGTGGCCCAATTTACACAAAAAGGTCCTAATTTACACACGTTCATCACTTTGAGCAGAGTCTCAAGAAATGAGACAAATATTGACATTCCACAGAAGCAAGTATTCTCTTCCGAAAAGTCAAGTGTGAGGTTCCCATGAGCCAGGCAGCTTGGTTACAGAAAGCACCGGCTGACTTGCTGGTTTAATGTTAAATGCATTTAAAATGTTAAGTGATCCGACCCCCCTCCCAGTGGGTGTGTACGTTGAGCTGGTTGCAGTAGTGATGCACAGACCACGTGGTTTTGCTTCAAGCAGAGGACCCCACACCCAGGAAGAGGCCAAAGGACGGCATCGAGGTCTAGGACAGTTCTAAGGAGAGCTGCAGTCTGAATGCCTCGTCTGCAAATAGTCTCTCATTTCAGAGGAAATCACTGAACAGTGTTCGTAACACGTGAATTTTAAAAATTCATATTTCTAATTTCATCCCATTAGAACTTTTGAAGAACAGATGTGCACCTGCTCCAAGTCAATGAGAGGACACTCAGTCCCTCACAGGTCCTCGGCCTCCGCCTCTCACCTAGAGAACGTCAGCTCAAGCCAATCACAGCACAGTGCGATTTTCTATAATATGCACGCCTGCATCTGAGCTGAGATGTGAATGTCCGGAATGTGCCTGCCAGGCCCAGGAAGAACTGCAGCAGCTGTGGGGACATAAGCCGCTAAGGAATCCGATTTGGAGGGAACTCGAGGCAACTAAAACTAGTTCCACTGGTTTTTCTTAGCAAGGCTTGACCAGGCAAACTGTTATCACTGTTGCTAATTCATGGTAATTGGGATGGGGACTTAACAGTAAGTAATTAGAGCAATTCTAGAATTTGCTACTCAATTACAATGGCACAGATTCCTGAGAATGGAAGAACTGTTGCCCAGAATAGAGTTCAACAGGTCCTCCCCATACCCCAGGAAACATGACATTTCCATGCACCCCTGCTTTGTTCCCTGGCCACCTGATCTCAGCCGTCTGATGGCATCACTCCCCAGAGCTGGAAACACCTGACCTCTTGTCACCCTCCCATCTGCCCTGCTTTCCTCCAGCCCGGGATACTCAGCGATGCCCACATACAGGACCCGGAAACCAGGGTTATCCCAAACCAGTGCCTGCATTCAAAGTCCTCCATGGCAGGACAATCACCAACGGCCAATACTCCCAGAACCTTCCACCTCAAAACGGGAGCACATCTGGATTCAAGCTGACAACGCTGCATTCTCTTTGCCATGTACATATGGAGGCATGTCAGGTTCCACCTAAAGGTATCAAGTTTCACGCTGGTCAGGAGCCCAAACCTAGTCACTCTGCATGATCTCAATTCACCATCCACAGAGAAGCCTGCAGTTTTCCTCTGGTGCACGGTGTGGACGGTGGATGCATTTCCTCTGAAAACTTGGAGACGGGATCCTGGCCAAGAAGGCCAGTCACCCTAGCCCCTGCAAGGCCCAGACGTGCCCCTCTGCTGTCTGCACACAGTACCCAAGTCTAGCAGTGCTGGCTCTGTGGTGGGATCCATCTGGGCCTCAGAGGACCCGGGGCACAGGAACCGTGCAGCCTGGCTGTAGCCAGAGGCCTAAAGGATCCCCACGAGGCTCTCCAGCCAAGGTGCCCCCACCACAGGCAGAGCCATTCAAGAGAACTGCCAGCTGAACTGGAAACGTCCCAATCTGCTCAGCCAACACAGAAAGATAACAGCCACCTACAGCTGCTGAGCCCCGAAACGTGGCCACTGGGCCTGAAGGGCTGAATCCGGAATTTAATCTGTGAAGTTCTTTTCAAATGTGTTTGGCTATGTAATCAAATCTTTATTCTAATTAAATTTAAAGGAGCCTCTGGCTATGGGCTCCCTTGTCGGGCATCACAGCTCCAGGGAATAAGAATGGGAAGGAGATGCCCAGAGCCTCTCTGCATTCTCCGCCCTAATTCAGCACGTCATCATAAGGAAAGGCACTCCAGCAGGAGAGGTGTGCACAGGAAGAACTGGGTTGGCCCTGACACAAGCATGACCCCCATGGCATCACAGCTGCCTCAGCCAACAGGCAAAAGACAATGATGCCCACCTGGACAGGTCACCGGATATGATGATGCACCCCAAGCCCTAGTCCCACAGCAGCCAGAGACCACCCGCTGCTCGTCCCAGGTGAAACACAAGCCCTAGTCCCACAGCAGCCAGAGACCACCCGCTGCTTGTCCCGGGTGAAACAGGCAGAGCTGCCCGAGCCCTCAAAAGCAGGAAGAATTAAAGAGGCAATTCCCGTGATTCCCACAACACACATGACACTCCTGGGAGACAGACACAGGCTTCGCTGTGAAAGTGCAGAGGACAGTGCAGTTCCTAGGTGGGCTGCTTCTTCCAACGATCAGGGAAGAAACCAGATCCGTTTCCTTGTAGGAGAATCATTTGTACCGTGATTAGACAGAAGGTGGCCGATGTTATCAAATCATCAAGCACTGCACGGCTGTGTCTCCAAGGCGGGCTTGGAAACTTCCAGCCACCCGCCTAGAGGCCACAGTGCTTACAATGGAGATACGGGTGACTGAGGTCTGGCTTCCTCAGGGAAGCAAAATTTGAACTTTCGTCACTGAGGAATCGCTCATTTACAGTCACTCACCCTCAATGCAGAAGAGGGCTCAAGACACTGCACCAGACTTCAACACTCAGGGTTAGGGTCAGGGTCAAATTCACAAGATTTACAAAATGTATTTACTTGGGATGCCAGAAGAGATGTAGCTTCACACCGCCCCAGCTGCAGGGTTTGCTTAGCCCTTTCACCAGTGGATCTCACCAACAAACACATCCACGCCTCATCCATGGCAGCACAGAAAACCACTTGGAAGACAGCCACTCCCACCAAGCTTCCTGACTTTGGTGTTTAAAATCTACATCATTTAAAATCTGTATCTCATACGTGAGATTACACTTCTCCGAACAGACATTGCGATTGTCATTTCACCCAAAAGGGCTTTAGGAAATGACACGCGGTCCAGACGCCAGAGGTCGCCGGCCGCCTTACTCTAGCCTAATTCCTTTGTGCCTGTATGGAGGCTTCACAGATACAGCCCGGTCACATTAATGACCATATGAGAAGCTCAGGGCATAGACGAACTCAGTGCTGAATTTTTCCATTTTTCGCCCTTTTGTTTTATCCAGAAGACAGCTGAGAGAGGCTCCGGCAGATCATCTCCTCGAGTATAATGACTCCAGCCACTTCTCTTCACCCCAGGTCACCCCTCAGTCACACGCTTTTGAGAAGCCAAAGCAATTCTGTTCTCTTCACGCTGGGTTCCAAGCACTAAATTCCTCCGTTTTATCAATTAGATTATCAAGCAGCCGTTTGTAATCTGGACTGCAATCTGATACAAAATTTAAGGCTAAATTAGGTTGCGGTAACAGCTCCTATTTACGTTATAGACAAGGCATGAATGAAAACTTTAATCTGTTCATAGGACCAATTTTGTAAACAAACCAATTATTCAAGCAATGATTGTCTTCAGTTAGATGCAAATTTCTTTGCTCATAAAAGATTTTCCAGTAGGAATTTTTAAATCCATGGTCTGTGTTTCCTGAGCCTGTCTCTGCACCATCCCCTGAGTGCACAGCAGAACTTCTCAGGGCATCCCATCAGCAGGCCCACTGAAGAGAATAAGCCCACAGCCCCCAGCCCAGGAATCAAGTCCGAGCCCCAGCAGCCCCTCGTCCAGCCGGGACTTCCTCACCAGCACAGCACCCAGAGGTCTTCCAGGTTTAATGCCACGTGTGCGTGGAAAGTAGAGTGCTGGAAAGACCACAGGGGACATTCTACAAATGCAAATTCCCTCCTGGAACAGCCCAGCAACCCTCTGTACCGTCCCCAAAGTACCCATGCCAGGCAGGCATAGAGAGTCTAATGGGGTGCCTAGGAATCAGCATTTAACACGATTCTGATGAATAAAAAAGTTTGAGAGGCCGGTCAGCGAGGGGCTGCTGTGGCCTCCACTCATTTGCAGGCTCTGAAGAGACACCGATTCAGGTAACAGGCCAGACAGGACAGGACAAGGATGGGAAAGTGGAGGGCAAATTCCATGGACCACCAACCACCCCGCCATCCCCACTGAGACTCTGTGATTTAAGGAGAGGCAAAGCCAGGGAGAAAAGATGCTCGCACCATGCGAGGGACTGAGATTTCACCTAAAACGCACAGCATGTGGCTGAGGGCCAAGGTTGGGTAAGCCGGGAGCACAGAACGGGATTCACAGGCCCAGAGGTGCCCCCCACACCCAGACCCCGTGTAGACCTCCCAAGTACTGCCTGTGTCTCCTGCCTGGTTTATTTCCTTCCCCCCTTCTACTGTGTTGGTTTCTCAGCCGCCCCCCACCACCACACACCCCTCTCTACAAGCTTGGTGGACTGAAAAGGGCGGGGGGGGGTGGTAAGAGCTGGGGTCTGGGGCCAACGTCCTGCCTGAGACATTAGTTCCAACCCACCCAGCTGTGATGTGAGCCCGAGATTTCTCAAATGTGAGATGGGAAGGTAACTGAACCCACTTCCCAGGATGGCTGTGGAGACTGAGATCACATAGCCACACATCAGCGTCCAGCACACGTGGGACCCCAGCCGTGTTGCCCTTGGTGGGAATCCCTCTATGCCCCCTCTGCTACCAGAGCCAACTCCCAGCAGTAGCTGTGGAGGGTGCATCCTCTATTCCCACTCCACTCACCTATCGCTCCACCCAGTGACCTGCCACGCAGCGGCCACCAGCAAATCCGGCCCCACTGGATAACCGACCACCACCAACCTCCCCCCACTTTGAGGCATCTTCCACTTGCAGTTCCGAAGCAGGGAGAAACCGCCCTCAAGGGCGCTCACCTGTTCCTTATTGCACGTAATGACCAGCCACGCAGGGCCACCAGCAAACCCGGCTCCACCGTCCAGGTTCTGGTGGGTTACTGCCCCCCTCCCCCACTTCCTCCGGCGGTGTCTGGGAGGCTCAGAAACTGCCCTCCAAGGGCACTCATCGGTTCCTTATTGCACTAATACCTCATTTACAGAAGTCCACTTTGACTTCCAGCACTGCAAGTGTGACAATTTAGGAATCCTGCTTGCAAGCTCCAAGAGCTTGAGGTCACGTCCACCTCACCAGCATCCCAGAGACCCAGCACTGTCCCACTCTGTGTTTAAAATTCCAAAATACTCTTTCAAAATGCTACTGGCATTTGGTTTGCACATCTTCAACAGAATCCATCTTCAACAGTTGGATTCAATCATAACATGTGAGTTACACATCTGCCAAGTTGTAAAGCCTCATACATTTATAACATTTTATGTATGGTCAAACGGTTCATTAATATAAATTATGAAAGTCTCTAAGAAACAGATTTTTTTCTGGCATTAGATGGCCAAAGGAAAACTGGGTTCTGGTTGGCTTGCAGGCCTGTAGAGGCAGACATATCTGCTGACACAACCAAGCTCCTTCCCACTGACATGGCCGCATCCCAGGCCCCTCACCCGGACGCCCGCAGGCCCCTGGAGGAGCAAGCTGACCTGCCCACATTTCTCAAATACACAGCTGTTGCTCACACTGCAGATAGAGTTCAAGGCACGAGCAGGCCACCACACTAAAAATACCACGCAGCGTCCACGCCAGGTGACGGTGGTTTTCACTCCATCCCAAAAGCCCCATGTATGAGTTTACAGCCATGATTACTACATGAATTTTTAGACCCTCAAGACATACTTTGTTTACTTTTATGCAACAAAGTTAAAAGACTATCACTCAGATATAGGCTCTGAAACTGTGGAATAATTATTTGGGAACAGAGCCTCTGCCAGATCAGGATAAGCACTTGGGACAACACCCCGTGACCTCGGTCCACACAAACCCATCCAGACCAGAGGCCTCCCGCACTGCTCTGTAATTTCTGTGGATTTCTGTAAATGAGGTATTAGTGCAATAAGGAACAGATGAGTGCTCTTGGAGGGCAGTTTCTGAGCCTCCCAACCACACGGCCACATTAAGGCTGAAGCCGCACCACCTCCAGAAACACTGTCCGTCGCCGAGGTGTGCCTGGCTTCTCCCTTTTTCCAGAACTTAACAAAACCTGAAAGGACAGGTCTGTGTAGAAAACCACAAACTACTTGCGATTCCTCTTCCCAGGTCAGGCTGTAGGAAGCTCGTCTCGGCCCTCACCGTGGTTCCCATAAGAAATAAAGTCAGATTTCTAGTCCCTGTCTCCTGGGTGGTGTGGCAGGCATACATACCTTCAGTTTCATGAGGAAAGGCGTGGCGAGCCCCCTTCCTTCAGTAAAGCTGCACAGTTCCCCGAACCCTGATGCCATCCCCCTCACGCCACTGTGAACACCTGGACAGAGCACATTTCAATGCGCGCACCTTCGTGGGCTGGTTTTCTATTTCTCCACTAAATCACCCCAAAGTTAGCGCCCTGAACACTGACTTATTTTCTCCCATTTCTGAAAGCTGGAGTCCAAAACAGGTCCCACCAGCTAACGTCGAGGTGTCGACAGGGCTGGCTCTGGGGAAGCGACCGTCTCCTCGCCTCCCGCAGCCTCTAGAGGCTTCCGCATCCCCTGGTCCATATGGCACCTACTGTCTTCAGGACCCACAGCAGCCCTGACGGCCCCTCAGCAGGAAGACGCAGAATGTCAGGAGCCCGGGCTCCAGTGCTAGGGCCAAGCCTCCGCACCCTCCCAGCTCCTCACACACGCCCGTGCGAGCTAATAGAGATTCCACTTTAAGTAGTGTCACCTGTGTAAGGGGTAAGTGCCCAGCTGTGAACTGGTTAACCTCGCTCACACAGACCCCGGGAATAACCTCACAGGCCATGGACCACTTCACAATGAGTGACCACCTGCTCGGGGACCTCCATGGCCCAGTAGAGCCCTCCGGTGCCTCCCCGTGGACTCAGGGTCTGCAGCACCAGAGGACCCTGGATAAAAAAGACAGCTCCCATGTCGGGACGCACTCACCAGCGGTTGGGTTCCCGGTACTTTAAGTAGCCAAGGTGGACAAGCCGGGCCCTGTGCAACTCCATCACAAGAATAACGGCTGCACGTGGTGAGTGAACGGGTGACCACCCCTCAGCCCAGATGGCCCCTCTAAGCACATCACCGCCGTGACCTCCAATGAGACTCAGCTGCTGGCACAGTCCAGGTATCGGCCCCCAAGAACATTCTGGATCACAATTCACAGTAGTGATTGCGATCAGGGCCACACATGGCTGAATGTATTTACAGGAGGATGCCACAGCCGATCTGGCTGGACTGAGAACATTTCCCACTGTACATTCTTACAACACAATTTTATTTGCGCTTTATTAAACTTTTACGGCTTTTTTCTGCTTATCTACTTTATGGGAGTGTTTCTTGTTCTTATGACTGCAGTGATACTTTAAGCTACAACTATTAATGTGTAAAATTAGTTTGGAAGACGCCTTCTCATTAAACATTTCACAAGCAAGCAGTCAGAGGCACCTAACCCGGAGGCCTGTTTTCTTCTCTGAGCCAAACCTACATTGGACTCAAAGAAAAGGGCACACGGAGAGGGGCTGGATCTCCAGCGCCCATTCCTAGGGGGCCTCCTGGGGAGCAGATATGGAGGGAGAAGCCCTGGGCTATGGCACCGTCGTACTAAAGAAAAGTCCATTTGGGTAAATGTAAGTGCCAGACTTAAGAGATTAAGTAAACCATGAAAAGAAACCACTAACCACAGCTTCTCCAAAACAGAACTAAACTCCCTTTAGTTTGAATTGGAAAAGCAGAAGTGCTGATCAGGATACAAAAAAAAAAAATGACAAAGTATCTGAACACAGGAGAATAATCAAGGGCCACTGTCTCTTCCTGTGTCAGTGGGAGCCTCGCATCTAAGCTGGATTTAGAAGGTTGCTGCTTTGGACTGAAAGTTATCCTCAAACCGTTTGTAAGCAAGTGGAGCAGAACGCTTCAATTATTTCAAGGTTTAGCGGTAAAGCTCTGTAACTCTCAGAACTATTTTAATTGGTGTAAATTTTAAAGTGACTCAATCTGTTGGCTGGAGTATCTAACGGCTTACCCACGGGGTCATGTTGGAAAATTATTCCAATTGCCTTTTTTTCCTACTGAAGATGCATTTGAACGTTCTTGTAGTTTGCAGTTGGCTGGTTCTGATGTTTGGTCCTGAGGAGGTCCAAGTACCCGGAGAGGAAGAATCTGAAACCTCAAGCCATTCGAGTGCTGTCTGGGGAGATGGAGACCCCAACCCGAGGGCCACTGACGGACTCAGCACGGGCGCAGGGCCGCCCGAGGCAACGGGCCACGTATTTGCCGCTTACAAAACAACATAAGCACGCACCCCTAGTTGTGCACACACGCTCTGTACACGCTCACGTCTGCCCATACCAACACCAGCACACAGCCCCAGGTGTGCACACACGCTCTGCACATGCTCACATCTGTCCGTGCCAACACCAACACACAACCCCGAGGTGTGCACACACGCTCTGTACACATCTGTCCCACCAATGCCAGCACATATTCTGTATGCACTCACATCTGTCCCTGCCAATGCCAGCACACATCCCCAAGGTGTGCACACACGCTCTGTACACGCTCACATCCCTCTCTGCCAATATGAACACACGCCCCCAGGGGTGCACACACGCTCTGCACATACTCATGTCTGTCCCTGCAGCCTGAGTCAAACAGTCACAGAGAGGCAGAGGAGGAGGAGGAAGGACGCGATGGGCACCGAGGTCCTGGGCCGGTTCCCCTCCCTACCTCGGGAGAGACCCCTCATGTGATCCTGCCGTCACTCACCCTTCCGCCTCCATCCTCCATTCTCCCACATGGATCAGGAGGACGCCCACTGCACAGAGCTGTGATGAGCATGAACAGAAGACGGCAGAAGCTCACGCCAATGTGCTGAGCATGGGGCCTACGGAGTGCTTCTTTCTGCTGTGGCTGACATCATCAAACAAGAGGCTGACACGAGAATGTCACTCGCTGAGAAACTGAAACGTGTGACCTAGGAGCCTCTGAAGGTCTAAGAACAAACCAACAAACCAAACGGTTTTGTTTGTTTTTCAAACACCATAGCCTGTTTTTTCTTTTTTTTCCATGCTCTACCTTGGGTATTATTTATTTTAATTTCAAATTAAGTCTAATAAATACACAAAATCACAGGACCGAGCATGGAGCATTGTTTCACTTCATGTCCTCCAGCCTTTAGGACACATTAAGGAAAGACATGATTCCAGGATTCCCATTAGAAAGGCTGCCCTGAGGCACCTGCTGGGGCAGCCAAATTGTAGCACTTGATGCTGCCCCCAAGCTGCTTGAATGAAGCAGAAGATTCTGGAGGTCTCTTCTCTTCTGCCCCTAGCCCAGGAGAGAAGGTGGGAGGAGAAAGGTGAGAGAAGACAGGAAGAAGGAGGGGGGAGTGAGGGAGAGAGGAGGGGAGAGGGAGGGAGACAAGAGGGGGGAGAGAGGGAGAGAGGAGGGGGGAGGGAGGGAGAGACGAGGGGCGAGAGAGGGAGAGAGGAGGGGGGAGAGAGGGAGAGAGGGGGGAGAAGGAGAGAGGAGGGGGAGGGAGGGAGGAGGGGCATGTTCCATCCACCAAGGCAGCTGCACTGCAGAGAGAATGGAGGATGTGTTGCTTCTCAGGACAGCAAGTTCAAGCTGTTTATAATTGTTAGCATAAACAGTGACGAGCTGAGGACAGGGCTGCAATTGGAGATGACAACGTTTTATTTTCATAGTTGATATTGGGGACCTGGGCCTAAAGCACCATGCCTTGCCCTTTTTCCAGATGGGCCAATGCCTCTCTCTACTTGACTCTATTTGACTAAATACCCGATATTGACTAGGAATTATGACGTGGAAATGTTAAGCTCAGTCCAGTTCAATTCAGGAAGCATTTATCAAGAAACTCCTAGACCAAGGGCTGTGTTAGACACTGGGTATGGGGTGACGGGGATACGAAGATGTGGAATTAGAACTCAAGAAGCTCAAATGCTCTCATTTAATTCCCTAATGCAATTACCTAGCTTCAACCTGATGGCTGTAATGTCTAAATTCACTTTTTCTTTATTCCAGTTCTACATAACAAGGCATAAATAATCACAGAGGAATGATTCTGTGTTGGACTATTCAGTGGACAGAGAAGAGCATTCTGACCGGTGTGAGACACTGTCTCCGTTCCCAGGGAGCCCGTGAGGTGGATGCACAGAGTACACGCGTGAAGATTCAGGAGCACGAGCGTCAAGTGATGGGAGGGGCACGGAGGCAGCACCAGAAAGATGCCTGCTGAGAGGCTGCTGCAGCCAGGCTGGCCGGGAAGGTCACGGGAGTGGGCACAGGCATCTCCCTCCAGCCGCACTTGGTTTTCATGAGGACGCGCGCAGGGAAGGGGATGACACCGAAATGCTGTGGCGCTGAGGGGAGGAGGAGAAGGACACAGGGCCGAGGGCTGGCCACCACCCCTTGAGTCCATGCCCCTCTGAACGCTGCCAAAATCAGCCCCAACGGGGAGAAATGAGGTGGGTGAAAGAGGTGGACACACTTGGCTCCCATGGAATTCACAGATTCCAGTCATTAAAAATCCCTTCTGAGTTTTCATCTGGAAAACTTTGCAAATGTATTTAGGGACAGGAGGCAGAAGATGAAGCCAACACAGTTGGGCTCAAACCGCCACCCTTCTCCTTCTCTCTGCATCCAGGACCCTCCCTGGGCCCCTGAGTGCGAGAACCCGGAGCTGCCCAGCCCAAGGGCGTGGCCCCTGATCAGAGGAGGGAGCCGCACGGCGGGGCCCCCAGCACGTGGATGGCAGGATCTGTGCTATCTCAGTCCCAGGGCCCCAAGCAGAGAAGGCCTGGGGCTCCCAGCTGAAGTTTTGCTGTCTCCTCTTGTCACCAAAGTCGAAAAGAACTGAGTGGGACCAACGCCGCACCTGGCGGCTCCTCGGTGGCTGCCGACGTGGCCCTCAGGCTGCGGGTGAGACCTTCTAGGGGAGCCCAGACAGCGGTGATCATCACAGCCACGAGTGCTCCAGTTGCCCCAAAACTCAAGCATAGCCTGAGGAAGGCAGCGCCCGCTCAGATCCCCGTCCGGGCTTGTGTGGCACACTGGAGAGGCACACGGCACCAGAGCATGGCACTTTAAGTGGCTTTGTGGTGTGTAGGAACACAAAGTGGGGTCTCGAGTGGCTCAGAAGTCACTCCCACCAGCCTGCGGGACCCGGACGGCCCCTTTGGACTGGCTAGAGTCTCTCCAGGGCGGGCTCCAAAGTCCCAAGGATGAGGTGAGCGTCGGTCTTGCTCTGAGGAAAGCTCCTGACAAGTATCCTGAACATGCAGGCACACAGCTGGCTGACTCATTTGAAGGGACCTGCTGAGCCACGAGCCAGGGTTGGCTAGAGAGAACTCAACTAACACACGAACCCTGCCCAGGCGCCCACCTGGGGCGCCCACGAGAAAACTACAGAAGCTGTGAAGACGGAGGTGTCCACAGGGCTGGGAGAATCCTGGGAGAAGCCGCACTGGGGACCGGGAGGGACGGAGAGGGCTGGGCCCCACAAGCAAACGAGGGAGGCACTCGGTGCCCTGTAGACTCCTCTGCACTCACAGCTGCAGGCCTGGCTGGCAACACGACCTTGTCTGCAGGGGCCCAGGAGCACGTGTGTTTGGCAGGAGCTGCCCTCCTGGAGCCACACTACGGGTACCGTCATTTTAGAGGCAGGTACCTGATATCAGCTATGACAATCAACCATACCACCCTGTATTACAGCCGTGTCCTCAGCGGGTCACTCTTTGTGCTGACAATTACAAAGAGTTTGAACTCACTGTCCAAAGAGGCAACAAGCCCTTCATTATCAGGGCCGCAGCCTCTGTGTAGCCCTCCACCCCCGCCGTTTCCCGTCGGGGCAACATGAAGACCCATGACGGTGACACAGAGCCAGTCCAGTAGCTTCAGTGCAAGAAAAATCACAAAAACTCAAACACATCCTAAACATGGGCAGTTGGTAGGAGCAGATTCCTCAATTCAACCTGTTCAGAGGCTTTCTGGGCTAGCACAGCTCTGATCACAGGCTTGCGCTTTCTGCTCCCCGTGAAGGGCGGCAAGGAGGCCGGGCTCTGCCATTCTGCAGGCTTCGCTACGTGGAACCTGCCCTGTGGCCTCGGTGGCCTGTGCCAGACAGCGTAACCGTTGCCCGCAGTGAACACTCGGCACAGCGCAGCAGGCTTGGGGAAGAACAGAAAGTGACCTCTAAGCCTGCAGAAGACGCTAAGCCACGCACAGCCTCACGCGCACTGCGTGTCAATCGCCTCCGAAGCAGGAACGAGCTCTTTATAGTTCCAGTAAATGCAAAGGCCGCCCTGGAAAACTGCATGAACCTTTCTGACAACTCACAGGTGGGGAGCCACTGCCTGAGACACAAAGGTAAAGAATTAACCTGAAACTGCATATTATAAAACCAAAAATACTGCATTAGAAAGTGACAGAGTGAAACCGTGAGGCTGACCACATGAGTCCCGGGAAATTTCACCAAATGTTACGTCAAAACTGGGAAACAGAAGAACCGCACCTGATGAAATATTCGATTAATCACTTGAGTCCTCCCCACATACGAAGCTCTGTAAAAAGTGTTCCCAGAAGGTAAAGTGAGCAGGAGGGCTGTGAACACACAAAGAGAGAGCCACTTCGTCCACGGACCACAACAAAAGAAACGCTAACGAGTGCCTATGACACGCTGGAGTCCAGGGCTCTGGGTGCAGCTGGGACGGGGATACTCAGGGTCCCACTGTCCAGAAGGGAAACCAGGGTGGAAACACCAGGGAGCCTGTCCCAGGGTGCAGAGCCAGTGAACGGTGGTTCATACTGGGCCAATCCCAGCTGCCAGGCTCTGGGGCTCCTCGGGACAGAATCCTGTTGGCTTCACTCTGGGGTGAGAAAGGCGGCACCATCCCCCAAAGGCACCTGGAGAAGTGGTGTTACCCTCCATCCCGGTCCCCGGCGTTACCCTCCATGCCCCTGTCCTCGGCGTTACCCTCCGTCCCCCTGTCCCTGGTGTTACCCTCCGTCCTCTCTCCCCAGTGTTGCTCACCATCCTCCTCACCTCCAGGCCCCTCTCCCTGTCCTCCCTCACTTTCCTGTTCAGCCAGAGCACATCACATGTCTCTTCCCTTTTCAAGAGGCTCAGCTGCACCCAGAGGCATTCCAGCCTATTCGGGATGGGGCATACACCCTGGGGAAATGCCAGCACAGGGCCGGAAGGGCCTGAGACCCTCTCACTGTCGCCCAAGAAGGATGGAACAGCCCACAGTCACGCTGATTGTCAGGCAGGATGAAAACTTCTGTGTCCGAAATGCTCTTTTCACTGGAACTGTTCAGATCATTCGTGAACAAATCCGTTAAGTACCAGCAAGGGCCATTCCCACTTATTCTCTGGCTACAGTTTTCCACCCACCAGCAACCACACTCCTAGGAATTATCCCTAACGCACAATCAGCGCCTTGTGCCTTTAGGAAAACCTCTTTCTCTCCAGCTTTGTCCTCCTTCCACAAAAGGTGCCTCTGACTGCCTCACTCACCACACCAGGATTTCACTCGGCTACGGAGGAAAATCTGCGTGGGGCTCAGAGGTGGGTGGTCCCTGCATGGGCAGCAGGTCTGTGACATCCTCCAAGGAGCCTGGCCCAGGCCTGCCTCACACGCCAGCACTCTGCCTTCTGGCCCTCGGGCCCCCGAAGCTGCTTTCCCTCCAGGTGTCATGCCCCGGGCAAGAAGGCTGGACAAGGGCCCAGGGCTGCTGTGGGTCGGGAAAGCCTCCTGACACTTCCCACTCCAGGAACCCCCATCAGCATCCCAGCATCTGGACCTGTGTCACCAGCCGCTCCGCCGTGCAAGACAATTGGATTTTCAGCTGGATGTGCTGCTTCCCTAAACAAAGTAGGGTGTTGTTACTGAGGAAAAAGGAAAAAATTTGCATCCTCTGGGCAAAACTGCGACATCCAGCCACCGGTTCTCACCACCCCAGAGATGTCCACCCAGGGCAGATAGTGTCTTCGACCAAGCGCCACTGACCCAGAGTGCAGTAATTAGTACACTTTCACCAGAGTCACCCACTCCTTCACCTTTACACCCAAGAAAAACATGTTTGCCAGGCAAATTAGGTGTCCAGGAGGTGTAAGGAAACCCCAAGCCTGCTTTAAGCCTCAGACTTTTGAGACCGTTGAGGGCCGTGCACACAAGAGCAAGGCTGCACCCGAAAGCTCTGCTCCTGCCAGACATCATGGACAGACCGCACGGCTCAGCCACATGGACCCTTCCAGGGGACCTCCGTGGTACACGCAATGATGTACACTTCGTTCAGCCTCGAACAGACCACGCCCTCATTACAGGGTCGGTGGTCCACCTCCTGCCATCAGCCCCCCACCTCACCGACGGTCTGTGTCTGCATCTGAAATAACTTTGCTGTTTTACCTGGGTACCAAAATGCAGCATCGTGATGTTTAAAGGTCTTTAAATACCAACACTCCGGGTGCAGTCCTTGTCACTTAAATCGCTCACTCGATACAGGCCTCACTCACAACTCTGAGGTAGCTCATACCTTCCCTACCTAACCAAGGAAGCAACGAAGGCATGGAAGCTGCAGCTCCTAAGGATTAGGATTAGGATTAGGATTCAATCTAAGGATTAGATTAGATTAAGGATTCAAACCAGTGATCTTCGTCGCATGCTGACCTACCTCTCAGGCTGAGATAACGTTCAAAATTAACCAGGTAGAACAGCGTTCCATAAATCAGCTGGAAATGGTCCTTGTGGATGGGCCTGTGGTTACTCCCTGAAGAACAAGACCATTAGCCCAAAAATCCACCTGTGTCACACTCAAATGCTTACATATCCAATTATTTTTAAAATCACCCAATCAAGCATGTTCACAACCATTTAGAGCCATATAGATTGTCTGCTTCGCTGACAATCAACCCAAGACCTCTGTCGGCAAAGGGCACGGTGCCAGGTCCAGAGAAGGTGGGACAGAGACACAAACAGGAACCTCTCCATCCCTGGGAGCCTTGCTCTGATGGGCCCGTGAGGACATGGTACAGACCGCGGGGCACAGGCAGATGGCAGGCCAGAAGAACGGGCTGCATTGCTGGGAGGCAGTGCTTTGAGCTCTAATGGATGGAACACTGCTAAACAGCGAAGGTGGAGAGAGGGCATGAAGAGGCAGCAAAGCACAGCCAGCCTCGGGGAACCAGAAGCCACAGGGACATCAGGTTGGGTGCTGCTGTCTGCTGCCCACCGGCTGGGGGACTGTACTGGGCCTGGAGGGACATCCCTGACACTCCCCACAAGATGCCAGGGGCACCCCCAGCCCCAGGTGAGAACCACGGATCCCATGGCGAATGAGGCCAGCCTGTGGGAAGTGGGGCTGGGACAGTTCTGCACAGCTTAATAGGAAAGTTGGGTTCTATTTTGTGGGGTTTTGGACACGCCGATGGCTAGTCAGGGCTGTCTGTCAGGAAGTGATATGAGGACAGACTAGAGAAGGGGCTGCCAAGGGCAGCAGAGCATTCGCTGCCTGGGCCCAAGGAAAAGGAAATAAAGGCTCGCGATGTAACAGTGGGGGGGAGCACAGAGGGAAGGAACTGGTGGAGACACAGGACTGGCCCCGCACAGGGCTTTGAGCAGCTTCCTGGGGGTCGTCCTATTAATTCTCCTCATGGCCCCAAGAGGCGGCTGTAAGGATCCCTCTCCTGAGGACAGAACTGCTCCAGAGCCACACAGCGAGGATCCACAGAACCAAGATCCGGGCCAGCTCCAAAGCGGGTGAACTTGACCCCTCACCCATGGTCCTGAGACAGGGATCGGAACCCCCTGGACACACAGACACAGGAACTGCAGGAAGGGGAAATAGACGCCCCGGACCAGTGGCAAGACCCAGGGTTTCAGCCCTCCAGGGCCACTGGGACCAGCCACTGCACAGGTGGACACACGATGCTTTAACTCACTCTGGGGGAAGGAGCCCTCACTCTCAGGGTGGAGATCGAAGCTCAATCGGGCCAGCCTCCCTGCAGGGCACAGCCTGAGCCACACATGATGCTGAGGTGCCCCAACGTTGGGGTGCTCAGAGCCACTCAGCTGAGATCGTGGTACTTTCTGTAACCACCCTCGTTTCTTTTTGGTATAGATCTGGACTCCATCCTTTGCAATGTGTGGGGTTCTAGGAAGAGGCTGGCCAGCCGGGGAAGTGTCCTGGGCTCTGTCCCAGTGATGATGAACTTGGCTCCCCACAAGAGCAGCCTGTTCACCACAGTGACCCCCGGGTACCACGCCTGCACCCACCTTGCTGAAGATAATTCACTTCTCATCCGTGAAAGAATAAAGCTAGACTAACTCAATTTCACACTCACTTCCAACTTTAACAACTTGTGTTAGGAAATCAAAGACAAGGACTCTGACCACGTCACAAACCCAGGAAGCAAAACCCGAGACTAACGGAACGATGCCACCTTCGCAGTTCCGAGCTTTACTAGTTGTTTTTCTTTTCTGGTCTGTTTTCCTCTTTTGGTTTAAATAATTAAAGATCCTCGTTGACAAGAAAAAAAATTCTCTATGAAACTAAAAAAAATGGTTCTAATTAAACATTTAAACATTCTTCCATATGCTTTATAAACAGTTGAAATTACAGCTCTACTTACTGTTAAGTACTTTAACCAAATGAAAGATTAATTATACAGACTGGTAATTATAAAAAATAAGGCTACATATTCATGGCATCATGAATAATTAATAAGAACTGTTTGATTTCATTCAGACCAGGGATTCTGTGCTAATAGGCTCTCAGCTGTCTTGAAATAATGGTGAAATTTTAAAATTACTTTTGTACTTAAACGTGTCCGCAAAGTGAAGCACAGCAGCTAACATCCATCGTGGTGCCCAGCAGAGCGACCCGCCCTACTATGGCCAACACCCTGATTCCCAAGGGCTGCATCCCAGGGCTGTGCTAGTGCAGAGAACGTTCAGGAAACAGACCAGGTGGCAGGAGGGGGTCTTGTCCTCAAGGAACCTCATGAGTCTTGCTAAGGGGACAAACAGCGAGAGAATGAAACCGGCAGCCACGGAAAACGGACAGCGATGCCCAGGCCTTGCCATGCATACCCGCTCACTGGCACCTCCCTGAGACCCGTCTGGCACAGGCAGCGGCAGGGTCCGGCCCTTGGAACGCAGGGATGGCAGAGCAGAGCCATCAAAGCGGGCGGCATGCCGACAGTGGCTTCTCTGCAAGAGCTCCTGGCTCTCAGGTAGCTGAGGGCTCCTCAATGGGAAATTCTGGCTGAGCTCCAGGGAAAAGCCGGTGGGAGGCCCATCTCCTCTGCCCCCATCTCCTCTGCCCCAACCCTGGAAGAGGGTCAGATATCAATGCTAACTCTTGTGCTGACTCAATTAATTCCAACAATTCAGAAAACAAACTTGCTTTAAGTATTAATTTCCTAAAAAGAACTAACATGAATTCAAATAATTCACATAATTAAAATGATTTTAATTGTTAATTTAATTAAAACATCTCCGTTTTCACAGCATCATGTACCTTGGTACTTTCTCCTTATTGCATTTCCCATCTTCCAGGGCAGGTTTCCTTCCACCCAGGGCAGCAGCGACTCTGGTGTCTCGGGTGTTCCCAGGCTTCCGTCAGCCCCTGGGGGGCTTACAGTTCTGCAGCGGTCTCCATCCTCCTTAATCTGCATAAGAACATCCGTCCGCAGGGATGTCCTGTGGCCCCGTGGCCACATCTGACGTGCAGCTAAACGCTGGGCGTGTCGCCTGGTGACAACAGATGACACAACTGTGGGCAAGGTAGCACCTCTGGGCGCCGACACTCTCGATGAGTTTTTTACAAGACCATTCTTTAATGGGTGAACCCTGACAGGAAACACTGAAGATTGTTTTTAACTATTTTTATATCGAGACAAATCTTTATCAAACGTTCACTCAATGCTAAATGTCACTTCTCCAGCCAACCCCTTTAAGAATACCTAAAACTTAAGACTGGAATGACGCTTTCAAACACATACTCTACTCATGCATTCTCGGGAGCAGAGAGCAGCTTAATATTTTCACGATACACAGGCATGAAGTTTGGCGAAGTCATTTTAATATTTTTACCTGAATATTTTAATAAAATCAGAAGATCATTTTCACTCTAATACTCTACTTACAATGTAATTTTCCATTAAATAAACAGTCAATGTTCAGTAACCCACATGCTAATAAACTTTTGAAAACTTTAGAAAGTATTAAGTATAATCAAAGATTACTTTTAATTTTCGAGCTGGCAAGAGCCTGTGTCAGGGACCAGAGTTGAGATTGAAGAGATAAAAGCACGATTATTTTCTTAAAGAAAAGCGAAATTCGTAAAAGAGACCACGTGATTATATAAAGCAACACAGAATCCGTTTTCCGAAAAGGCAAACGTGGACCACAGAACACCAGCGTTGCCCGTGATGAGAGAAACAGTTAAAAGGAAGAATTCACGGTGGCCCAGCATAGATCAGGTGTGGGAGGACAGAGAGGTGATGAAATGATCCTCCTTCTAACTTCCCAGAAAGGCACAAATGGCCAGCACTGTAACTGAAGACCACGCAGGCACCAGTGTGAACTCAGACTCCATGGCCAGCATCGTAACTGGAGACCACATGGGCAATGGTGTGAACTCAGGCCCCACGGCCCACACCGTAACTGGAGACCACATGGGCACCAGTGTGAACTCAGACCCGATGGCACCTGCCTGGGCTGCTCCAGCCCCCACCAGAACCTGTTCTGCAGCTGAACTGGAAGCTGATTCTGGAAGGAACTGAGAAGCATGAGGACGAGATCCTTCTACCTCAACAGGGATCAATTTTTTAATGATTTCTTTCTTTTAGAAAACTGTTAATAAAATACTTTGTTCCAAAATGACCAGGATTTCAGCAGCCTCTACGTTCCTTCAAGTCAATCAAAGCTTTCAAATAAAACCCGGGGCCGCCTGTGTACCTAAGAGCCTGGGCACTGAACATTCAGACAAAACGTCCAGGGTGAGAGTGTTCATGTCCCAGCGTATGTGTTTGAAAGCAGAGAACTGAGATTCTTCTGGGTTAATGCAGGCGATTGGGCCAAAAAACAAGGCACATCCACCTGTGAATGGGATGAGCTCCCAGCTGGCTGTGCAGAGGTTGTAGATATGAAGGAACTCACTTCCCTGCACACTGAAGGGCATCAGCATCTCCACGTCGACCGCACCTGGGCTCTGCTCGCCCCTCACAAGCTAGGATGACAGTGGCTGCTTGTGGACAGAATGTCAAGGACGGATGGACAGACATCCTGGACAGACACTGTACAGAGACCAGGGGCTGGGCAGGGGGAAGTGGCACAGCCTTGGGGCCAGCAGGGGCGAGGCCAGGAAGCCTCAGTGAAGGCCTGCATCTCCACATCCAACAGAAGCAGGAGCGGCCACCCAGTGTGGGCTGCAGCTGCGGTGAAGTGGCCAGTGGGACATAGCAGGAGGCCGTGGCCAGCCTTACCCCCAGCCCCGGAGGAGGGGCCCAGCTGCGGACACTGCCCCAGGAGCTGGCATCCTGAGCCCCCAGGGAAGGCGGGAAATTGCCCCTGGGCACTGGGCGCTCAGGCTGGAGGTAGTGAGACCTCGAGACCCTGCAGTCGGGGAGGCGAGGGCAGAGGTGGCCAGACTGCAGCTCAGTGAGGGGCTTTGTCAGGAAAGGCCCCCAGAGGCTGCCTCACCAGCCCGGGGGAGGTTACTTCCAGCCCAGAGGCTCAACAGGGCCCTTGGTGGTGAAGCTTAACCTTGTCCTCTGACAGAGGACCATCGAGACAGAGTCACTCAAACCTCTGCCAAGCTCTGCACCCAAGTGAAGCTGTTACCACAGATGCTGAGGCAGGCAGTGCTCATCTCAACTCTGTACAAGTGGTTTCTGTAGCCAGTTCTCCAAATTCTTAATGACAAACCACACTAAACGTGTTTTCAGTATCACCTATGCTCATAGCTATGTATAAAATAACTATCACCAGGAAAACTAGGTGGTGAACCCAGGAGGAGGAAATCCCCACGACGAGTCGAGAGAACACCAACGGACCGTTGGCTCTTCCCGGCTGAACCCAAGAGTGCTTGGCTGGGCTCACTTCCGTTCTAATTTCCAGATTTATTTTTACTTTCCCACCATTTCATTATGAAAATGTTCTAACATATTTAAAAAGTGGAAGAACAGTACAACGAGTGGTCAAGTTTTCTCCACACGGAGCTCCAACAACTGCTAACATTTCGTTAGATTTGCTTTCTCACTCTCTCTGTAGATCAGACAGAGAGACAGATTTGTTTCTCCTCTGGAGCCACTTGAAGTGAGAGGCTCCTGCTGCCTCACGGAGTCCTCAGGCACACATTCCCTAGGCATAAGGGCCCCTCTGCAGACGCAGTACCATCATCGGCAGACAAGAACGATTTCAGAGCATCGCTGTCCAGGTTATGTTCAGGTAGCACAATCGTCCCGAAAACGTCTTTTTTATCCTGGCCACACACTGTGCCGAGTGACTCTCCTTCCCCGTCTTCGTCAGGAACAGCCTCGCACCCCTTTTATCTGTGATCTTCACTTTTCGAGAGTCCGGGGCCATTTTCCTGCAGAATATCCCCTACCCCAGAGGCATCTGTTTCTAGGGCCATCATTAAATTCCCTACTATGCACCTCCATTCCCTGTAAACAGGAAGTTTCAGTCTCAAGGCGCGATCACCTTCTGTCAAACGCTTCTCGGCAGCTTCCGGGTGAGGCTGCTGGTTCACCAGGGGCGCGAGCTCCTACTCCTGGTCACTGACGGCGCGGCCGCGACCAGCACCACACACCGAATCAGAAACGTCTGGAGGGGCCGCCGGCAGCCGAGACACCTGGAGGTGTGAATGGCACAGGCGTGGGGCAAGAGCAAGGTCAAATCATAACGGAACTTCTGATTCCAGACAGTCCCACCTGGGTAAGATGGTGACATCTCCCTAGCAAGTATCTGAAGCCAGAAAGTACAACAGAAAATTCACGACCTGCCTTCGTTCACCCAGGCTGCTCTAACAACACACCACAGGCTGGGTAGGGGCTGGCGAACGACACAAGTTCATTTCTCACAGCTCTCAGTCTCAGTCTCAGGCTGGAAAGTTCATAGTCAAGGCCTGACAGGTTTGCCTGGTGAGGGCTTCCTGGTTCATAGACGGCGCCTTCTCACTGGGTCCACACACCGTGGAAGGAGTGAAGGAGCTCTCTGTAGTCCCTTTTTTGAGGGCACAAATCCCATTTATGAGACCCTCACGACCTCCTCACCGCCCAAAGCTCCCCCTCCTAGCACTATCTCCTCGCGGGTGACGATTCCAACTTGTGAATCTTGGGGAGACACAAACATTACAAAAGCCCATCATTTAATTTTTTTAAAGGCATTTTTGCTTCTACAAAGTCTCAAGATAAAATGAAAAGAAAGAGGTCTGAGTCAATCCACACAGTTCTCCCAAAAAGGCAAGTGATCAATTGCCACCACTTTTTATCCGAGACCCGCTGGGTGCCCCGGTCTGCACGACTAATTCTAAATCACCATCCTCTCCTCTGCCACTCAGAGGTCAGAGTCAGTCCAGAGCTTAACACCAAGGCAGAGCTACTGAATGACACCAGCTAATCCAGTAAGACAAGCCAAGACTCCTGCCCAAGGCCTAATCCTTCCCCCAGGGAAACATGGAAGGGCCAGACACCTGGCAGCCCTTCCTTCCTGCTCTAAAGCCCCAGAGACACAGCCCCGCCAGGTGTGTGTCTCGGGCAACGCACGGTAATGTCAGCTGGGCACCGAGTCTGAGAACATGTTCCCAAGTAAAAATGAAAACAAGACTGCTGAGAAAAGTTCATGCTTAATCACCTCTGTGCTAAATTCTAAATGCAATGTTATTTCAGAGCTAGGTGGAAGTAATTCCTTAAAAATATATATATGAACAGTGACTAGCAACCAGGGTGATAAGTACTCAATATGTGTTTGATGAATCAATGAATTTTTAAAATTTATGAAAAGAACACACTCTATTTAGGAGAATTCTATTTAATCGGACGTCCTAACTATACAGTGGCTCCTTCGTGCTGACAGCAGAGTTTGCTTCAGTTAACTCAAAAAATGGTAAGTCACTCTAACAGGAAACCAAAAGGCTTTACAGAGAGTCAAATTATGGTGCCAATTCAACTGTGCATGGCAATTTCACCTTAATATTTAAATTCCTGAAGCACCATACTCAGAAAACAAGACATAACATACATAAATGCATCGCCTGAAGCACCATCATCTAGAATTTGACAAAGTTTGACTGTGAGTTTCAAGAAAAGGGCTGACGAGGTCAAGAAGTTCCTTCCCCTCTCCACTTACCTCCCATTTTGGTGACCAACTTAATGCAGAGAAATTCCTGTTTCAGGTTTACAGACATTGAAGCAATCCTGGTATCTCTTCCCCCAAGACACCAACAGGCTGAAGTCTGCAGGGTGCACATACTGAAAATCACAGGAGCACTGGAGAGGCGGAAAGAGGTGCCCGTGAAGATGTCATCCTTTCCAAGACAGGCTCTGATTCCGCCTCCGGGCCCTTTTGCAAAAAGCCATTGCTACAAATTCACAGCCGCCAGGAGGAAACACACAAAAGACCCCACTGCCCTCCTGGCTTCCCAGAAGGCCTCAGAAGAACGAGACACGGAGCCTGCGTACAATCCTGGACCCTCCTCCCTGCATTCAGTTTGACGTGTGTCACTTGTTTGACTGACGGAGGTCCCACAATGGGCACAAGGAGACCCGTCAGGTCAAGAGGGTGCTGCCCGGCTCATGGTCCACACATGGGGATGCGTCAGGTCGGGAAGGTGCTGCCCGGCTCACGGTCCACACACGGGCACCCGTCAGGTCAGGAGGGTGCTGCGCAGCTCTCAGTATCAGCCACATATGCACATTCTTCACTGAAGCCACTGCATGAAACCACTGCATGAAGCCACGCTGGAAGCACTTTCTGGCAGGTTTAGGAGGCTCGTGTCCAAGGTCATTAAACACATGGCAAGCTCGCCTTGGAGGCATTTTACTTTGCTTATGACAATGAAGCATTCTCATTGCACTGAATAGAGCATGCTTTCTTGTTCAGTGCCTCTTTGAGATAGGCATTTTGTGCCTGTCTTACAGATTACATCAAGGCCCTAATACATTTAGACCCTTTTCTCAGGTACACACAAAGCAGCGGCATCTCTAGAATGTGTTTTGGACCACGGGAGGAAACCAAATCGCAGCATTATCCATTGATGTTGCTTAAAGTGTATTTCCAAATGTGTCTCCCGAGCCCGGCCTGTGTTCACGGCTTCCGCTGACCACACGGCATCTGCTGGGCACTCTGTGCACTTTCTCCCACACTCGCCACGCCTGTGGTCCTGTGCCTGTCCTTCCACACATCCCCAGGCGGCTAAATCTCCCACACTCACCACGCCTGTGGGCCTGTGCCTGTCCCTCCAGGCCTCCGCACCTACCACGCGGCTAACGCACACCTCCCACAGGCGGCAAGTGCCTGAACATCCCCACGGCTGGAGGGGCTCCGAGTAGGTTCTACAGAACCCACAGACAGGCATGGCCACCCCGCCCACGGCCACCAGAGGCTTTGCTTTGTCTCTAGAGGTGCCTTCGATGAGGCGACATGGCAGATGACCCAGTATTAGGTAATTAAGACTCAGGAAATCACGGCGGTCCTACCTTTAGAACTCACCTCTCTCCCCAGCACTACATCGCGAAGGGTGGGTCGCCAGAGCTGCGGAAGAGATGCCCAAGGCTCCCTCCTGCCCTGACAGACTGGGACACTGCTCCCCTCTGTTGGTTTCTCACCGCACCTCAATAAACTGAGCTCACAGCAAGAGGCAGGCATGGGCTGAGTAGAAACACACAGCAGACCCCGGGTGGACAGGACGGAGGACAAGGGTGCTCAAGGAGACGAGGGTGTGCCCCAGGAAGAAGGTGCATGCGAGGTAGTGGCGGCACGGGGGGAAGAGGGTGCACAGGCTCCGAGAACCTGGTGGCAGCAAGGCCGGTCAAGGCTGAACTCCAACAGAGGCAGCAGCAACGGTGCTGGGCAAGTCACAGAGAAAGCACCACCCAGAGGGGCTGCAAGAACCAGCAGCGACCCCAACCCAACATGCTCATCGGACTGGGCACACACACACGCTGTGGACACGTGTGAATATGTTCCAATTAACGTGATGTTACATAATAATCAACAATGTTAACCCCACGACTTCATTACATGGCATCTGGCACATTGAGACTTTTTATTCTGTCTCTCTTCCTATACAAAGAAGTGGAAAATAGGTCCAAGATCATTCACAACAAATTATGGCTAATTGCAAAAAAAAAAAAAAATTCCTACCCTCACCTTGGAGGATCTCAAGGCAACACCTCGTTCTTTGAGGTCATGGATTGGACGCTCTCCGGACCCCTAGGTGGATCTGAAACTGCAAGGAATCCCCAAATGGGCAGTTTTGGGGCCAGCACGGACGCCGGCCATACATCCAGGCAGGTCTTGGCAGGTTGCTCCGTGACCTCGGCTGGTTCACTAACCTTTTCTTGCACTCAGAACCCGCCAGGAACGAGGGCACCGGCCCGCACGTCTCTGCTCCCAAGGCTACATCCCCTATGTTCTGCTGCACTCTGGGTTCCATGCCTTAGATCCCAGGCACCTTAAAGTTGACGTTTCCCCCACCAGCCCTCATGAAGATGATACTCAGATAATGTCCTTCCTCTCCCACCTGGTCAGTACCCAGGGAGAAAGGAACCCGGGTCTCTGTTTGATTTTCTGCCAGTCCATCAAAAAACAGCTGGCCAGCAGCACTGGTGCACAGCACTGCCAGGTTACCCGTGAGGAAAACAAAGCAAAACGAGATATACTCAGGTCAGCTGAGGCAAGTGCTTCCACATCCCTGCTCCAACAAGGAAAGACAGGAGGCCGGGAGGGTGTCTCACACCTCTTGTCCTTCCTTGTTGGGTCAGAGGTACAGAAGCATTTTGGGAGACTGAGGCAGGACAAATGCTTGAATTTGAGACCAGCCTGGGCAAAATAGCAAGACCCTGTCTCTAAAAAAAAAAAAAAAAAAAAAAAAAAAAAAAAAAAAAATACAAAAATTAGCCAGGTGTGGTATCATGCCTGTAGTCCCAGATACTCAGGGGGCTGAGGTGAGAGGATCACCTGAGTCCAGGAGGCGGAGGTTGCAGGGAGCAAAGATTGCACCACTGCACTCCAGCCTGGGCATCAGGGTGAGACCCTCTATCAAAAAAAAAAAAAAAAAAAAAAGAAAGAAATACAGGAGACCACTAATAATTCCAAATATTTTCCAGATATGGTGAAGGAAATCATTTTTCTTCCTACACCCATTCTAAGGAAACGTTTCTATTTTTCTGCTATACAATTTGATAAGCTGCCATTTCAGATCCTGGCCTCTTTAAACAGGACTTGCTGGAGTGCTAGCAAAGCAGCGCTCTGAAACCTCAGCATCCTCAGGCCCACCTGGAGGGCAGGTGAAGGATGCTGGGCCTCCACCTCCAAAAGTCACACTGGGGTGGGGCAGATCTGGGGTGAGGCAGGGTTTGTACTTCTAATGCATTGCAGTCTAGGGCCACACCACCTTAAACACGCCCATCTCATCTAATGCATACCAGAGGGAGAAGCCACGTGGGGCAGGTCACAGAGCAAGCGTCCAGGCACCAGGTCACCAGTTGTCTATTTAAATGCAAACCCGTCAAACAGCTTAAGTCAAACAGGTTCACCCTCCTAACACATTGGTCAACACAGCTAGTGATAAATATCACTGCTGTTAGACCTTCTGCTCACTGATGACCAGAGCAATGGCCTGAAGCATCAAAGCTGAAGGGTGTGTGCCACGGTCAGGGCTCTGCACACCCCCATCCCAGGCCATCTCACACGGGTGCCTTCACCAGCACTGGGGTCTCACAGACCAGCTCCACGCTCACACTTCCTGGGACGCAACCACCCTTTCAGCCCTTCCTGCGTCTGTACCCTATAGCAGTGTTCAAGGGAGGCTAATTTAAGAAAGAAATGTAATATGGACATCTGTGAACTCTTCCTCCATATCCACTGAGTGGCCGTCCAGAAACAGAAATATTAAAAAGAAAAAGAAGATTTAAGAGTCAAACACAGGGCCGGGTGCAGTGGCCCATGCCTGTAATCTCAGCACTTTGGGAGGCCAAGGCGGGCGGATCACATGGGGCCAATAGTTTAAGACCAGCCTACCAGCATGGCAAAATCCTGTCTCTACTAAAAATACAAAAATCAGCCAGGCATAGTGGCACATGCCTGTAATCCCAGCTACTAGGGGGGCTGAGGCAAGAGAATTGCTCGAACTGAAAGGGAGAAGTTGCAGTGAGTGGAGGTTGCAGTGAGCCAAGATCATGACACTGCACTTCAATCTGGACGACAGAGCAAGACTCCGTCTCAAAAAAACAAAAACAGGCCAGGCACGGTGGCTCACGCCTGCAATCCCAGCACTTCAGGAGGCCAAGGCGGGTGGATCACAGTGTCAGGAGATCGAGACCATCCTGGTTAACACTGTGAAACCCCGTCTCTACTAAAAATACAAAAAATTTAGCAGGGCGTGGTGCGGGCACCTGTAGTCCCAGCTACTCGGGAGGCTGAGGCAGGAGAATGGCGTGAACCCGGGAGGCGGAGCTTTCAGTGAGCCTGGATCGCGCCACTGCACTCCAGCCTGGGTGACAGAGAGAGACTCCATCTCAAAACAACAACAACAACAACAACAACAAAAGCACAGAGACTCGTGGAACAAGCCCTTGCCCCACTCCATGTCAGCTGTGCTGTGCCACCCAGGAGCATGCCAAGCTCAAAGAGTCATCCACCTGCCTTGCGTAAACGATGTCACTACTCGAATCACAGAGACTGAGATTCCCTAGCCCTCGCCATGTGCATGTCACTCACAAGGAGGCATGAGGACCCTCGCAATTCACAGGGAATCCCTCTGGCCATCCGATGACCATCCATTCATAAATAAAAAGCATTAATTCCTGCTGGGCTGCAGAGGTGTACACATCAATACTTGTTACTGTTCACAAATGTTCCACTTGAGGATGGAGTGACGTTATGGAATTGGGAAGAACTTCACAGACATATGAGGGGTGCATTTAAGGAAAAAGTGTAAGGAAAAGGTGAGAAAATGGAATATGCTCACCTCTGTCTTTTCATCACCCTCTAAATCTTATGATTCCAGTTCTGTTCATTCTGCAGTGAAAAATAACAAGTGATTCACATTCAGACACAAGGTGGCTTAGGAAACTGTGGCTGTTTTACAAAGATGAAACAATTTAGAAGATCAGGATTCCATGAACCTACTTACTTAAAGAGATAAGAGACTGGGAGTTACACATCAGCTTACCAAGGCTGCCCCAAAGTCCAGGAGCCCCTTAGGAGAACAGAGAATGTGCAGCCTCCACAGACCAATGCAGGTGGCTGGCCCAAGAGTGGGGACAGGGAGGCTGCAGGAGGCTTGCAGAGGGAGCTGTCCCGCCAGCCTCTCGCAGAAATTCCTAATTAAACCGTGAGAGTAACTCTGTTTAGTGAATTGTCTCCTGGTTACTAAGAAGAGTGAAGCTGTTGAAAGCCTACAGCCAACCCTCTGGATAACAGTTGAGATATATTTTAGAGAAGGAAATCATCCTGTCACAATCCCAGACCTGCCAACAGCTGCAAGCACGTCCTGGGAGTGCGGCTTCTTGCTCTGTCAGCACCAGAGCCCACTGTAGAGCCACATGGGTTCTGTCCAACGTTCCCACTTCAGGGAGTCTGGGCAGGTGCAGCTGAAACACCCAGGGGACAACCCCCACCCCCACTTCTCAAAAGTACATGCAGAGGCAGACAGAATGAAACATGGCCCCCAAACCTCAGATGTACGGTTCAGCAACACGGCCCACCATAGAGCCACATGGGCTCTGCTCGACGCCTCCAATTCACAGAGTCTAGGCAGGTCCAGCTGAAACAGCACCTGGGGGGCAACCTCCAACCCCACTTCTCGAAAGTACATGCAGAGGCAGACAGAATAAAACACGGCCCCCGAGCCTCCGACATAAAGTTTGGCACGGGCATCTGTGAAACAAGAACAAAAGTCGCATGGGAAATTGAGCACAAAAATGTAAAAAATAACAGAATTACAGTGAAGATGGATGAGATGGGAGGATTGCCAGGAAGTTGAGAAAGGGACTGAGGACCTGAAGGGGCACATAAGGGTTGGACATTCCCCACAAAGTAACAAAAACACCTCTAGATGAGGTGGGACATCATCTTCATTATGGAAATAAAGGGGAAAAGCCTGAAAACATCAGTTTCCTACCAGGAAGCAAAAATCAAACTGGCTTCAGACTTCTCCTCTACAACACTGGATTCCAAAAGATGAGGATGTGGCATCTGTGGTGTCTTGAGGGAGAGCTGGCACAAACGTCCCAGAGCTGCCGTCTCCAGAAGCAGCTGAAACAGCCTCAGATCCAGCAAACTCTTGTCTTGAAAAATCTATCAGAGTACACCCCCTTATCAAAGGGTCACGTGGCTGCAGGGCTTGTGGTGTAAGGCAATTTAGAAATCTTACTCCGTGCAGACCCTAAACTTGGGAGGCTGCTGGTCACACCCTGGGAGGACCTCAGCCAGCGGGAAGCCCTGTGCCTCCTCTCTGCTCCATCTCTAAAGCCAAGAAACATTTTATGCATAAAATTACGTTATTTCCAATTTGTTAAATTGTATATATTAAGTCCACAAAGAGACCAAGAAAATGTATAAAAACATTGATGACTTCATGGTGGTATTATAATTAATTTTTAAACAACACTTGTTGTCTAAATTTTCCAGACTGAAAAAAATACTCTTTTTAGCAAGAAAGGTGCTTTTAAAGTCACCATAAACAATTACATATCCATCCTATGAACGTGGTCTTAAAATAAAAAGTGAAGAGCAAAAACAGCAGAAGGAAGTGCATGAATATGTTGATAACGTTTATCTCTGAATGGGGAGGGGCTGTTTTGTCTTCCATTTCCCTGTGTTTGAAGTGTCACCTCTGTAATGTAATAATAGAGCAAACACAACAGTTGAGGAAACACTGCTGCCCACTAGGACATAAACCAAGTCTCCTCCAAAATGCTGCGACCCCAACCTCTGATTTTTTCTTTTAAATCAGCTAGGTTTTCTCCCCTAAAAAGAAGCATATTGGATCATTACTCTTTAAAGTTAGGTGACTTAACAGGCATACAGACTTAAACACCTTCTGGAAAGGTGATGTGTCAAGTTTAACTAAGATTTGTTTTGTTCTGAAAAGAGCAGGGGCACGTTCCCAGGTGAGGGGACTCCAGGAAACACTGGTTGTGTCCGATGGGCCCTCACCTGGAGAAACAAGCGCTCAACGCCTCCACCCTCCACCCGGACTCAGCAGGAAAGGGGTGCAGAGCTGAAGACAGACTCGTCTATAAAAACCCCAAGGGCTGTTTCCAGGAGCTACTCACTGCCCGGTGCCGCCTCACCCTGCCCCCCTGTGCAGGTACCGGAGCTGCTGTCCAGCCTTCCCCAGGCTCTCCACGCCTCCTTCCACCCCATGCCAACCTGCACCACCCAACTTCCCACCGTCACTTACTGACCACCCGCCTTAACTCCCGCATAGCCTGGAAACTGCAAAGCTGCCCGGTAGCAAGAGGGGATGGGCAGTGACCGCACCAGCCAGGTGGCACCTGCTCCCACCAGACTGCAGGGTCACAGCGCCTGCCTCATGGAGCCGTTGTTATGCACAAGTACAGTGGGAAATCAATGCAGCTTTAGCTTTACTTTGGTGCTAAATTAACTTTATAACACTTGGTTATAACATACATTAATTTTTACAGAAATTACTAAAATAACAACTCATAATGCATTCATTTACCATATTCAGAAAAGCAACTGAAAAACCAAACACACAGCAGAATTTTATAGGACTGTAGTAGTTTTTGTTAGGCTGTCAAATTATTTTAAGCTCAAAATTAAAGTAATTAAATCTGTGACTCTCAACTGGGGGAGGTGGCACACACAGAGAGGGGAAGGTAAAATCCTTTTTTTCTTCCAAACCTCACACAGACCCACTCAGCTGGCAATTTCCATTGCTGGAATTATGTCTTGCTCCTTACGTTAAAAACAACTGCCTTCATGCCTATTAAAAATAATGTTTCTTCCTTTCCTGAGTGACTGTGAAATGAGCCATGGTGGCAAGGTAGGCACGAACAGAGGGAAACTGAGTCCAAGTCCACATTTGATGGTGGGCGAGAACAGAAGAAAATTGAGTCCACATCGACATTTGATGGTGGGTGAGAACAGAAGGTAACTAGGTCCACATCTATATTTGATGGTGGACAAGAACAGAGGGAAACTGAATCCGTGTCCACATTTGATGGTGGGCAAGAACAGAGGGAAAGTGTGTCCAAGTCCACATTTGATGGTTAGCCAGAACAGGGGGAAGCTGGGTCCACGTCTACATTTGATGGTGGGGGAGAACGGGGGAAACTGGGTCCACGTCCACATTTGATGATGGGCGAGAACACGGGGAAACTGGGTCAACGTCCACATGTGATGATGGGCGAGACCAGGGGGAAACTGAGTCCACATCCACATTTGATGGTGGGAGAAAACAGGGGAAAACTCGGTCCACGTCCACATTTGATGGTGGCTTTTAATGCACTGCAGCCTGTGTCCCCTTGACCTTCACGAATTTTCAGGTAGTAAGAAAGCATTTTTTCTTATTGGAAAGGAGAAAACTAAGTGGCTGTAAAATAATATAATTTCCTTAAAGCAAAACAACAGAGAACCAACTTTGACTTTTTCCACATTACCCAGTAATTCTAAGACTCAGGGTTTTGTCATATTACAGCAAATGCCGTTCATTAGGGGGAAATTGGAAGTCAGAACAGTGTGTGCTATTCAAATTCTCAATGAATAATTAACTCAAATGGGTTCAGAGTGCTATAAAATGAAATTAATTTGTTTTTAGTTTAACCCCAAATCCCCAATCCTTTGCCAAATGATCCTCTATGTATCCTACATAAAGGACAGGGTCTTTCTGGCAGAAAACCATTAAAAGTTTTATTTGCAGTAAGAGAAGCATACCTTCTTATTATCAAACAGGTGCATGGCCCCCTTGCGGGGGGGTCACCCGTCACCCGCATCCCCGTGTGTCACGGTGTTGCCGCACACCATTAACGCATCAAAACGGAAAAGGAAATGTAAGCAGTGTTTGCTGTCCAAAGTTCACGTCAACAACTCCTTATTATGAAGGCACTTCTGAGCCTTTCCTCCTGCCTCTGGGAGCTGCCAGCAACCCAGTTCCAGGAGAGAAAATAGCTCCACACCTCCTGTAGCCCATGGAGTCCTCTTGTTGGGACAAGGTCCCCCCAGGAGAGAGGAACCCCCAGCAGGGTCAACACTGGAGGTCCTGGGAGTGGGTGGTGCTGAGGAGGCCATGCGGGGAGGGCTGTTCCCTGTTCCCTTCCCCTCAGGAGACAGCTTGCCCAAGGTGACACAGCACCGGATGGGATTTCAGGGTCAGGGACCACGGAGCCTGGGGCTGTGGACCACACCAGCGCAAAGCCACTGCATGCCCCAGACTGGGGCTGTGGACTACACCAGCCCACGGCCACCGCATGCTCCAGACCAACACAAGAAGAGTGCAGTCCAACAACATCTTCATCTACGGTAGGTGCCACGGTTATCGTTCCTAAGAGAGCCCATGGCCACTTCTACCAGGTGCCCTCCACTCTTCCCCTGCCCCAGCTGGTCCCCCTGTGACAGCCGTGTCTCTGAGAACGGGGTGTGGAGCCAGGGGGAAAACACAAAATAAACCACCTGCTACTAGAAACAGCCTCGCTGTCCTCAGGGAGCCCGTCCCGGGGCCAGCCTCTCTGTCCTCAAGGAGTCGATCCCGGGGCCAGCCTCGCTGGACTCAGGAAGTCGGTTCCAGGACCCCATGGACACCAAATCCAGGCACATTCAAGCCGCACAGGTGGACCTGCTGAATCTGCGTATACAAAGAGTCGGCCCTCCGACACGCGTTTCACATGGCAGGAACAACATTTTCTGCGTGTACAAAGAATCAGCCCTCCGACATGCGTTTCACGTAGCAAAACACTCTATTTTCTCCCTGAGTTTGGTTCAAAAAATCCACCTATAAGTTGACCCGCAAAGCTCAAGCTTCTGTTGGACAAGAGTCAACTGTATGCAATTGACACTGATTCCTACCAACAATATCCAGATCTTACTATGACCAGCACGATAAACAGAATGAGCAAAATTTAAAAACTAAAGCAGAGTTTTTTCCTGCGAGTTGGCGCACTGCATATCCCCTGTGGGAAAGACCACACTGGCTGCTGACCAAACTCCACCGGCCTCTTCCTCCGTCCTGAGGGCATCTTCCTCCATCCTGACAGCAGCCTGGGCTCACCTCAGTCCCAGGGCGGGGGAGGGGGACGCACTGTGCACCCTCCCAGCTTTCCTCCGCCCCTTCCCTCAGGCTGGCCCAAGAGCAGCCTGGACAGTCACGTGCTGGGGACACCGAGCTGCCCCTCCTCCGCCCACAGCCTCAGGCCACCTGTCTCATCTGTGACTGAGAAATAGAGCTGCAGCTGGAGGCGGGAGGTGGGACACGCTGGGATCTACCCATGGCCAGGCCGAGCTGCTCGGATCACTCAAGCTTCACTTTCGTCACTCGCTCTACCAAATAGACTAGAATAAAATATGTCACGTTCTCCTTTCCACACACTCCCAAGCCTCCCATCCCACTTCCCGGCGCTGACCCCGTAAGAACACTTTGTGCGTCTTTCCAGATATTTTTATCCTCCTCAAGCACAGAACCACATTCAGAGTGAATTTTTCTTTTTTTTTTTTTTTTTTTTTTTTAACAGAAATGGCACCAGGGCAGATGATGATTTTTTTGTACCATTTCTTTACTTTCTTGGGCATTTTCCGCACCAGGACAGATGGGCTCTGCTCTCCTTCCTCCCCGCCCAAAGCTGTCTCACAGCAGCCACACACAGAGCCGTAAACCCTCGCAAGACTGTGGGTGTCTCAGGGTGCCCCAAGTCCCCAAAGACCAAGGGTCACAGATCCACATTGTCCAGCAACACTTCCGACATGGCCTTGAGCCTGGGAACCCTGCTGGCCAGCCCAGGCCAGCCCCAGAATAGAGGTGTGAGGGGTAACATCTGCACTTCTTAAAAAAAAAAAAAAAGGCAGATATTCAGTGCCACATTTAAAATGGTCATGGTGGCCAGGCACAGTGGCTCATGCCTGTAATGCCGGCACTTTGGGAGGCCAAGGTGGGCAGATCACTTGCAGTCAGGAGTTCAAGACCAGCCTGGCCAACACGGTGAGAATCCCGTCTCTACTAAAAATACAAAAATTAGCTGAGCATGGTGGCAGGCACCTGTAATCCCAGCTACTCAGGAGCCTGAGACACAAGATTCTCTTGAACCCTGGAAGCAGAGGTAGCAGTGAGCTGAGATCATGCCACTGCAATCCAGCCTGGGTGACAGAGCAAGAGTCTGTCTCAAAAATAAAAATAATAAATAATAACAAAAGAAAAATATGTATATGCATTCCTAGTCCCTTGGAGCTGCAGCAACAAAGCTGGTGATATATTTTGGGTGTTTCTAATCAATGTTTTCCATGAGCTACACTGCAAGTCTCAACCTTGATCCTGCTACAGTAATCATCTATTACAAATTAAAACAAGAACCATAACTCTGTCTCCTACTAAAATATTCTAATTGAGACATGTTAACAGAATACATTTCTTTGGGTGAGAAAGTATGCACCAGGGTGGGGAACAGACGGCCCACCGATTGTGCTGTGGCCCTAACCACCAAGGACTCACGAATCATCCACAGACAGGCTGGAAACTCAAAAAGAACACTAAATTGCTCTTTGACATTAATTCTTAAGGCTTGAGAAACCAAAGTTCACTTTGTAAAAGACTTGAAAAAGGATGAAGTCAGAAGTGGCTCAGCAGAGATGCACCAACTCTCACCTGGGAGAGACACTGCTTGCTAATCACGTCTGGATTAACGGATGCACTAAAAGCATCTCTTCCAACAGGGACACAGACTACAAACAGGAATGCTGCGCACACCTTCCCCAGATTACCCAGTCCTGATCCATCCACCCCTTAGGCGGTCCCCAGCCAAGTCCAATAAGGAAATGAACCCACAGCAGACGCAGGTGCAGGCAGTGAGGGCAGTGGCGTCAGGGAATTCCACTCCATAAACCTTGGCAGCTCGCAGGGAGGCGCATCTCTCCTCATCAGGCACTAGTGTGGCTTTCATTCTTCACAGCTGCTATCTGATCTCTCGCTAATCAGTGTTTTCCTGACAACAAAGTCAAGGTTTCCCTGAAGAGACTGCCAGATGAAAGAAACGGAGAAAAGACAGAAAAGCCAGCTGTACCCAGCTGGACAGGTGAAGTCATTTAAGTGCAGGATGATCTGGCCACTCCAAATATGCAGGGCTTTCCAATTTTGTTAAAATGAAACCCAGCCTTTGAAAAGGCCCAGACTTCCCACAATGCATGGTATTTATGGTGTGGAGGGCACTGTAGAGAAGTTATCAGAAAGTTCACAACAGCAAGATCCACGGAGGCTCTGCCATGTGCCAGGCACGAGACAACTGTTTACATAAAACACCTCATTTCATGCTACAGAGAGTCCACAGACTGCTCCACATTTCACCCTACACAGACTCCACAGACTGCTCCACATTTCACCCTACACAGAGTCCACAGACTGCTCCACATTTCACCCTACAGAGTCCATAGACTGCTTCACAGAACACTACCAAAGGGCATCATCAAATGATCCCCAAGAAGTAATGAGCACCTTGAAAGTAAGAAAGCCAACCTCCTCCCTCTCCCTTATCTCCCTGTCCTCTTTTCCAGAAAACCAAGGAAATATGAAGGGCCAGTGATGCCCCACTGAAGAACGCTCTCCTGGTGGTTACGCTCTGTACATAGGGAACACAACACTGCTCCGTGCTGCGCGAGGCTACTATTCTATACTACACTAGTATGATCTGTTTGTTCTATTCTATACTATTCCATTCTCTACGATAGAATACAACAGTTTCATTCTATACTATATAATACTGTACTATCTGTTCTATTCTATACTATTTTCTTCTATACGGAAAGGAGTTAGCCAGCTTGCCTTAGGCAGACAGTAAGGAAAGGGTCTCAGAGAGCCGCCAGCCTCCAGCCTCCAGTTTTGTGCAGATAGGGGGCTTGCCTAAACATGCTCACAGCAGACTAAGGGCCCCCATGCGCACGGGGGAATGGGGTGCAGCCACCAGAAAATCGCTCCTTACACAGACAGGGAGCCCAGCCCCATCAGCTTCTATATAAAAGCACTTGTAGTCAACTGGGAAGGCGGCAACAAGCAACCTGCTCTCAGCACCCCTGTTTTCGCCGAGAGCTTTCCTTTTAGCTTAATAAGTTCCACTGCACGCACTCTTCGATGTCCACGTGCCTGTTTCTTCCTGGTCATGAGACAAGAACCTGGACTTAGCCGAGCTAAAGAGCAAAACTCCTGCATCAGTGCTACAGAACACTATCCTCTCTGTTCTGTGCCATGCGAGTCTACTATTCCACACCATACTATGTAATATTAATACTATGCTGTGTGTTCTAATCTAGACTATATTATGCTATGCAATACTACGCCATTAGTTCAACTGTATACTCTGCAATACTATCCCACTTGTTCTATTCTAGACCATGCAATACTATTTGTCCTATTGTATACTATACTACATAATGTTACAATGTTTCTTCTGTTCTATGCTACCCTATATAACATTATACTATTGGTTCTATCCTGCGCTACTCTCTATAATTCTATTCAGTTGGTTCCATTCTATACAATAATCTTGCATCACTTTACCATCCTCCACGATACAAGAGTAGAGCCAGTTATACTTTCATAATCTCTTTCCCAAGCTCTTACCCCGTAAGAAATGTGATGTTTTACTATGCCTCACATAAATGCACATTTCATGATAATCAATGCCATTTCCTATGGTTATAGAATTCTGTCTCTATGATTCCATTGATATGGCTTCTTTGGGCTTTTCTGTAAGTCCTTTGCAGTGTCTGGTTTCCTAGTGAAAAGATGACTAAGGTCCAGATAAGATCCTACGAAACCAGCATCCACACAGGCTCACCTGTGTGCCCACTCCTGGACTCCGTGTTGAAGGAGTGACAGGAAGACAGATGGCTGTCGGTGGATGGAAGGCAACAAGGAAAGAGTAGATTCCAGAACTGAGACAAGTATCAAGGCTCTGGCACAGCTGAGGGTCGATCCCAATTCTAGCCTCTCGCAGAAAGGCAGAGGAGACTTAGCACGAAGAGCATGGAACTTTGCTTTAATAAAGCAAATGCTTACCATCCACTGTGAGGAACTCAAGAAGAAATGGCAGTAGGCTCTACTAATAACTACTGCTGTGAAAAATGGAAGGGAGGGGGTACATTTTCACCTGGGCCATGTGGAAAGTTGGCTGGAACTGCCGCTGGACCTGATACTGGACCTGCCCCTGGACCTGACGCTGGACCTGCCCCTGGACCTGATGCTAGACCTGACGCTGGACCTGCCCCTGGACCTGCCACTCGGTCTGCTACTGGACTGCTAACAAATGCTGCAGATTTTTATGGAGAGAAAAGTACAATGCGTCTGAGAGCAGCTGTCCCAGCTCTGGATGAAGCCGGCAGAACAAGGAAGCAGCAAAGAGGCTGGTATCATTCAGTGGGCAGAGTCAATGACCGTCCTCCAAGTCCAGAAAAGCTCAACCTGCATGTCTGCAACTAGAAATACCAATCATAAGCCAGACCTCCTGGCAAATACCATTGACCCGCTGTAATTCTGTGTGGTGTGTTATGCCCCATGTACAGGAAGTCACTCACAGAGCCTTTAACAAGGAAGTATTAACATGACTTTTAATGCAATATAACAGCTTTGCACCCATTTAACATATATTTAACCCCAGTGGTATATGTAAATATATATTTTATACAACATCAGGCATGTTTACCTAATGGCTCGAATCTTCACAATGTCTCTCTCCCTGAGAGGACAGCAGAGGATCCCATGCACTGTCTCCAGGAAGATGGCCCTCCCAGAGAGGACTCACAAATCAAATGTGCACATGCATGCGTGCACAGACACATATCACACACACACACACACATGCACACGCACACCTACATGCAATACATACATACACACATGCACACACATTCACATAATCACATAATACCAACACATAACACATGCATGCACATACACACAACATTCAAACACACATGCATATACATACACATTCATGCATATACATTCTGACACACACATACGTATGTAAATGCATGGACATAACATGCACAAATAGACATGTATAACTATACACACACGAGCATCCATGTATGCATATTTCCACATATGTGCACTGCCATGCCTAAACATGTAACACATGCACACACATACATGCAACAGATACACATGCACACATATACACATGCATGCACTGTACATTACACACAAAGGCACACATACATGCACAACACATATACATGCAATACATATTTTCATACACATAAATGCAAACACACATACATATATACACCCCTCAAGGACTCCATTATTCAATTCTAAACAAAGTGGTTTATCCCCCAAATGTACCTTCTCGTAATTAATAAGCTCTACTGCACATTTCTTGATTTCAAATAATGAGGTCTCACACACGGCACACACACATTTATACTCAAATACATGTGAACATACAAATAGAAATAGGCACACGTGCACGAAGACCCTCTTCTGTAAAGGTTTTCTCAAACTTGAACTGAACGAATTCTGCTAATTATAGTCAGAGTCAGCAAAGATATATATTTGACGTCAGAATGAATATACTCGTTCTTTTCGTTACTCCTGGCAACAGCAAGAATGTAAAACAGAGTTGTGTGATACGATGCCACTTATTCAATCTCACTTCGTGGGATCTGACCCACTTGTAATAGCATTTCTGTCTGAGTGATTTCCTTCTGACGAAAATCATGAGATAATTCCTTCCCTTCCTGCTTTCTCTTTCCCAGGCCTTTTCACTGCCCTTTCATCATCTCGGAAACTAAATCATAGTTGTCAAAATGGAAGGCAAAGAAACAGCCTTAGGAGAGAATCTCACAGTGGAATGGACCCGAGAGAGGAAAAAATATTCTTTTTGAAAATGTACAAAAGGAAAAGTCAAGAGGCCTGGGCTCCCTCTCACGACAGAAACAGACGTCGGCAAAGCAGGTCGCTCAGCACAGTTCAGCTCTGTGGATGAAACGGAGATTCTAGTCCTTGTCCCTGTTTCAAGCTCTGTGTATGAAACAGATTCTAGCCCTTGTCCCTGTTTCATGATGTTGCAGTGAAGGAAACAAAACAGACAAAGGGCACAGGCTGGAGAAAAGGATTTTAAAAGGATGACTTAAAATGTGCGCCTGGTTTTCAAGGGCACAATGAGGACACTTTCAAGTACATTAAAGCTGATTTATAAGAGACGGGTATAAAGACTCTACAAGGTCATTAGACTTTAGACTTACAAAGAAAACAAATCACATTCTCCTAGCATCACCAGTCAGGTGTTCCACAAATACTAAGAATAGCCACCGCAACGCGATCCACTATGAGGGGTCAAAACATAAACCTTGTAGCGTGGCCGAGAGCTCCTATAACCTGATTTCTAGGAATCCAATTTTAAACATCCTCACTAGCTAGCACATCACAAAAATACAGAGCTCCAAATGCCGTAACACAAGTGCTAAGAACTCCTAAGCCAAAAATATACGAGGCATTTCAGGCAAAAATCCCAGAATCAGAAGAACACAAGTTTTCTAAGTTCTTCAAAAGCTGGTGTTGGTTGAGGCTCTTCTGCAGACTTCAACAAAAGACACGCTAGAATTAGCCATTGACAGTAACCCTGAGTCAACACGCACAGTGTTCGGAAAAGCACAAGGCCTGCTCCGGGCTTGAGACCCCTGGGAACTTTCTCTGGACCACATCGAGTGGATGACTTTGAGAACTCAAAATAACCAACAATCAGTCCATGAACAGAGAAAGAAGACTGCAGCCTCCCTGGGGACGTGGCTCCATGCCTGCCCCCTTTCTTCCAGGTACCTTTGCCCTTCCTGGCTCCCTCCTCCACCTGGAGACGCTGTGGGTTCAGGCTCCTCTCCAGCTGTGTCTTGGTCCACGGCTGGCTGCCCGTGTGAAACACCAGGGCTTGAAGGATCATATCCATCTGCTTCCTGCACTTCCCACCTACTTCCGCGAGACCCCCAGGCTCTGGCTGCTCTCAGGGATCAGGGCCGCCAGGCTCCCCTCGCAGGCTCCAACTGGAGTCCTGCACCCTGGTTTTCAGCAACGCTTGGGACTTTCTCCTGGAAACTCTCGGCTCTGGGCTTTAGTGAACTGCGCCATCCAGCTCTTCTCTGGACTCTAAGCAGGACCTTTTCTGGGTCTTCCAACCCTTCCTCCATTTCCAAATGTGGGCTTTCCTTTGGCCTCCTCTCTCGAGACATGCGCGCCTCACACTCTGGCTACTTGACCTGCACTTCTACGTAAGAGGCTCCCAAATGCACCCTGCTCCAGATTTTCCCCAAACCTCCTCCTGTATTTCCAAACTCGCAGCTTGCAGTGGTGTCTCTAAGTATCTCCGAGTCAGGTCCACACTTGCTTCTCCTCCTGATTTCCAGCAAAGCGCAACGCCGACCTCCGGGTGCAGACTCGCAGCTTCATCCGCCCTCCTGCACTCCCTCTTCCCCTCCTGACCCAGGCACCGAATCGCTCAGCTCACTGGCTGCCTTCTCTCTTCCTCTCGCCACGGCGAGTGCCCTGCATGAGCCTGCTCTGTCCCTCCGGCTCCACGGCATGCCGCACATCAGAGGCACGATTCTCTCCGAAACCCTCAGTGGCTCCCTAGTATCCGACAGGTAAGGACTTCCACATTCTGGCCTCCATCTAACTTTCTGGTCTCAGATATGCACATGCTTATTTTATCTATGCAAAGAGAGTACAGGCCTCACACCTGCTCTCATTCCTGGGCTCCTAGCTTCTCCTGAAGGTGCTGTATGAGCTACCTATGCACTTTCCAAACACTAACTGAATATGCGCTTGGAGAACACTTACTTGATAATTTTGTGGCATTGCCGGATGACGTGGACAAAGTGAGAACTACGCAGGTGTGTGGATGCTGCCTTGTCCAGACCTCACTTACCCAGACACTCCCAGATGCTCAAGGTGACCAGCCCTATTGGAGCACAGACAGGCACAGGCTGCACTCCCACAACTGGGCCCCGCGAGCTGAACTATAATCATGAAGCAGCTGTTTGCTCCTAAATCTGTTTATGCCGCTGTACTTGTTACACATTACTGAAACCAATAAAGTACGACACCAAAGAGACAATAATTGTATGAAAACTAAGTTGGATGCCTTTGAAAGACTTAATATAGGGGAATTTTTTTTTTCATTTTAATCTTTTCTAAATTGCTATCAAATTAGGTATGGGCAAAAAATATACACAATGTTTGAGGAAATAATTTTTAAAGGTTTCAAATCTAACATCTTGTTTCTCTTGTGTTGCCTATTCTCTTCTAGAAGAATCAAAACTATGGCAGGCCTGCGATGGCTGTGGTTGAGGAAAGAGGCCACACCCACAGCCAGTAGAATCACGCTCAGCAGCAGCCTAGCCCCGCGTGGAAGAGGCGTGAACACTCTCGGGAGAGGTGGATGTGCACTAACCGTTCCCAGCTCTGATCTCTTTGATTAACTGAATATGGTGATTGGTTTTATCTGAACGTCAGACAAAAGGGTGTCTACACCCAGGAAAGACTCTAAACACTCTGGACCCTGCTGGGGCAGATGGTGACCGTGACCCAGTGATACCACTCTCCAGTGGGCAGCCAGCCCAGTCTCTTAATCGTAAAGGACATTCATAGCAACACTATGAAAAAGAAACACGACTGTTCTGACCCGGAAAAGTGAAATTTAAAACATTAAATATCCAGGTTCTAACTAAGAGGCAGACGGACCGGGCGCGGTGGCTCACGCCTGTAATCCCAACCCCTTGGAAGGCCGAGGTGAGTGGATCACTTGAGGTCAGGAGTTCGAGACCAGCCTGGCCAACATGGTGAAACCCCATCTCTACTAAAAATGCAAAAATTACCCGGATGTGATGGTGGGCACCTGTAATCCCAGCTACTTAGGAGGCTGAGGCAGGAGAATCGCTTGAACCCGGGAGGTAGAGGTTGCAGTGAGCCGAGATCACACCACCGCACTCCAGCCTGAGCAACTCCTTCTCAAAAAAAGTAAAATAAAATAAAATAAAATAAAATAAAATAAAATAAAATAAAATAAAAGGCAGACAAAGAAAAGGAGATTTCCTCTGATCTTAAAAACAGAAGTATTTGATTCACAGCCTGGATAATTGAAGATCTGCATAGAAATCACCTAGGGCCTCGCCCTCCCTCACAACAGACTGGGATAGAGGGAAGAAGGGCAGGAGGTGGGCCCCTTGTCCACGAGAGGCTCCTCCCGCCCCATCCCCTTCCGCAGGAGGGCAGGCCCGTTCTCCCCAGGTAAGACCCCGGCATCTCTACAGGGACACCCACCTCCCTTCCCTGCAATCCACTCCAGCTGCTCACGGCCAGTCAAGGGGGGCGCTCTTCAGAGAGGAGCAAACGGTTTCGGGGAGAGCCTGAACTCCGACGTCCCAGGTGTGGCTTGCCAGGGAGCACAGAGGAAGGATGCAGGTTCTGAGAAGGAGGAGGCGCAGGAGAACGAGAGAGAAAAGAGAGACAAGAGAGGCAGACCGCCCAGCGGCGGGCTGAGCACAGGACCTGGCTGAGGCCTCCTGGGGAGGGGCAGAGGCAAACATGCTGCTGATTCTAGGCTACTCGGGAAGTTACAAGCTCCGAAGGGGCTGCAAGGCAGGACTCGCTGAGGAGCAGTCATGTGGATGCCCCGCCTCTCACACGGTACACACTGACAACATGCAACTCACAAACAACACAACACGCATGTACAATGCGCGTATACAACACTGACAACACACAATGCACACAAACACACACAACCTATACAACACATACCCAATACATGCAACTCACAACACAACATGTACGTACAACACACTCTTACATACATACAGCACACGTAACTCACATACAACACAACACGCACGTACAATGCACTCATACAGGACACACAACACACAACTCACAAACAATATGCACATGCAACACACTCATACAACACACAACACTCATACAACACACAACACACACAACTCACAACACAACATGCACACACAACACTCACACAACATAGACACAATACATGCAACTCACCACATACACATACAATACACTCATACAGCTCACGTACAACACATGCAACTCACGTTCAACACACCATGCACCTACAACACACGCAACTCAATGCAACATTCACGTACTCACAACACAACATACACATACAATACACTCATACAACACATACAAGAAATGGAACTCACGCACAACACAACATGCACGTACAACACACTCACACAACATATAACACATACAACATACACAATACATACAACTCAACACAAATACATGTACAATGCACTCACAACACACAACACTTACACAACACACAACACATGCAACTCACAAACACACATACAACACACTCATACAACACACAACACTCACACAACATACACACAATACATGCAACTCATATACAGCATACACATATGCACAACACACAACATTCATACAACACACAACACTCATACAACATACAAAAAATACAACTCACAAATACACGTACAACACACTCATACAACACACAACACTCAAATATACAATAAATGCAACTCAACACAATATGCACATACAACACACATACAACCCATGCAACTCACACACAACACAACACACTCATACAACGCATTCATACAACACACACTGTACACATTCTAAGTATGAAATAGAAAACAGCACACGCATGGTTTCTAAAGTATGATGAAAGTTTTCTCAAGAAGGTCATCCAACATCCAAACTGGCGCCATGTCCTCATTTTCAGCTGCTGTTCAGATTCGAGCATTTTTATCATCTGCTCTATGAATTATAATAATATAGCATAAACCCATTTTTCATTTTACACCCTCTTTGGTGTGGGGTGCTCCAAAACAGGGGCCAGGAGCCTCAGAGTCGTCCCTCAGAACAAAACACAACCCACACTCAGAGGCCAGAAAGGGAACTCGGGGGGCGACACACACTCTCTCATCTGCAGAGCTCTGCTTCAATTACTTCACACGTAACCAGGGCTGGAACGGGGTTGCTGAGGGTACAGACACGGCAAACTGAGAAGAAACTGGCAGGTGGAGAAAGATCGGCCAAAAGCCAAGGAAAAATGCTGAACATTTTCCACAAATAGTTCACACGACAGATGATACTCGGGCTACTGAAAGTTTATTGAGAGGGGTCTTGCTCCAAAGAAAAAGTTCTCTCCCAAGGTTATCGAAGATTCACAGCAGACATCTGCCCCCAACACACCATCTGCCGAGGGCCTATGAGTCAAAAAGAAGGTAAGACAGAAGTAAGGGTGCAGGGGAAGGAGAGCCGGAGGGGACCGAGAACTCGGAACCAAGTGAAGTGATGGGCGGACACTGAATGCCTGACTCCAGGGTTATCACCTCGGAAAACAAGTCTGTTTAAGTCCGTAGTAACAGTGTTAGTGCTTTCACTGAACCTGCACTCAACACTGGAGAACCTCCCTGTGTTATGAAGACGATCTGAAAAATAACATTAATTCACAAGGTAGGGTGACGATTCAGCCACAGAAAATAAAACTGATATAATCCACTGCAAGTCACACTGTGTCTTTCTTTAAGACTGGTTTATGATGCAGAAAAGAGGCAGCTTGAGATCTAAAATACTGAAACTGGCAGACACCTTGTTTCCCTGAATTCTCACAACCGTGGCACCAGCTAGGGTAACACAGAGTGGCTTTCAGAGCTTCCAGAACAGCAGAACAGATCAATCATAAATGTGCAAAGGTGATCTGAAGACAGAATTAATATTCCACGTTTTGGCTTAAACTAGTCATGTAATTTCCAATAAGTGGGAAACATCCACACCAATTTTTATAAGAAAGTTCAATGTGAACACATAGTACAGAACACTATCTTTGTTTTGGAATTTATTTACTTAATATGACAATTTCAATTGTCTTTAGGGATTCCTGATATTGAATGCTCATCTTTATTAATGATGAGCTACCAATTTTCTGACTGAGGAAATGGAAAGTTGTCACTGCCTAACAGCAATACTCAACACAGCCTGTATGAAAGGGAAAGCTATACCTGTGTGCACACACATGCATACACATGCATACACATACCTACACATGTACACGCACACACATACACGTGTATGCACTGCACGCACATGTACACGTGTGTGCATACATACATATACATGCGCACATACGCACATGCATGCATACACACGCATATACGCACACACATATACACGTGTACACATGTACACACATTGATGCATATACACGTGCACATGGACACGCATACACGCACATACACACGCATACACACGTGCACACACATGCATGTGTACATGCATACGTAAGTATCATCTCAGGTATGTGGATTCAAAATTCTGATGCAAACAAGAATAATCACAAAACAAGGTAGGGTGTCAACAAGTGAGAATTGAGATGGATGTCCTGGAATGTTCCAGAGAGGATATGAGGGAGGTCTGCACATCACATGAACATCTTAACCATTTTTAACGTGACCATTCCTGCCAACATCAGCCTGGATTAAGATGATTTCATTTACATAAGGAACAGAAAATATAATACTTGTTCTAATGAGGTTCGATAATCATTAGATTATTTTCATAATTATAAGTAATCACTAAATAACTTCCTTTCAAGGGTCTAAAAATAAAAATAAGATAACAAAGTCACAGTCCTGACAGTTTTATCATGCAAATCACAGCTGTGAAAATAAAGCATGGTTTTGAGACTATGCCCTCCTCAAATACCCTTCATGGAATTTTGTACCAGTAATGGCTGGTAATTAATTGTTATACCAGGTGGAAAAGTATATCATTTGGGGTATACGAAGTAACCATGTAAAGAGAAATGACCATACACACCTGAAACCAGGTCTCATTTCACAACTGTTTCCTACTTTAGATTTGCTTAATTTACTTCATGAGGTGCCTTGAGGAGAGAAAGCAGAGCTGGGATCCGCCCCGAGGCTGCTTCGGGAAGAGCTGGGTGGGCACCAAGACCCTCAGACCGAGGGCCGAGCTGCGTGGCTATGACCCCATCACTGTGGCTCCCCAAGTGTGTGTCCTTATGTGTCACGCAAACCTCTGCCACACAGGTGACACACGCCACACACCTGACATAGGCTCAGCACACAGGGAGCGATCAGTAAGTGGTGACTAGAGAGAAGAGACGGCCTTCAGCGTGGACGGAGAAAACGGGTCACAGACTCACAGAGGAAACGCCGCAGATCCACAGACGGAGAAAACACCACAGACTCATGGACGGAGGAAACAGACCACAGACCCACAGAGGGAAGAAAAGCGCCACAGACGCACGGAGGGGGGAAAAGCGCCACAGTCGCACACATGGAGAAAACGCCACAGACGCACAGACGAAAGAAACGCCACTGACACACGGATGGAAGAAATGTCACAGACACATGGACGGAGGAAACGGCACTGACGCACGGACGGAAGAAACGCGCCACAGAGGCACGCATGGAGAAAACAGGCCAGAGACGCACGAAGGGAGGAAACACCACAGACGCACGAAGGGAGGAAACGCGCCACTGACGCACGCATGGAGAAAACAGGCCGCAGACACACGAATGGAGGAAATGTGCCACTGCGGCACGCACGGAGAAAACAGGACACAGACGCACGAAGGGAGGAAACGCCACAGACGCATGAAGGGAGGAAACAAGGCAGAGAGAGAGCACACACCAGTGTGGAACATGGGACAGGAATGTCCCGGCCATGCACCGTCCACTCCCACTAGGGACTTCCCACCCCAGAGTGCTCAGGATGGCTGCGGAGCTCCTGCCACCCACCCCAGAGGTGAAGCTGCGGAGCCAGAGATGAGTAGGTTCACGTCCATCAAATGCGGCTGCAATCCCTGTAGTAACTGGAGGTCATCATTAAACAGAACCGCACTTCACTTGGAATAAAAGCACTCTGCATAAAAGAACTAAAGATTGTCTGGAGACGGCTTAGAAACCATCACAATCATTCTTGCTAGTGACAGCGAAGCTTTAAGAGTGGTCACTTTTCCTGTAGAAACGTCACAGAGGTGATTCCTGGAACTCATTTAGAATATTTGTTTCCCAGAAACCACACAACTAAGAATTTAATAATGCCGTCTCTTGACCAGAAAGATTAAGATTTCTGATGAAACAAAACTCTGGCCAGCCTCCTGATTCTAGAAGATGCTATACAGAAAAGCTAACTCAAAGGGGTTGCATTTCTTTTGTCGTCCATGACACACATAAAAAAAATTTTAAATATACAAAAAAGGTAGGAATTGTACAGTGAGTACCCATGTATCTACCCCCTGGATCACCGATTAGATTTTAAATGTAAAGTTCTAAATGTTCCCAGCTAAGGAAATGTGCAGTGTAAGCCTCTACCTGGTTAGAACCAAGGGGAATGGAATGAGCTTTCCCTGGCCTTGCTGCTCTGCTGGGAGGGGCTGCCACAGTTCAGCCACCCCACCCCAGAGCACCCAGGATGGCTGTGGAGTTCCTGCCACCCACCCCAGAGGTGAGGCTGGATCCCCAATCGTGGTGTTAAGAGTGAGCCAGCCAGGTGCGGTGGCTCAAGCCTATAATTCCAGCACTTTGGGAGGCCGAGACGGGCGGATCACGAGGTCAAGAGATCGAGATCATCCTGGCTAACACGGTGAAACTCCGTCTCTACTAAAAAAAAAATACAAAAAACTAGCCAGGTGAGGTGGCAGGTGCCTGTAGTCCCAGCTACTCAGGAGACTGAGGCAGGAGAATGTCGTAAACCCGGGAGGCAGAGCTTGCAGTGAGCTGAGATCTGTCCACCGCACTCCAGCCTGGGTGACACAGCGAGACTCCGTCTCAAAAAACAAACAAACTAAAAAAAAAAAAAAAAAGAGTGAGCCAGCCTTTAGAGGTCATGTGGTCTGTACTTGAATAGAAAATGTTCCAGGAAACCAAAGATTCCAATGCCTGCGATGAATTCCTAACCATTTGAAACCCAGGCTCCTCGTCTATATAAAGAGAACAATGCTCTCTCCTGGGAAAGCATTTCAGAAGGACGAAAAAGGATCCACATGAGAGCAGGTGAAAACTACAAGGCACCCTGCAATTATAAGATTTTTTCTATATTTTTGTTTCAAGGAATGTCAGCATTCTAAATATTTCACTTCATCCCACATCACCTTTCAGGAGCAAATCATAACGATTAAAACCATCAGCAGAATCCCTACCAGCTCAGTCGCCGCGTGCTTCTTCTCCCTGCACGAGAATTCTTGCAGAACGATGGGACCATCCAAGAATGGCTCCCTGCCATCATGTGCCCATACTCCTTCCCCTGGGAGCTATTCCTGTACTCATGGGGCATGGGAAACCTGTATAACGCCACCAGAAAGTCCTTGTTTGATTTACACACTTTCCAGAAGGGCTGATTTTATCCAGAATCCGAACTGTGTCAAACACTAAACCTAAGAAATCATCAAGAAACCAAGGAAATGTAAGGCCATATCCTGCCCTGGGTGCATGACTACTAGGGGAGAAATAGAAAGTGAGACATGAAAGGAAACTTTTAAGATATTCAGAACATCACTGGGTGATTCCAGGAATCCATTACAGATCATTGCTGTTCCTAAAAACAGGAAAGAAATTCTAAAATTCCAACAGGCATGGTGAGTCCCTTACTTGCATGAAATCAAAATAATAATCCATCGCCATCTTTAAAAGACAAAAGAAAAACTCTATTTCCTCTTCATATTAATTTGTGTACAAATAACTTAAGTGAGAAAATCTTAATGTCTGGACTGTGATATCAATAGCAAAATAACCCCAAGCTTCCCAATGAAAAGATATAGATGGGCTGAGTGGATTTAAAAGAAGAAAAACCAACTACATGCTGCCTACAAAAAACTCACTTCAGCCGTAAAGACACACATAGACTAAATGTGAAGGGATGGAAAAACATGTTCCACATTAATGGAACTCAAAAGTGAACAAGAGTAGCTATATTTATTTCAGACCAATCACAATTTAAGTCAAAAACTGTAAAAAGGAGACAAAAAGGTAATTATGTAATAAAGAGATCAATATAGCAAGAGGATATAAAAATTACGAGTATATGTGCACCCAACAACAAAGCATCCAGATATATAAAGCAAATATTAGTAGATCTAAATAGAGAGAGAGGTCGGGCAAGGTGCCTCAAACCTGTAATTCCAGCACTTTGCGGGGTGGAGGCAGGTGGATCACCTGAGGTCAGGAGTTCAAGACCAGCCTGGCCAACATGGTGAAACCCTGTCTCTACTAATACAAAAAATTAGCCCAGCATGGTGGCACATGCCTGTAATCCCAGCTACTCGGGAGGCTGAGGCAGGAGAATCACTTGAACTCAGGAGGTGGAGGTTGCAATGAGTTGAGATTTCACCTCTGCATTCCAGCCTAGGCAACAAGAGCAAAACTCCGTCTCAAATATATATATATATACGTACATATATATATATACACACACACACATACATATATATATACACACACGTACATATATATATATATATATATATATATATATATATATATAGAGAGAGAGAGAGAGAGAGAGAGAGGGAGACCAACACAACAATAGTAGGGGCTTCAGAACCCCACTGTCAGCACTGGAGATCATCTAGACCAAAAATAACAACAAATTATCAAGTTGAAAGTACAGTGTAGACCAAATGGACCTAACAGACATTTACAGAACATTTCATCCAACAGATACAGAATGCACATTCTTCTCATCGGCACATGGAACATTTTCTAGAATCAACCACACGCTAGGCTACAAAAGAAGTCTCAATACATTTTTTAAAAATTGAAATAACGTCTAGGATATTCTCAGACTGTAACAGAATAAAGCTATAAATCAACAACAAGGAACAGATACTTCTCAAAAGAAGACATTTATGCAGCCAATAGACACATGAAAAAATGCTCATAATCACTCGCCATCAGAGAAATGCAAATCAAAACCACAATGAGATACCACCTCAAACCAATTAGAATGGCGATCATTAAAAAGTCAGGAAACAACAGGTGCTCGAGAGGATGTGGAGAAATAGGAACACTTTTACACTGTTGGTGGGACTGTAAACTAGTTCAACCATTGTGGAAAACAGTGTGGCCATTCCTCAAGGATCTAGAACTAGAAATACCATTTGACCCAGCAATCCCATTACTGGGTATATACCCAAAGGATTATAAATCATGCTGCTATAAAGACACATGCACACGTATGTTTATTGCGGCACTATTCACAATAGCAAAGACTTGGAACCAACCCAAATGTCCATCAATGACAGACTGGATTAAGAAAATGTGGCACATATACACCATGGCATACTATGCAGCCATAAAAAAGGATGAGTTCATGTCCTTTGTAGGGACATGGATGCAGCTGGAAACCATCATTCTTAGCAAACTATCGCAAGGACAGAAAACCAAACACCACATGTTCTCACTCATAGGTGGGAAATGAACAGTGAGATCACTTGGACACAGGAAGGGGAACATCACACACCGGGGCCTGTTGTGGGGTGAGGGGAGGGGGGAAGGATAGCACTATGAGATACACCTAATGTAAACGACAAGTTAATGGGTGCAGCACACCAACTTGGCACATGCATACATATGTAACAAACCTGCACATTGTGGACATGTACCCTAGAACATAAAGTTTAATAAACAAACAAACAAAAAACAAATCAACAACAAGTAGAACTTTCAAAACTGTATAAATACATAGAAATTAAACAATATGCCCTTGACTAGCCAATGGGTCAATGAAGAAATTAAGAAGGAAATTTAAAAATTTCTTGAAATAATTGAAAACAGAAACACGGCCGGGCGCGGTGGCTCAAGCCTGTAATCCCAGCACTTTGGGAGGCCGAGACGGGCGGATCACGAGGTCAGGAGATCGAGACCATCCTGGAGAACATGGTGAAACCCCGTCTCTACTAAAAAAAAAAAAATACAAAAAACTAGCAGGGCGAGGTGGCGGGTGCCTGTAGTCCCAGCTACTCAGGAGGGTGAGGCAGGAGAATGGCATGAACCCGGGAGGCAGAGCTTGCAGTGAGCTGAGATCTGGCCACTGCACTCCAGCTCGGGAGAGAGAGCGAGACTCCGTCTCAAAAAAAAAAAAAAAAAAAGAAAACAGAAACACAACATATCGAAGCCTATGGTATACAGCAAAAGCAGTATTAAGAGGAAAGGTTATAACAATAAACTCCTACATTTAAAAAACAGATTTAAAATAAACAACCTAACAATGAACTGCAATGAGCTAGAAAAGCAACAACAAATCAAATCCAGTAGTGGTAGAAGAAAAGAAATAACAAAGATCGAAGAGGAAGTAAATAATATGGAAACTAACAAATATAAAAGATGAAGAAAAAAGTGTTGGTTTTTTGAAAAGATAAATACAATAGACAAACCATTAGCTACACTAAGAAAAAAAAAAGAAATCCCAAATAAATAAAATTAGAAACAGAAAAGGAGAATTACATTTGATACCACAGAAATAAAAGGGATCATTAGAGACTATTTTTAACAACTGTATGTCAACGGATTGGAAAACCTAGAGGAAATGGATAAATTCCTGGACATGTACAACCTACCAAGATGGAACCAAGAAGAAACGGAAATCTAAACAGACCAATAATGAGTAACATGTATGACTATGTTATAATAAAATGTCTCCCAACAAAGAAAACCCCAGAACTAGGTGGCTTCACAGCTGAATTCTACAAATTTTTATTTCAATTCTTCTCATGCTATTCCAAAAATATTGAAGAGGAGGAAATTCTGCCAAGTTCATTCTTCATGGCTAGCATTACCCTGATACCAAAATAAGACAAGGACACAATAAAAAGAGAAAACCATAGGTCAATACCCCTGATGAACACAGATGCAAAAATCCTCAACAAAATACTAACAAACTGAATCCAACAGTAAATCGAAAAGATTATACACCATGATCAAGTGGGATTTATCCCAGGATGCAAGGATTGCTCAACAAACACAAATCAATAAACACGCTACATCACATCAACAGAATTAAGGACAAAAACCATATCATTTCGACAGATACAGAAAAAGCATTTGATAAAATTGAACGCTGCTTCATGATAAAAAGTCTCAACAAACTAGGCACTGAAGGAAACACACCTCAACACAATAAAGGCCATATGTGACAAACCCACGGCTAACATAATGGTGAATGGGGAAATACTAAGAGTTTTTCTCTGACACCTGTAACAAGACAAGGACGCCCACTTGTGCCACTCCTATCCAACACAGCACTGAACGTCCTAGTCAAGAGCAGTTAGGCAAGAGAAAGAAATCAAGGGCACCCAGAGTGGAAAGGAGGAACTCTAATAGTCTGTTTTCAGACAATATGCTCTTATATATTAAAAAAAAAAAAAGACTCCAGCAAAAATCTCTTTGAACCGATAAACAAATTCAGTAAAGTTACAGAATACAAAATAAACATATAAAAATCAGTAGCATTTCTGTAGACTAACAATGAGCCAGTGGAAAAAGAAATCAAGAAAGCAATCCCATTTAGCTACAAAAATATAAAATAAAAATAAAAATACCTCGGAAGAAGTCTAACCAAGAGGGTTAAAGGTCTCTATGAGGAAAATGATATTCTACCTTCTGAAGGGAGAACAGTGGAATCTAGAGACAGGAAAGGGCGGCGGGAAGGCAGAAAGGGAGAGGTTGGTTAATGGATACAAAATTACATCTAGATAGTAAAAATGAGGTTTAGTATGCTATAGCCTTGTAGGGTGACTGTAGTTGATAATTTATTGTATATTTTCAAGCAGCTAGAAGAGAGGATTTTAAATATTCCCAGTATTAAGAAATGATAAATGTTTGAGAAGGCGGACATGCTAATTAGCCTGATTTGCTAATTACACATGATAAACGTGTATTGAAATATCACACTGTATCCCATGGATATGTACCATAATGTGTCCATTAAAAATAATAATTGTTAAAAACCCAAGGGCCATTTCTCATTTGTCCTATGTCAATGTTGTGGTCCACTGGTGGAGACCTAGCCATTTGCAAGTAAGACTATAGTCACTTGAGCTGAAAGCAAATGAATCGTCACAAAAACTACCACTGGCACCAAGTCTTCTTTCCAGAATTTCCTGGCCACAGCACTGCCACAGTCACTGTGGGCAGGAAAGACACACTAGCAACCAAGTTTCAACCCCAGCACAGTTGATGCTTTTATTTCTCTGGTTTGGAATAAGTGTGTGTTCATAACTTACATTTACTCCAACTGTCCCCTTGCTTAAATAGCTCCTAAGGATGACTTCCTGTTACTAAATTCCAACAGCTTCTGAGCACCCATTATATTCTCCAAAGTAAATAAAAAGAGAAAATGTGTTGAAAGCCTGATAATATTCACTGAAGAATCCATCATGATGTACCGCTTGAAATGGCCACTCCACCTTGTTCCTTTACATGACTTTTAAAGTAGCCCCAGTTATTACACATAATTGAAGCCATAATTTCTGCAATACCATTAGGTCCACAAAGGGTGGGGCCAGGAGACTTCAAAGTCTGTCTCTGAATTTTTTTTTTAAAAAAGGAAAGCTTATGAGAGTAGGTAACGAAAATAAATATTCACGCAACTCGGAACAGGTGATGGTGACACATAAAGCTCCAGCCTGGCACAGGTGTCCAGCCAGTGAGGGTGGGGACACAGACTCATATGGTTCCCACAATCCCCCAGAAGTGCCACAGACAGGTGGGTGGCCTGAGGCAGAACTAGGCTCCGAATTCCAGGAGCTGTCTGGCTCATGTGCACCCCATGTGGTCCACAGTGCACGAGGATGCCCAACGTCAGCTGTCCCGGTGCAGAGCACAAGAATGCCCCATGGCATGAGCCCCCGCTGCACAGCATAGCCCGAAGGTGCCAGCCCAGCCTCCTACACACACTGGCCACCAAGGCACTGCCCTCCAGGAAGGAGGACCCCAGAGGTCGTGGCAGGGTGAGGTTCTGCTCTTCATCATCCCCGAGCAGAGGGGAAAGTCCCAGCAGACATTTGGGGAGCCTCTACAGGTGGCTCTGGGACTCTGAGTGGAGGCTCAAAGATGTCCCCAGATACACCAGACTCAAACCTAAAACAGGCCATTCTTCCAGATATGCCCAGACTGGAACCTATATAGGCCATCCTTCCTAGCTTTCCTCTGGAAAAGCAGGCTTAAAAGAGTATGAACTAAAAGGGGCCACCAGGAAGAGGGAAGTCCTATCTTTAAAAAAAAGATTTTTTAAAAAAAGAGGCATTGAGGCTCTGACCCATCTGATCACAGAGTACGTGCTCGGCAGCATCTGTCAGAGCAGAGCAAGTACACACATGCTCTCCATACCCTGTGCTACCGGTCGCCGTGCTCCCCGCACCCATGTCCCCTGCACCCGTGCTCCCCACACCTGTGCTCCGGGCACCCGTGCTCCCTGCACCAGTCCTCCCCACGCCCATGCTCCCCACACCTATCTGTGCTCCCCATGCCTATGTTCCCTGCACCCGTGCTCCCCGCACAGTGTTCCCTGCACCCATGTCTGCTCCTCGAGATCTCTTCCACTGATTTCCTCTGTACGTCCCTCTTGAGAGTCACTATCACCTCGAATCACCTGGTAAATGCAGGTAAAGAAAAAGTCTAGAGCAGCACATTGGAGGACAGAGTGGAAGTGGCTGTTTACCAAGCAGGGCTATGAGATGAGCGCATCTGATCCCCATTAATCCTGACGGTCAGTTGATTGGCCCTGTTCAACAGCTGGGGACACTGAGGTGTGGAGGGACGGGCTTGCTTACCCCGGACGATGCTGACAGTGTGGGCCCAGCCCGGTCCCACAGCCACCAGGAGGAGCTCCTGAGTGGGCATGCGCGGAGGTGCAGCCCAGAGAACGCCTGGGACCCTGGCACAGACTCCTCAGGAAGGAAACAGAGAAAGGTCCACAGAGACTCAAGCAGCACAGAAGAAGGTCACCCACAAGTTAAAAATAGATGTTTGTGCTTTCTCGTCCCAGCGTGCTAAAAATCCAGCTCGCTCACACGCACAGCCTGAAGTGAGCCCGGCCTGCTTCAGCACTGGGCTAAGGGAGAGCCGCACCTGCCCCTCTCCCGACAATAGCAGGCTCGGCAGCTATTCTTCAATGAACTTGACACCCTTCCACGAGGATTAAGCTTCACTCTGTCGACACTGGGTAAGTTTAATCCCGACACAGCTAACCGTGTCGATCTGCAGTGAACAAACAACTTACTTTGGATGATTCTGTCACTGACAAAGACTCCGAATCTCCCAGCAAAGCTTAGTGATACGACTTACCTTTCTGTTTTCATTTCAGGTACACTGGTCCATTAGGTCTAGTTTACCTGCTGATAATGTCTTGGAAAGACCACCAGGGGGCCCCACACCATTTTCAGCTTTATAGGGATGTGAATTTCCCTTTGATGACAAAGATGATGAGGAAATAAAACAAGGATCCAAAACAGATGCCTGTGTGTTTCCTGGGAGTGATAAGGTCAGGGACTGCCGCTCTGTGTCAGGTGAGGGAGTAACACAGAGAATGGCACCAACTCCTGAGACAGGACCTGATGCATGATGCAGCCACAGCCTGTGGCCATGGAAATTCCAGGGAATGCAGGCCCCAGTTGCATGATACAGCCGCTATCTGTGACCACAGAAATTCCAGGGAACGCAGACCCTCAGTCACATGGTACACCATCTGCGGCCACGGAAATTCCAGGGAACGCAGACCCTCAGACACATGGTACGGCCACCATCTATGGCCAATTCTAGGGAATTCAGACCCTCAGTCACATGGTACAGCCACCATCTATGGCCATGGAAATTCCAGGGAACGCAGACCCTCAGTCATATGGTACGGCCACCATCTATGGCCACGGAAATTCCAGGGAACGCAGACCCTCAATCATGTGGTACAGCCACCATATATGGCCATGGAAATTCCAAGGAATGCAGACCCCAGTCCCATGGTGCAGCCACAGCCTGCAGTCACAGAAATTCTGGGGAACGCAGACCCCAGTCGCATGGTACAGCCACCACCTATGGCCATGAAAATTCCAGGGGACACAGACCCTCATTCACATGATACAGCCACCACCTATGGCCACGGAAATTCCAGGGAACATAGACACCAGTTGCATGGTGCAGACACCACCTGCAGCCACAGAAATTCTGGGGAACACAGACTCCAGTCGCACGGTGCAGCCACCACCTGTGGCCATGGAAATTCTGGGGAATGCAGGTCCCAGTCTCGAAAGTGTTATTTGTTTTATGACCTTCACTGCAGTGAATGTGGAAGAGTTTCTGCAGGTGCAGAGCTCAGTATCCAGAAGGGAAGTCGGCCCTAGGAATGCCTTCCTCCTCTTCAGAGCTCAGGGCCCATGGCTGACGCCCTTGGGAGGGGTCCTTGTTCGGCAACTGTGCCTGTGGAGGGTTCCCCAACACTCACCATGCACCTCCTAGGAGCGGAGGCTACAACAGGGAGCCAGAGACCAAGCTCTGCTCAGACAACAGTGAGCTGATGGCCCTCCACTCTAAGTTCCAACTGCACGGAGTGTGTATTCCATGAATGCTTGTTAAATGAGTGATTCATATAAGGTCGTCTGTGCTGACCTTTGCTGGTCTGCTGACTGTGGGCTTCAGAGCATTGACCTCATTCCTGGAGCAGCCAGTTCTTCCCAGAGCGATGGCTGCTGGAGGACAAAGCCCAGGACTTCTGTCCTGCAGCAACGTGCTCAGGACCCTGCGCTGGGCACGCTGGGAGCCTCTCCAGCAGTAGATCCCCAGTCCTGACCTTGCAATACCAGTGAACCCCACGGGAGTCCCAAGTGCTCAAAATCAAGTAAATGTCCATTGTGATTTAACATATCAATTTTAGAAGAAAGGGCAGATTGCCCCCTCCCTCTTCAAGCTAGGGACCATAAATCGATCCACGGCCCTAACTGAGGCTCTGCCTTAAATCCTGCTAAAACTACCAGCCAAACATTCAAATTTACATTAGAGTTAAAGGAAAAAAAAAAAAAAACTAAACCAAACACCTGTAAGAAATGGTCAAGTAACCTGTGATACATCAACCCAAAGATTAAACATTAAAACAATGAAGTAGCAAGATATTAAAAGAATATAAACTCTATGTACATCGTGGTTCAAGTTGCTAAAATTACACAGAGAGAAAGACTAGAATGGAAGGGGGATAGGTTTACAGATACATTTTTTAAAATTTTAAATATTACTTCTCTAACATATGATTTGACTAACCAGATAATTCAGCAAAAAAAAAAAAAAATCAATTATGCCTATAGATAAATATGTAAAGAATCCTTCTCTCTGATGCCAATGGAATTAGTTTGGGTCCGGCCTACAGTCTTCAATCTTTTAATTAAGACACAAAAACCATCTGTCAAGCTATTAGGAAAAAAAAAAAAAGATTTCTAACCAGGAACCCAGAAGAAAAGGACCCGCTATGTATCACAGCGTCTCTCCACGCCTCTCCACCCCAGACAGTGCTCCTTCTTTCCCCATTTTCATACCTACTGCACAAAACACTTAGTAAAGAACTATCTCAATTCATGAGTCGCACAGCACAGAGGTCCGATGTCGCTGCCAAACATACCCTGCAGCCCCAAAACGAAGCGGCAACCCCCAGTGAAGGAAGAATGAGAGGCTGCTGGTTGTCATTTTAAATCTCGCAACTCAATGTCTTTGCACTTTCCTGCTTTGTTGGTTTCAAGGGCTCATTAAAATTAACCCCCCTACTGGATATTGAAGAAAGAAAGCAGGATGGTTGTGCAGGCTCTGAAGAGGCAGAGCCCTCGTTCCGAGGCCACCGCTGTCTTTCTACCCACAGCAGACGGGTTGACCAATTAGTCTCCCTTAGAGGGCGCTGTTTATGATCATTGCGAACAAATGGGTGCAATTGCTTCTTTTGAGATGTAGCAAGTTCTGGGCCCTCAGCAGAAAAAAAAAAAAAAAAAAAAAAAAAAAAAAAAAGGCCACTGGCACAATAGTCATAACCTCTGCGTGACACACACACAGAAGGAAAATTAAAGCCCTGGAGGCGGAGGCGTTTGGAAAGGGAAGGTGGAAGCAGGAAGGACGCCCACAGAATAGAGTGGTCAGAAACCGACCACGTCACTAAAGGGCGCCTTAGATGGTCCAGAGGACAAAATGCCCCTCTTTCCAGGGTAAACACCCATTTGCCAAACAGCCAGTGACCGCAAGCAGGAGTTTGCTTTTTTTTTTTTTAAGGCGTCGAGTAACAATGAGAAGGGCAAGAAATGAGCTTAATAATGGGACTAACAGGGCCCTGGGCTGGTGACTCAGCTGATGTGCACAGCATCAAAACCCAGGTCCCTCAATGCGCTCCCTCTGCAGTTCAGGCCAGCACTACAACTCACCCCAATCACTGCTTTAAAAAGCAGTTCTAAAAAAAGACATGGCCCATTTGAAAGCAGCTGGAGGAGGAAGACAGAGAGTGACTCGCAGAATCCAACCGCTTGTAGCTTCGGAACCATAACAAGAATATGAAACTAACCGGTCCAGTGTGAGGCAGAACAGAGACGCTGTCACCGCTCTCAGGAGGCTGAGCGGGAAGCCCATGGCTCAGGCCCCGAAACGCCCTAATGGTGCCTGGAGCAGCCCACAGGTCTGTGTCCTTCGTGTGGGTTCACCTTCCTAGTTTCCTGGGTAAATTCAATGTACAACATTTATTCGCCAAGAAAAGAACATTCAAAGCAAACTACTGTCATAACTCTGAAGGACTCTTAACACTCCAGTCCACACGTTCAAAAGCCCACAAATATCAGTGCTGCCACTGTGCAGGCAACAATGTTTTTGATGCATCATGCACGTAACCAGTAACGATGTTTTCATGTTTTCCGTAGCCATCCATTCAGGATACTTAAATATCTGTGACGACTTGACACTTAGTTACCTGTGACTTTCAGATAGATTTAACAAGGCTACCTGACGGAGAAGGTCTCACCCTCCTGATCCCGGGCACAGGCGCCCCTACGTGCACCCGGGGCCTCTGGAGCGCACTCTCCATCACCTCCCGCTCTTCAATGTTAAATGTCCTCCCGGGACGCCCGCGTCGTGGGCCCAGGCTCGGGCCCTTCCTGGAGAGCCGCTTCCACATTGCAGGGCAGGGGAAGCCCAGAGCCCGCGCCGCGGCGCCGATGACGTCCCGGAGTCCCAGCTTTCTGGTCTTCCGGTCCGCGGAGGCTGGCGGGGAGGTCCTGGGACCCATTTTACTTTTCAGTTTTGTCACGAGCCAGAAGGCGACAGCACATCCGAGCACAAGAAACCCTTTTTGTAAATCTTCCAGCGGAAACGCGAGGGGCTGCCGGACCGCCTCGGAGACGCCAGGCGGGAACCCAGAGCACCCCCGCCGCGTCCTGCATTGCAGCAGCCGGGACCCCGCCCACACCGCGCCGGGCAAGAGGCGACAGGAGGCGTGCGGGGACACGGCCGTTTCTTTCTCGACATGCTGGGTGGTGGTGTGGAGCGGAGTTGGGGGGCGGGGGGCCACTTAGGAAGTGATCGCTCTGTACCCTCGCTTCGGAGGGGAAGCCCGGCCCCGTCCTACAGCTCAGAGGCAGAACGACCCCCGAGGGCGCTCCAGGCGACTCCCTCTGCTAGGCTCAATTTAAAACATAAACCGGAGGGGATGGAAAGCTCACTATCTTTCGGATGGAGGTTCCTACCGCCATGTCCCTTCCCCTCCTCCGCCCCACCCGGCAAGGACCCCGGGGCTGCCTTGACGGCTCACGCTGCCCCGCAGGTACCCCTGCCCTGCCGCTCCCGGGCACCGGCTTCGACCCAGTTCTCCCGATCGCTTCCCCGCTCTTCTCCCCGGTTCTTCTCATCGCTTCCCCCATCTTTCCCCGGGTCCTCCCATCGCTCCCCGCCTGTTCTGCCCTGTCCCCCCATCCCCTTCGCCCTGTTCTCCCTCTCTCCGTCCGTCCCGACCTCGCCACCTGGAGGGGGGCGCGCACCTTGAGCATCCCCGCCGCCGGTCAACACGCCGATGGCCCTGCCGGCCCCGGAGAGGTGCTCCGGGAACTTCCGCAAGGAGTCCTTGGGGTCCCGGGAGTCGTCCGCCTCCATGGCGAGGAGGCCGAGGGGAATCGCTAGTCCGGGTGCGCGGCAGGCAATGGGGACCCTGCCCGAGCGCGCCGGACTCGGAACTGCTGCCCCGCCCGCGCCCCCGCCCGGCGCCAGCGCCAATGGGCGGTGACGGGCGGGGCCCAAGTGCACAGGAGGGCCTGCCGGGGCGGGGGCGCGGCTAGGGGCAGGAGCAGGGAAAGGGGCAGGGAAACGGGCAGGGAAAGGGCAGGGGCTGGCGGGGAGGGGGCGGGTGTGGGCAGGAGCACCTACGCGGGGGTCGTGGTAGGTAGGGGCCGCGCTAGCGGTGGGGGATGTCGCAGATGCGGGGGTACATCCACAGGTGGGCGGGGTCCCTGCGGGTGGGGCCGCGTTGATGGTGCGCGAGCCTCGCGGGTGGGTTGGAGGACTCTGGTTGGGGGCTTTAGAGATGCCCGGAGCGCCACAGGTTGGGGCAGGGGCAGCGTCCGGGGGAGGGGAAAACGCATGGGGGCGGTGTCACTACGTTTGCTGGGCTCGCCATGGCGGGACGGAATAGAACGCGGGGAGCATCTCCCGGGGGGGCAAGGGAGACCGTGAATGGGCGCGAACGGCGGGGCGGGTGGAAACCCCGCACCTGCTGGGAGCGCCGATGGCGGGGCGGGATGGAATTGGGGCGCGGAGACCCTACCTGGACGCGGAGGCTCGCGGCGGGCCCGGTCGCTCCGGCTGTTGTCAGCGCCGAGCCCGGCCGCTCGCACAGCTTGTAGTTGCCCGCAGGATTCCTCTGGGGGCTGCGCTGGGAGCCCCGGCGCCTGGCTTCCTCGACCCCCGCCCCCAAGTTTTCTCTGCAGCCTGAGGTCGGGAAGGACGCACGGAGAGTGGATCATTCAGGTGGCGAGAAAAGCTGAGCGCGGCAGGCTTAGCTATGACGAAACTGCGATTTCCCGGGCCCACGGGGGCTGTGGCGCTCCTGAGCCACCAGCCTGGCCCTTTGGGAAAAGAAGCCTTGGGGTGGAGGAGGGTATCGGGGCGCGACCCTCAGAGATGCCTGGGCACACGAAAGTCAGAGTGGGGCTGGAGGAGGCGCAACAGGACTGGCCTGGCAGGGAGGCGGGACGACCCTTCCTCCCCACGGACACGCGCGCTGCTGTACACTGTGCCGACCTCGGCTGACTTCACTGGCCAACGCCAAGTGCTGAAATACGCACACGCAATGCGCTGTGCGGTTGTCCATCCACAGCTTAACAGCCTGGTGCCAGTTACCTACAATGGGAGAGGGGGCAGCCCCCACAACAGCACGGGCTTATGGGATCCCGGTTCCTTCAGTGCTCACCCCGCGAAGTAGGACTGCCAAACGGCCCCACTCGAGGGCTTACCGGAGGATGGTCCTGCGCAGTGGGTGTTTGTTGAACAGATAAGAGACAACAAAAGAGACTAAGAAGAGGCTTGTTCTATGAACCGGGGAAAGTGAAGCAATCGTAAAGGAGCGTCTCGCCAAAGGGCAATCCTGGGGAAAAGATGGAGAGGCATGGATTTTTCTTGGCTATGTGCCTCATCCTGGGGCTCATCCCGCTGAGCATCAAATATTCATTGCAAAAGAGGAAAAAGAAATATGCTGCGGACAATGCTGGATGGTCTGATCTCTCCCTTGGCCAGAATTCACGGGGAAATTCCTAACCCCTCGTGGTCCTCAGAATCACCTGTCCTATGCACACCCCCACTAAACCACTGAAGTCCAGTTTCTGGGAGCGCAGCTAGGGAATGTATATTTTTAAACAAACCACCTAGGTTACTCTGATGAATGCAAAGTCGGAGAGCGCTGCTCTCATGCACTGAGCCTGAGCATTATTCTATTAATAAAAAAGGAGAGGAGAATCCTGGGTGTCTTAAGGTGGCAGTTGAGTGGCCTTTGCCTTCTGGCGGGCAGAAGAGCAGACCGAGGCTCTGAGCACCTGCACCCACCGCTGGGCTCAGGATCTGTGCTGGAGAATAGAAGGGCTAATTTAATCATTCATGCCTTTTTAGAGCATATTACATGTGGAGAAGTTGGGGCACACTGAATTTTATTTTAGCCAAATACCCTTATCTCCTTATACAATTGATATTTTTATATTGAACGTTAGGGGATTGGTCATTTGTCATCAAATTGTCTATAACACAGAAAACGATAGACACAACCTAACAGTTCAAACATGATGAGTTAAATAAATGATGGTAAAAATAGACGCTGCAATAATATTTAATTGCTGTTACCGCTACGAAGATAAGTGTCTACTGACATGGAAATATGTTCAGGACATACAAATAAGTGAAAAGGCAGGCCTAGACATAGTGCGAGCCTGTGCGTGCGTGTGTGCGAGTGTGTGTGTGTGTCTGCATATATATGTAAATGTTTCTGAACATTTTATTTCCTTTCTTTTGCTTAGTATAGGTAATGCCATTTTTTCTCTCCGATGAACAGGTATTGCTTAGGGAATAGAAATAGTTAATTAAAAACAATAAAATTTAGAGTGTCAAGACCCCCAAGGCTACAGATTATGTTCAAAAATTTGTCTGTATATAAGGGCTGAGGTCAGGGTGGTCACTGACGGTCCTCACACATCTGTTCTTATAAGTTTGGCCCATTGCTCAGTCAGTCAGGGAATTAACATATATTAATATATACCTGTAACTAAGATGGAAAAGAATGGCTATGGCTCTTTTTTTTTTTTTCTTTCTTTGCAAGTCATGTATTTTAATGGTGCTACAATTAAAGGTATGTTTTTTTTTTTGTTTTTTTTTTTTGTTTTTTTTTAATCTTTGGCCTTAGCAATGAATCTTCTAATTGAACTGGAAGATGTTGCCATGCTCGTTCCTGCGAAGAGACCACCAAAGAGGTTTTGTGTGAGCAACATGGCTGTTTATTTCACCTGGGCGCAGGTGGGCTGAGTCCAAAAAGAGAGTCAGCAAAGGGAGATAAGGGTGGGACCGTTTTATAGGATTTGGGAAAGTAAAGGAAAATTACAGTCAAAGGAGGGTTGTTCTCTGGCGGGCAAGAGTAGGGGTCACAAGGTGCTCAGTGGGGGAGCTTTTTGAGCCAGGATGAGCCAGGGAAAGGAATTTCACAAGATAATATCATCGCTTAAGGCAAGGACCGGCCATTTTCACTTCTTTTGTGGTGGAATGTCATCGGTTAAGGCGAGGCAGGCCATTTGCACTTCTTTTGTGATTCTTCAGTTACTTCAGGCCATCTGGGCATATACATGCAAGTCACAGGGGATGCAATGGCTTGGCTTGGGCTCAGGCCTGACAGATATTACATGCCGTGCTGACCCTACAGCTTCCACCCAGTAGGACCTGAGGTGTGTGTTTGTTCTTTATTGTCCCTTGACAGGTTACTCCAAACTGTGGCCCACACCAGCACACAGTTATACCACAGGAATGATTACTCCTTGGGCCAGGAGTTCAGGCTTCCCTGGGCCCTCTGCCCCAGGGGCTCTCCGCAGCTGCAGCAGGTGTCTGCCCAGGGCTGCCTTGTCCTCTGAAGGCTCAGGCTCATCAGGGGAGGAGCCGATTTCACGCTCGCTTCTGTGTTGCTGGCAGGGTTCTGTTGCTTGTAGGCTGTTGGACTGAAGGCCCCAGTCTCTCCGTGGCATCAGCTTCAGGCCACCCTCTGCCCTGGGCCAGTGACTGGCTTTGCCAGAACTAGCACCTATCAAGAGCCAGGGGGAGAATTCCAATGGACGGAACCTGCAGCCCCTCCCAATCCAATCTCAGGAGAGACCGCCATCTCTTTTGCCTGCTTCTATTCATTAGAAGTGAGCCGCTGAGTCCAGCCCTCTTCGAGGGTCTGGCTGTGAACACTAGGGGCAGGGGCCAAGGGGAGCCACTTGGGAGGGGAGGTGCTGCCTGGGACCTGCCTAGGACCAAGTGAAGGAGAACATGCATAGGGACAGATACCCTTCCCGCTTCCCCTCTGTGGTGAGCGCAGGAGTTGCCCATATGCCCTAAAGGAGTTGTAGCATCCCAGGAGGGAAGCAGCTCCCAGCCATGAGGGCACCATGACCCATTGCCCCAGCATGTCGGGCTACACGTTCCAGGGCTACCTGAGCTGCAGCCTCTTCCCCTCCCCTGCTGTGTCTGCCTGTGCATGGAGTGGGCATCTCAAATCTGCAGGGGCCACACTCAGCTCAGGCCTCTGCATCTCTGCACAACCCCCCACCGCTCAGTCTTCCTCACCTCAGCTCCTCGTGACTCCATCCTCCCAGGGGCTCAGGCTGAAGCCTTGCAGTGCTCCTCCACCCTGGAATCTAAGTCCCTCAGGAAAGTCCCTCTTGGCTCTTCATTGCACCTGGAGCCACTGGGGCCAAGCCACTGCCTCTGACCTGGACCGGCACAGGCTCCCTCCCCATCCCATGCTCTGCCCCCACATTCACCCCACCTCCGTGCCTCGGGTGTCCTCAACTTCAAAGTCAGGGTGCACCTATCAGCATGTGTAATTCAGGCATCTTCTCTGCTGACTTGGAGTCACAGGCCCCACACACGGCACACTGGCCTGTCCTCTGGTCCCTTCAGATCCTGGTGCTGCCCAGAGGCCGATGCGGGCACCCGACAACCTCAGGCCCCGCCTGCTCTTTCCCCAGCCCAGGCCCTCCTCTCCCTACCCACTCTGTCCACCTTCCTCAGGTCTGTCCTGCAAGGTCTCCTGCATGGTGAGGCCTCCCCAGATCACCCTCTTAGAAATTTTGGGCTCCATGCACACTCCTGTTCCCTCCCTGCTTCTCTTAAAACATCCTCCTCAGTGTCACACATGGGGCATTTCACCTATCTGCTAGGCTTCTCCAGAGGTCCCCCTGCTAAAGTCTGAATGCCATGGATTCAGAGATCTTTGACTATTCCCTGCTGCAGGCCTAGGGCAACAGCAGAGCCCACGACAGAGTGAACCTGTCATGGGTGCTGCTGAATGAATGAATGAAGGAGTGAGTGAGTGAGTGAAGGAGTAAATGAGTGAGTAAATGAGTGAATGGGTGAGTGAGTCAGTCAGTGAATGAGTGAGTGAGTGGATGAGGGAAGAAGTAAATGAGTGAGTGAGTGGGTAAATGAGTGAATGAGTGAACGTGAGTGAGTGAGTGAATTGCTGAGTGAATGAGTGAATGAGTGAGTGAGTGAATGGGTGAGTGAATAAGTAAGTAAGTGAATGAATGAGAGACTTAGTGAATGAGTCGGTGAATAAATGAGTGAGGGAGTGAGTGAATGAGTGAATGAGTGAGTGACCAAGGGAATAAATGAGTGATGAGTGAGTGAATGAATGAGTGAGTGAGTTAATGAATGAGTAAATGGATGAGTGAGTGAATGAGTGAGTGAACAAATGAGTGGGTGAGTGAGTGAATGGGTGAGGGAAAGAGTGAGTGAATGAGTCAGTGAGTGAACAAGTGAACGAGTGAGTGAAGAAGTGAGTGAGTGAATGAACAAATGAGTGAGTGAATGAGTCAATAAATGAGTGAGTGTTGAGTAAAGGGTGAGTGAATGAGTGAGTGAGTGAGTGAATGAGTGAAGAGGTGAATGAGTGAATGAATGATTGAGTGAATGAATGATTGAGTGAATGAATGAGGAAATGAGTCAGTGAGTGAATGAGTGAGTGAATGAGTGAATGGCTGAGTGAGTGAATGAGGGAATGAATGAGTGAGTGAATGGGTGAGTGAATGGCTTAGTGAATGAGTGAGTGATTGAGTGAGTGAATGGGTTAGTGAATGAGCAAGTGAATGGGTGAGTGAGTGAGTGAATGGGTTAGTGAATGGGTGATTGAATGAGTAAATGAATGAGCGAGTGAGTAAAAGGGTGAGTGAATGAGTAAACGACTGAGTGAGTGAATGAGTGAGTGAGCGAGTGAAGCAGTGAATGAGTGAGTGAGTGAATGAATTAACGAGTGAGTGAATGAGTGAGTGGGTCGCTCAGACGAGATGAGGACCGGAGCTGCTCTCTGACTGCTACAGTAGACAGGAGCTGAGGGAGGAGTTTGAAGGGTGGGATGTGCCCATTCGGTACATATACCCTGTTCCACACATCCCCAAAGAAACCCAATCTCACCAGAGTAGTCTCTTGAGAATTATTAGTAACAACCTTTTTTCCCAATATTTCACATGTGCAGGATGATTTCTTATTTTCCTTTAAAACGCTAATCGTTTTTTGGACTTGGAATTCTCCACTGCTGGTCCACGCCACTGTATTCTCCCATAGGGGCATCCCCCGAGTTGAAGAAAGAGTCATTCCCAGGAATGGATAAAAGCCAGAAGGGCATCATCAGGTGGGGCACCTTCTCCTATCATCCTCCCCTTCCTGCTTGGGTTACCCTGAGTGACTTGGTTTGGAGGTCTACAAAATACGAACATACCAAATTTGGATAAAAGCCTAAGCAGTTTAAGAGGTTGCAATGCTAGCAGGAAGGTCTTTGGCTCCCGGGACCCTCCTCCCCTCCAGTCTCTGCTGGACCCAGGACTCTGACTCCACCTTCGGCCTTGGGGGTTTCCTTCCTTCCTTCCCAGCCACTGAGCCGCCTTGGGCTAATCTGCGACCTCAGAGGCACAGCCCTCCTCCTTTCCTCCTGCCTCTTCCTCCCTTCTCACTTTCCTTCTGCTTCTTTCGGGACTTTGGAAAGTCCAAGAATAAGCAAAACCGTAGACCAGAAAACACTGCCTTCAGCCCATTCCCCTCCCACCAGCTTCCCTTCAGATTCCTTGATCTTTAAACATTATTTTGCTTTGTATCTAGATGCTAAACTTTATGTAGAAAACAGGTGGAGTTGATTTCTTGGCTGGGTACAGTGGCTCACACCTATAATCCCAGCGCTTTGGAGGCCAAGGCGGAAGGATTGCTTGAGGTCACATGTTTGAGACTAGCCTGGGCAACACAGGGAGACCTCGTTTCTACAAAATTCAAAAAAAAAAAAAAGTAGCCTGGAGCGATGGTACATCTGTAGTCCCAGCTACTTGGAAGGCTGAGGCCGGAGGATCATTTGAACTCAAGAGTTTGAGATTACAGTGAGCTACGATTATATCAATGCACTCCAGCTGGAGCAAGAGAGTGAGACACTATCTCCGAAAAAAATAAAAATAAAAAGTGCTGGAGTCCATATCCAAGCCCACCACCAATTGCGACATGTGGATCTTTTATTTTTATGATCCGCCTGTCTTGTCTAAATGCCAAATGACACTCACATCGTGTGTAACTACTTCCACCTTTGTCTGGCTTCTCTTTCCTTATGTATTAAGAATCAGGTTGCATAGAGTTCTGAGAAAATAAAATAATAAATCAGCTGTGTGCCGTGGCTCATGTCTATAATCTCAGCGCATTAGGAGGCTGACATAGGTATTGCTTGAGACCAGGAGTTTGAGACCGACTTTGGCCACATAATGAGATCCTGACTCTACACAAAATAAAACAATAAAAATAAAACATTAGCAGGACATGGTGGCACACCTGCAGTCCCAGCTACTCAGGTGGTGGAGGCCTGAGGATTGGCTTGACCCTGAGAGGTTAAGACTGCAGTGAGCTGTGATCATACCACTACACTTTGGCCTGGGTGACAGAGTGAGACTCTATTTCTGAATAAATAAATAAATAAATAAATAAAATAAAATAAAAACAGATGGAAGCTTCCCAAGACTTTGATGCAGAAACAGGTTGCCCTGATGTCAACTGAAGTCCACTTCACAGAATGACTTCATCTCCTGAGCACGTTGGAGAACGATGATTAAAGAGACTTCCTGGCACTCCTGATACTTTTAGTGTCACATGGAAGCAGCAAGAGTCATATGTGTGAAATGGGTGGTATTACAGTGGAAGACATTGGTTTGTTCTTTCACAAACATCATCGGAACATTTCCCTAATGACTAGCGTTGTGTCAGAAAATGGGGAGAGAGAGATGGTTCTTTATTGGCAAATAAGTTACATAAATTTCCCAGTTAGAAAAACAATCATGATTTTAGCCATGTCAGATGAGGTCAGATATGCCCTATGCTTCAGTTATGGAATGCTACCTCTGAATATTGATTGACAGTATCTTCCACAGACCTGTGACCTGTCGCTGTGTACAAGCTTGAATTCGTAACTACCAGTCATTGAAGCTCCCTTGCTGCCCGCGCTGAACTGAAGTGGCTCCCGACTGAAGCATTCAAGGGAGAACTCACTGAAATATTTGAAACCACCGCCATGAACAAGAATGCTCTTCCTGTGTGCCAGGATGTACACCCAGAGCGTTATCTTGTTTTTTTGTTTGTTTGTTTGTTTGTTTGTTTTTCTTTGAGACGGAGTCTCACTCTGTCGTCCAGGCTGCAGTGCAATGGTGCGATCTCCACTCACTGCAAGCTCCGCCTCCCAGGTTCACGCCATTCTCCTGCCTCAGCCTCCCAAGTAGCTGGGACTACAGACGCCTGCCACTGCACCCGGCTAATTTTTGTATTTTTAGTAGAGACGGTGTTTCACCGTGTTAGCCAGGATGGTCTCAATCTCCTGACCTTGTGATCCGCACGTCTCGGCCTCCCAAAGTGCTGGGATTACAGGCATGAGCCACCGCACCCGGTCTCAGGGCGTGATCTTGTTAGTTGTATATGTCAGCATCCCGCAGGAGCTTTTACCTTTTATGGATGTCAACTTTGAGATTCTGGTGTAAGCCACAGACCTCTTCCTCTGCCTGCAAGCACACCCACCAACAACCACGTGTTGCCTGGTTTAGAGAACTCCTGAGCCTGCAGCCGCGCCCACCTACAGGAGGAGTGAAGCCCAGACCAGGGACAGGGTCAGAGCTGCGGTCACTCATCCAGGGGTGGACAACTCTGCATTCTTGGGAGGGACCAGATACCCTCTTCTCTTGGAAGACCAAGCCCAGAGCCTAGGTCATCTTTGAACCCAAATAGACTTTGTGGTCTAGGGAATGAGAGCCCCACTCACCAGGGGAAGAAATTGGGGATCTTGGTCCTGAGTTTGTGGGGCAGACTCTTGCCATTTTCTTCCCCGTTTCCCTGCCATGCCCTATTTGAAGAGAGGTCACTTCCATTTCAGTGAACCAAGATCGAGCCACTGCACTCCAACCTGGGCAACAGAGTGAGACTCTGTCTCAAGGAAAAAGAAAAAAAAAAAAAAAAAAGAGTTCACTTCAAAACTTCCCTGTTGAAACAGTTGACCCTTGAGAAACAGGGTTTAAACCGCGTGGGTCACTTACTTACACATGGATTTTCTTTCACTTCTGCCACCCCTTAGACAGCAAGACCAACCCCTCCTCCTCTCCTCCCACCTCCTCCTCCTCAGCCTACTCAATGCAAAAATGAGGAGAAGAACCTCTATGATGAGCCACTTAATGAATAGTAAACACATTTTCCTTATGATTGCTTTCCTCTAGCTTACTTTACTATAAGAATACACTTTACAATACATATAACACACAAAATGTGTGTTAACCGACTATCTGCGTGATCACTGAGGCTTCCACGCAAGAATAGGTTATAAGTAAATTCCTTTTGGCTACTCAAAAGTTATTGTCCAAATTTCAACTGTGTGGCCGGATTGGTGCCCTTAATCTCTGCATTCTTCACGGGTCAATTGTGTTGCTTAAGGGGTGGTCATTGGAACACTCCTTAGGGGCTATTTTTTTGTTTAAAAAAGTTTTTGCCACAATGGGCCACTCATTTAAGGCCCTAGGATTCCTCACTTCTGAGCTCCTGCTGCCATAGACCAAGTACTGATCATTTTTGTTGCTCAACATACTTGTCGCTTCCATCCATCACAGGACCCACTCTGACCTTCCAGGAGCTGCTCCTTCCACTGCCTGTGATCTTGAGGGTCAGCACGTCCAGTCAGGCCAAGTAGTGAGATCAGTCCTCTCCTCTGCCCCAGTTCATGGATGGGCACAGGATGCGGGTGGTGGGGGTGGTCCACCCGGTTCCTGCTAATCCCACTGGATCATCAGATGGGAAGAGTCAGCTTGCATAGTGAAACCAAAGAGCTGCAAGATGGAGAGTGAGAGTGAGAAACTAAGAGAGTGAGACACACACACACACGCAGAGAGAGAGAGAGAGAGAGAGAGAAAGTCAGAGAAGCAGAGACACAGAGAGACATAGAAAGATGGAGAAAGAGATGAGGGGAAGAGAGAAACAGAGACACACACAGAGTCTCAAAAAGAGACAAAGAGAGACAGAGCAACCAGGAGAGAGACACAGAGAGGGAGAAACAGAGACAGACCAAGTGAGAGGCAGAGAGAGATGGAAAGAGAGATGGGGAGAGGGATGGAAAGAGAGATGGGGAGAGGGATGGAAAGAGAGAAGCAAAAGCACAACATTCCTTGAATTGCTTCTCCCTGAAGTCACCATTCTATTTCTGCACTTTCAGTTGCCACCAAGATTCTTTCTAAGTCACCTGTCCTCCTTCCTTCCCCATCTTCCTCAGGCACTCTTACTAAAGCCTCCTGAAATCTGCCTTCCCAATGACAACTCCTCCTTGAAATGTCGCCACTGACTTCCAAACAACCAGCAAATAAAAAAGGTTTTTAAAACAATTACTTCCACTAGTTTCTCAGTTTTACTAAAGGTTATGGTGCTGTTTCTTAATACCTCTCTCGAAAATCTTTCTCTTTGTTTTTTATTTCTTTGCATGAATTCACATGAAAATAGAGCACAACATATTATAGTGAATATAGACTATAAATGATGTTTTGTGTATACCTTATTATTAGTGATAAACACTGTATAAGTAATTTATTCTTGTCATTTCTTTCTTACTATGGTTTCAAAGTGTCCCCCAAATTTCAAGTGTTGGAAACTGAATCCCCCATACAGTAGGGTTGAGGGGAGGGATCTTTAAGGGGTGATCAGTGTTAGGCAGGGACCCGGACCCGACATGGCGGCGCCACTCGGTGTAGCAGGCCCTTTGTTTCGAGACTTCCCTCCCTCTTGGAACACACCCTCAGACTTAGGTACATCAGAGGTTCCAGCTGGGCAGCCACACTTACCCATGACCTGCAGCTCACCTGCATTCCACACGTTCGTAAACAGCAGTTTTGGTTAACAGTTTCCAAAGACCCCTTCCTCATGACCCTTACTCAACTCCTGTTCTAGTAGTTTCAAGACCCCCCAGGCCCTGTTTGCACAACCAGCTTCCCTACCTCTCAGGCTATAAGAAGCCCCTATCCTCCTCCCTCAGCGTGACTTTCTGGACCCACACCTTTGGACCGAGGAACCTCGCCCGCAAGCCCTAATAAAAGCTATTCTCACTGTCATTTGCCTTATGTCTTCATTCCCGGTTCAGCTCCAGCCTCAGTTTACCTTTACAATCAGGTCATGAGGGTTTCACCCTGGTGAGTGGACTAATGCTGTTATTGAGGGAGTGGGTTCCTTATCACAAGAGTTGGTCTGTTACAAAAGTGAGTTTGACCCCTCTTACTCCTCCATGCTCTTTTGCTCCTCCACCTTCCTGTGGGATGACACAGCACAAAGGTCCTTGACAGATGCCCACCACCCCTTAACCTTGCACTTCCCACTTCCAGGACTGTGAGAAGTGAATCTCTGTTTTTGTAAATTACCCAGTCTCAGGCACTCTGTTAAGAGAAGCAGAAAACAGGCTAAGAAAAAATGTTTTAGGATCCTCTTCCCTCACAGTTGCAGTGAGAAGTTTATAGCTTTGTTTTGCGTTGTGGAAGATAAAATGCTAAATAGTAGACATAATTTTGAAGGTTTCTCCTTCCATCCAAATATTTGATTCATTTTAAAATTTCTATTACACTGAGTTGTTGACTGTCATGTACGTCCATGTGAAGAGACCACCAAACAGGCTTTATGTGAGCAATAAAGCTTTTTAATCACCTGGGTGCAGGCGGACTGAGTCTAAAAAGAGAGTCAGCGATGGGAGATAAGAGTGGGGCCATTTTATAGGATTTGGGTAGGTAAAGGAAAATTATAGTCAAAGGGGTGTTGTTCTCTGGTGGGCAGGAGTAGGGGTCACAAGGTGCTCAGTAGGGAAGCTTTTTGAGCCAGGATGAGCCAGGAAAAGGAATTTCACCAAATAATATCATCGCTTAAGGTAAGGACCAGCCATTTTCACTTCTTTTGTAGTGGAATGTCATCAGTTAAGGCGAGGCAGGGTATTTGCACTTCTTTTGTGATTCTTCAGTTACTTCAGGCCATCTGGGCATATACGTGCAAGTCACAGGGGGTGCGATGGCATGGCTTGGGCTCGGAGGCCTGACATTGACCTTTGCTTCTGATGCCTCAGAGATGTCTGGAAGAAAACCACGGAGGAAACCTCAAGTACCATGTAGTCTGTCTTATCTAAGTGCCCTCTGGACTTCGAGAAGGATCTTTCTGTGAAGCAGAGAGCTAACAATGTAGCCCAGCTCAAGACACTTTTCTAGAAAAGCTTTCAGAACATAGCCATTCCTGGGGAGCATCACAGCTTTTAGACTTCACAACAGGCACCAGAGAGCAGTCAGAAGGCCATGGAATATTTTGCCTGAATTCCTTCCAGCATTGTGTTCCAGGAACCTTGAAACTCCCACCCCCTCCACATGGGTCTTAGGTTCCTCTTTCCAAACCCAAACAGTGTTTTTAAACAATCCCCAGGAAGATGGTGTCTTATCATTATATATAATTGAATTGTAAATCTTCTAAATTCAGAAAGAAAAAGTATGGGAATAATTCAGAAGTCCTTGAGTTTTTAGCGAGAAGACTCTGCAGTGAGGGGGAGACTCTTTTTATCCTGCGAATTCCTGACGTGCTTCTTCCACACACGATCCTTGCTTGTGTCTCTCTCCAAGCCTGTCTGTGAATAACCCACTCATCCTTCCAAGCTCAACTAAAACGCCATGTGACAGAAACAGTTGGTTCAACATCCATTTCTTCTTCCTCTTCTGACCAAGGCTGTGCACTAAATGCTTCATTCCCCAGCTGTCTCTGTGCACCCATGTGGCCATGTGGGTCCATTCTGGCCCATGTGATTTAAGTAGAATTGTTGAGTAGCACATCCAAAAGGACTTCTTAAAAGGAGCCAAACTACTGAGTGTCGTGTTTTTTTTTTTTTTTTTTTCTTTTTCCTGCTGCTTTGAATGCAGCTCTGATTGTAGGAACAAAGCTGCTATCTTGGGGCATGAGGTGATCTAGAAGATACAACCACCTTCAGTCAAAGTGTCTGAGGGAATGATAGGAGAAGCTGGGCTCTCTGATAAGATCACAGATCCAGTGAACAGGGGAGGATTGCCTGCCTTCAGATTCCTTTCATGTGAAAAGACAGACCTTTATATGTGTGAGCCTCTGTTAGCTTGAGTCTTCTGTTTTATGCAGCCAAACTTAACCGTAACTGCCACACACCATCTACGTATAGTTTATGATGCTCTCTCTAATCTCTTAGGTAATTATGTCCTCTCAGAAACCTATGGAGAGCTGAAGGGATTTTAGGATCATGGAATCCACCCTCCTCCTTTGGTACAAGAGTACAAAGGCCAGAGAGCTGTGCGATGGCTGAGGCATCCGATTGTAAACCAAAAGGTACCTGAGACTGATCTCAATCCTTTTAAAAGTTAATTCTGCCAAGGTTAAGGCCATGCTTGGAAGAAAAAAAAACTGAATCACAGAAATAGTCTGTGGTCTATGCCTTCCTCCCAAGATGATTTTGAGGTCTTCAGTAGTTAAAGGGGAAGGGTGGGCCGAAGAGGAAGGGTGTGCTGGAGGGAAGGGTGGGCTGGAAGGGAAAGGTGGGCTGGAGGGGAAAGGTGGGCTGGAGGAAAAGGGTGAGCTGGAGGGGAGAGAGGGAGCCTGTGGTCTTCCTCAGGTTGCAAGAGAAAGTGAGCAGATGGGGAATGATTAGTTATGTCTTCATCTCACATGTGGTAAATCAGTCCTTTACATAAGATAAGATGAACATAGACCAGCTTCCTGTGGAGATATGTAACCCTTTATCTGTAGCTATCTGCTTAGGAACAAAAGGAAAGGCACTTTCTTGCATGATTCAGCTTCCAGCTTAATGTTTCTTTTTCTTTTTTTGCTGTGAATTGGGGTCCTGAGGCTTTATTTCTCCCTGCGTACTATATTGTATGTGAAAATTGTTGTTCAGGACCTAAAGCTGTTTACTTACTCCAGCTACATCCCTTAGCTCAATTTCCATTTGGAGCAGCTTCTGGAAGGCTGGAATTGAAATCCACCAGTGCCCATTTCAAGGTGTTCCCAACATCACCTGGAAAAAAGGAGCCCGGATACGCTTCCCTGTGGGTGCAGGTCAGTCATCATAATGCACAGAAACAGCCTTGACCTCAGCCTGGAGCCATTGTCTTGAAAGAGGATTCTTCTCAGCTGGAGCCTGAGACTGATCCCTGAGAAGCGGCCGCTCCATCCCTGAACCCTTCCTGCTTGTGTCTCCTTACTTCCTAGTGATGATGGCATTCAGGCTCAGAATGCTGCAGGCCTATCCCACTGGAAGCTGTCGAGGTGCCTCCTGCTACACAGGACGCCCGACACGGCAGCAGCATCAAGGGACCAGCAGGGAAGAGGTTGCAGCGATTTGGAGGAACGGCCTGAAAATCACCTGGAGCCTGGTGGCAGATGGTCCCACCTCCTCCCCAATATTAGGTCCCAGAGAAAATGACAATATGAGCACCTCATGTCATCATTATTAGCAGAGTCTTTTTATTCTTTCCTTAAATTTTGCCATTAAATTGAGCTCTATAATAGGCCCATTTTCTTTTCTTTTCTTTTCTTATCTTTTCTTTTCTTTTCTTTTCTTTTCTTTTCTTTTCTTTTTTTTTTTTTTTAGACACAGTCTTGCTCTGTTGCCCAGGCTGGAGTGCAGTGAGGCGATCTCAACTCACTGCAAGCTCCGTCTCCTGGGTTCACGTCATTCTCTGCCTCAGCCTCCTGAGTAGCTGGAACTACAGGCGTCCGCCACCATGCCTAGCTAATTTTTTGTATTTTTAGTAGAGACGGGGTTTCACCGTGTTAGCCAGGATGGTCTCGATCTCCTGACCCCGTGATCCTCCCGCCTCGGCCTCCCAAAGTGCTGGGATTACAGGCGTGAGCCACTCCACTAGGCCTATAGGCCCATTTTCTGCTTTTAATGCCACCAATACATGAAATTCCAGAGCTGCTTCTGTAAAAAAAATTTCATTTTCATTATTTTATTATTCATTACATTAATTCTATTATTTTATTCTCTTTGTGTTTTTTAGAAGAATTTCAGCTGCCTTGTGGCTGCAGAAGGAGAGAGAAGGAGCCTCTCCATAAAAGGGTTTCATGAAAGCCCTGAGGCAAGATACTCACTTCAGAGGGTTCAGAACAAGGACACTCACTTTGTTCTGTGCGGTGTGGAGACACGGGTGAGCGTTCCTCAGTAGCACCAACTGGTTCCCTCTTGTCCTCAGCTGCCAGTGCCCTGGGGCATGTCATTTGGACAGAACACTTTTCCATGTCCTGCCATCCGTTCCACGGAGGCAGGAGAAAGGGGTCTGGAGGCAGGAACATAAGGCCGATTCACCCTGACTTCGGAGAACGAAATCAAATGGAAACTCTTGGGCTATGACAGGAAATATTCTCTCCATTTACACAGGGCATACACCGAGTATATGACTTTGTAATTGTACTTCCTCCTCTTCATTTACATAGGGTGCACACCAAGTAACCAATGGAAACCTCTAGAGGGGATTTGAAGCCCAGAAGCTTCAGTAACGGGCTCCCTGTGCTCAGGCGCTCCCACCCTGTGGAGTGTGCTTTCATTTTCCGTCAATCTCTGCTTTGCTGCTTCATTCTTTCCTTGCTCCATTTTTGCGTTGTGTCCAATTCTTGGTTCAAGGCACCAAGAACCGGGACACCTTTAACCAGTAACATTATCTTAATATCATGTTTTAAAACTGAATTCTGTTTTTCATCTGTTCACCTAGTTTTAGAAAATGACAATGAAATACAACTTGGAACTTACCACAGCTTAATACGAGGGTCACTATGAGCTATACAACAGGTTTGATGTTTAAAATTTGCAACACTTTTTATTCCTCTTTCATTTACAAACTACAGTAAATATTTTATTTTTTATGTTTAATTATGAAATATGTGACATATAAGAGTCTATAAAATTTGGGTGGGCATGGTGCCTCATGCCTGTAATCCCAGCACTTTCGGAGACTGAGGCGGGTGGATCATTTGAGGTCAGGTGTTCAAGACCAGCCTGGCCAACATGGTGAAACCCGTCTCCACTAAAAAAATACAAAACATTGGCTGAGCATCATGGCAGGTACCTATGATCCCAGCTACTCGGGAGGCTGAGGTGGGAGAGTTGTTTGAACCCAGGAGAGAGAAGTTGCAGTGAGCTGAGATCATGCCATTACACTCTAGCCTGGGCTACATAAGCAAAACTCTGCCTCAAAAACCAACCAACAAACAAAACTGAATGCATAATCCGATAGATTAATAATTGCACTGATGTCATCATCCATTAGCATCAACTGTCTTGAAAGGCTACAATATGCTCTTCCTTGATCACCTGGCTCTCCCTTCTTCACCCAGACATAGGACTAATGTGTTAATGTTTGTCTTGCTTTTCATAAGGTTTATCATTTCTGTGCATATTATTAAGCAATGCCATATGTTATGGTTTGTGAACTGTATATGGAATAGCAGTGTATTTTTCAGTAATTTCCTTTGTTCACTGTAATTTTTCATTGTTGATGCTTCTAACTGCAGTTCATTTTCACAGCTGTATCATATTCCACAATGTGACTATGCCAGCTTTTTTCCTTGATAGAGGTCTGTTTGGATGGCTTTCAGGTGTTTTCTATTTCTGCAATCACTACCTAAATATTCTTGTCCCGTACGTTTCTCTTGGAGAAGACAGTCCAAGGGCATTTCTGGGGCAGACATGCCTGAGAAGGCAAGTGTGAGGCCACAGAGGGGCGTGTCTAGCTTTTTATGAAATACAATCTCTTAACAGGAGCAACAGCAGTGGATACTTTGCCAGCAGTTGATCTTTTCCACCTTTTGGATTTTTATGGCTTTGCTGAATGTGTTTCTTGAATTATTGGATGTATCCACAGTACGTTGTTGACTTGTTTTGTAACTTTTTGCACGCGGACTTATCTTCCTTGGAATTTTATGTGGGGAGCTATTTTGAGGACAGGGTTGTATTGTTTCAGCAAAGATGTTCACTCACATGGGGTAGAGGTGAAGTGAGCAGCCGCCTGGTGCCACGTCGATTTGACCCATGCTCTCCAGGTCTTCCAGCATGAACTCCTGGAGGACTGTTTCTCATCGGTTCTCAGGGTCAGTGGTTTTCCCTCCACCCAGCACCAATGCAAGGACAGCTGCTCTCCTTGCTCCTCCTGCTCTGAGGTGGGCTTTTATTTTAAGCCTAAGATGTCAGATTTCTGACCTCATTTTGGAGGGACATCCAGTTTTGTTTCTGATGCCCCATCCTCTGTGCAACTGTCTAAACAGAAAAAAAAAATTCCACTTTGGTTCCTGCCAATTCTTTATTGACTGCTGTGGATTCCATCCTTCAATGCCAGCTCAGTAATGCACTTACAAAGATGCATTTTTGTAGGTTTTACCCAACATCTCAGTTTTTGCTGGGGAAGCTATTTAGTATCCCTTATGTTGAAAGTTGGAAGTGCCTGGCAACACCATAGGTGAGAGAGCTGCTCTTACCCGTTTTCATCATCTTCCTGCTGGGTCCAGGCCTTCTTTTCCTCTGTGATTAAGCTGCTACAATGGGCCGGGTACAGTGGCTCATGCCTGTAATCTTAGCACTTTAGGAGGGCAAGGTGGGTGAATCACCCGAGGCCAGGGGTTCAAGACCAACCTTGAAAACATGGTGAAACTCCGTCTCTACTAAAAGTACAAAAAGTTAGCCCCGCATGGGGGTGCATGCCTGTAATCTCCGGTATTCCGGAGACTGAGGCAGGAGAATTGCTTGAACCAGGACCCGGCAGGTGGAGGTTGCAGTGAGCCGAGATCATACCACTGCACTCCAGCTTGGGCTACAGAGTGAGACTCTGTCTCAATAAAAAAATTAAATAAATGAAAAAAAAAAAATATATATATATATATATATATATACACACACATATTTGAAGTATTATCCAATGAGAGCAAGTGTTCCGGAAGACCTCATTTAAATACAGAATCTGAATGGGGGTCCATGTCACACCTGCCATTTTTTCATCTTTGCAGCTGGGCTTTTCTCCTCTTCTCTGCTGGACTGTGCTGTTTCCCACAAGGTGTTCAGAGGTTCTGCCCTGAATCGTGCAACCAGGAGATGAGAAGCACAGAGTGACACCAGCAGGAGAACATAAAGATGCGCTGACAGTTGTCCTCCTCCTGCAGAGTCCAGAGCAGTGCACTCCTACCGCTGGTGCCCTAGCTAAGCCTGGGGGCCAGCATGTCTGATGATAGTCTGGGAGTGCTGCAGTCAGGGTCCCCACAATGGGCACCGAGCCTGTGCCCTTGCACTCTGCACGAGCGTGACCATTGTCACTTCAGAGCCCGTGGGTACAGATCAATGCATCCTACCAGAACTGCATGTGAGGAAGGACCATGTGAGTCCCAGGAAAGAGCTGAGGCCCTGCAGGGGGAGGTGGCCAGGACCGAGACCTGATGCCTGTCTGGAGAATCGTCTGTGGGTGTGAGTGGCACTGTGGGGTCAGTGCCCGGGTTCTGCTTCTCCCTCTCCTCAAAGATCAGGGCCTGAGCAGGGGCTGACATGTGTGTGGCACCTGGAACAGCAGGGCCACCACTCATGTGTGAAGCCATCATGGGGACCTGAACACGGTGTCATGTGCAGACCCCACCCATCCATTGACCCCAATTCCTGGCCAGCTTCTGCCAAGGTGAGAGGATGGAATTTGGAAGGTGGGTGTAAGCTGAAGCCTGTCCCCCAGTAGCTGACATACAGTGGTGACACTCTCTGTGTGGGGGAAAGAAAGAGAGATCAGACTGTTACTGTGTCTATGGAGAAAGACGAAGACACAAGAAAGTCCATTTTGATCTGTACTAGGAAAAAGTATTCTGCCTTGAGATGCTGTTAATCTGTCACCCTACACCCAACCCTGTGATCACAGAAGCAGGTGCTGTATTGACTCAAGGTTGAATGGATTTAGGGCTGTGCAGGACGTGCCTTAGTCAAAATGTGTTTACACCTACTTGGCTCCAGGCTGCCAGCTGCCTGCCCAGGGTCTGAATGTCCTACTGTGACCTGTTTCCTCACCTCGCCCAGAGGACAGATAGGGAAGGCTTGTTTTGAAGATTAGGCAGTGTAATCCTAGTCAGCCCTCATTAGCTTGTCTATCCTCCAGGTCTTTTTGATTTCTTTTTTCTCTTCTTTGTTATGAAACTCTGGAGAACTGTCCTCCAGCCTGTCTTCAGCTGGGGAGGTGGAAAGGCTGGACCTTGCCCTTGACTTCAGGGCCCCTTCTGGGTGCCCCCTCCTCCTGGGTTTTTAAAAGCATATACTTAGCAACATACCCTGTACCTGAGAGAGCTGCAGAGAACCTCCTGCGTGTCCAAACCAGAACACTTTGTTCCCTGACCCCAGGCCCTCATCATACGCCAAAGCCCAAATACTTTCAGGTGGCCAACTTCACACAAGAGTCTGAACTCAATGCTTGTTTTCTGGGGTCTACACAGGCCTGTATGATGGGGCTACCTCCATTCTACCCCTGTGCCTCCCCAATCCATTAGGGGCCTCAACTCCAGTGACCCCTAACTGGGAGCAAGGTTCCCCAGGCAGGGAATGCAGCCCTCAACAGGATGCTGGCCTGGCCATGTCCCAGTGGACATCAGTCCTGGAGCAAGAGGTCCAAGGCAGGGAGTTTCACCCCCCATTTCACCAGGTGTGGTGACCTTTCTGGGTTCCTAACCTTCAAGATGGGATTTTTACACTGTGCCACAGTGGGGGAAACCGAGGCACAGGGCCGGTGAGCGGTAAAGAAAGAAAACCTCTGTGACTAGGAAACGTGTCCCTTGCCCAGCACAGACACTCCAGGATAGCACCCTTTGGGATGTACCGCTGAGCTGTTCTTGGCACGTGGCATGGCACTGTGGTGGAGGTCAGCAGCTTGTGGAGTTGGGGGAGGGGGTGCTGGCAGGAGCTGGTAATTTTGGACCCGCCATGGGAAGGAAGGGGACATTGCCCTTTTGCCCACACCTTGGGCACAGCAGCAATTATCTTCTCTGGTGTGTGTGGGCACCAATGCCTATGTGGCTGTGGGTGCGTCCTCCTCTTTTGTTGATGAAGAACCTTCCTGCAGCCGATGGGGTGGGTATGGGCACCACGTGTGCCTGGCAGCAGGGTGGTGCCTGTGGAGGCTTGGCTACTATATGTCTCACTGCCACCTCCCCAGGGGAAGCAGACCCTGTACCCTAGTGCCCCTCATACCCAGTCCCTCACATTCTTCACTTGGCATCTCCCTGCCTGATTCTCCCAACTCAGCCCCTGCCAGGTTTCTCCAGGCCCTGTGGGCCCTGGGATGGGATCAAAGGAGGCAGCAACTGAGCTGTCTGCCTCTGCCTGAAGTCAGGGATCCCTGGCCGCTACTGGCATCTGGTGGGCAGGGTAGGTGGGGAGGTCAGGGGTCAGCTTTTCCACTCCCCAGCCTGCACTGGCTAAGTCACCAGGTGTAACTGGCCTGGAGGCTGATCTGTGTCCTCCACAGTCCCTTGATGCATTATATTGAAGCCAATGCTTGTGTGAATGACAAGACATGTTGTTACCAAGCAGATCAAACCAGAACCGAAAGATTGTTGCACTTGGGCCCAGAGCCAGGGGCTGAGGCTGCCACGGCTACCCTGTTCTCTTCCTTCTGAGGTCGCCAGGAAGCTCCCAGGACTGAATGATCCCCACAAAACACAGTGACCAGGATGGAAGGGCTGGAGGTCAACTGCCCCCCACCCCTGCCACCACAACCAAGAGGACCCCATGGAGGTTGGCCCCGAGATGAGGGTCCCTGTGGGATGCAGGCTCCCAGGGATACTTCAGGGGATGAGCGCGGGTCCTCCTGGCTGACAGGAGCCTGGTGGGCACTGGGTGTGTGGGGCCTGTGTAGGTGGGTTGGACAGCACTGGGTCTAACCAGGGAGCCAGGGACTGGTGTGGCCAAAGTGGGCAGCAATATGTTGCCAGAACCAAAACTACAGTGCAACCAGCCCAGCTGGTAGGGAGAAGGAGGCCTGCCTAGCAAGACCATCCATCCCTGTCCTGGCCCCAAGCCCAGACTGCCTGCCTGTACTGGACATTGCCTGGTCCAGGAGGCCTGGGCATGAGGGTCAGGTGGTGTGTCCCTGGGTTCCAGACTTTGGTGGTCCCTCTGGGCAGAAGGAGAGCCCACTGTCCACTGTCTCCATCGGTCCCTGGGGGTGTGCCCCACCCCAGCTTCTCAGCCCATACGGGGACGTGGCCAAGGCTCCTCACCTGCTCTGTGGCTCCAGCTCTGAGCAGCTCACTGGGTGACTCTGACAGCTTCCTCCCCAAAGCTTGGGTCCTCGTCTATGGGAATGGGGTATCCCAGGCACCCTGCAGGCAGGAACCCAACCCCAGCTCCTCTGGTGGGCCCTCCTTGGTTTTCTTACCCACTGGCTTATGAGACCCCGTTGGCCAAACTTGGTGTCCTATTTTTATATTGGCCTTTTTCTTAGTGTGTGTTTTCTGTAACTACTGCTGTGTAGATCTTCTATTTGAGTTTTAGGTAGAGAATCTTGCCCACCCAGAGGTCCCCTACCCCAGAGAGCCTCCACTTAGGCCCCCCGGGCTGGTCCTGCCTGTGCTCCGCTTGGTGTGAATGTTGAGTGTGATCGATCCACACGGCTGCTTCACCCTGCATCTCCTTCCTTCTTCTTGCTGAGGCTGGTTCTGTCTCTCTTTCTCCACCTGAGCTGCACTTGAAGCCAAGACGAAGGATGGGAAGTGGTTGCTACGAAGGACCCTCTTGCAGCGAATCTGCTGTGAGGAGGCTGCGCTGGCCCAACGTGTCATTTCCTTTTCTAAGCTCATTCCAGAGGATGGCAAGCGGCAGCCCGTACCTGCCTGCTCTTGTGGCCCGTGAATCAAGAATGGATTTTACATTTCCAAATGGTTGAACAAATAAAAAAATAACAATTCATGACACTGAGAAGTGTCCATGTCCATAAGTAAAGTTTGATGGGGGTGCAGTCATGCCCATCTCTTCACAGGCCACCTGCAGAAGGCTGCTGTCATGCAGCCATGGCAGAGTTGCATCCTTGAGGCAAAGATCAGTTGGCAAAGCTGAAAATACTGACTCCTGGCTCTTTAGGGAAACAGTTTCCAGTCCCTGGTTTAAGGGCTGTGTGGCGGAACCCCAGGATCTTGGTCAGCTTGTTCCTCACTCAGGGCCTGCTGTGGCCTTCGCTAGTATATCTGCAAAGTGTTCGTGCTATGGTGCCTCTTATGGGGGCGTTGAGCTCTGTCATGCTAGATTTCAGGGTGTCTGCCTCATGGTCACCTGTCTCACCAACAGAGACCCTGTGGCCAGATTCAAACTAGCAGGAGCAGTTGGTCTTTGGCAGCAGGGATACCTTTGAGCTGAGCTGCCACCCACCCTGAGGTGGTCCCATGACACCCACTGTCTCGGTTAAGGTTGGGGCAGGGCAGGTGTCCTGAAGTGCCCTGTGACGTGGATCGTAATAGCCAGTGGGGAGAGGGGGTTGTTATTACTCCCCATATCGTGGGGAGTGCCTCACCCCCTGCGATGTGGATCGTAATAGCCAATTACTCCCCCCTGCAATGTGTGTCCATTATTAGCATCTCTTTTGTTCAGGATATTAGGAACAATTTCACAGGTTGTGTGTACACAGCCTGCGACAGGAGAACAAATACCATCCTCTGCATCTCTGGATATTAGCAACCATACCACACAACGGGTGTACACTTTTTGGGAGATTTGGGGTAATGTCCTCCTTTGTTTCCCTGAATATTCAGAGACATATCACAGGGCAGCTGTACATCCACTACTCTCTTGGCAGGAACATCGTACTTTACCTACTGGAAATTAGGAGCAATATCACAGACTGGGTGTCAAGCCACTGTCATACTGGAAGTAATATCATGCTCTCCCCCACAAGTTATGAGGAACAATATCACAAGGGGGTGTGTACCTTTCCGGTAGTGGGAGTAGTATCATCATCTCTTCCTTTGGATGACAGGAACAATATCACAGGGTGGGTGTTAACCCTGTGTGTTTTTGGAAGCAATGTCCTTCTCTCTTCTTCTAGGTTTTACAATTCATATCACAGGCGGGGTGTACACCCCTTGTTATATTGGATGGAATCTCATCGTCCTTCAACTTGTATCTTTAGAACAATATCCCTTGGGGGCTGTCCATCCCTTCAATATTGGTAGTAATACCATCTTCTCCTTTCCTGGATGTAAGAAAGAATATCACAGGAGGTGTGTACACCCCTTGCAATGTTGGTAGTAATATCACCTCTCCCCTGTGGTTATTAAAGACAAAATCCCAGGGTGGCTGTACGGTTCCCACTTTATTGGGAGTAATATCATCCATTCACCCCCTGGATAAGAGGAACCATATCACGGAAGAGGTGTCCACCCCCTTCGATATTATCAGCCATGTCATCTTCTTCCCGCCTGGATATTAGGAACGATACCCCGGGGTTGGGGGCGGTGTACACCCACTGCGATATCGAAAGTAAAATCAGCCTCTTTCCCACTGGATATTAGGAACTATATCACAGGTGCGTGTGCACCTTCTGGGATATTGAGAGTACTGTCAGCCTCCACTCCGCTGCATATCAGGAACAATATACAGGGGGCAGGGTGGTTACACCCCCTGCGATATTGAGAGCAATATTCCTCTCTTTCCCCTGTATATTAGGAACTACATCACAGGGGTCTGTACACCTTCAGCGATATTGGGATTCATGTTATCCTCTCCCCCACTGAATGTCCAAAACGATATCACAGAAAGGTGTACACCCCCTGCAATATGGCCAGTAATATCATCGTCTCTACCTTTGGATACTAGGAACAACATCACAGAGGGTGTGACACTGCCCCACGATATTGGGCATAATGTTATCCTCTCTTCCCCTGGATATTAGGAACGATATCCCTGGTGGTGGGAGGTGGAGTACATTAAGAACAATATCACTGGGTGGGTGTACTTCCCCTGCAATATTGGGTGTAGTATCATCCTCTCTTCCCTAGCATATTAAGAACAGTATCACAGGAGGGGTGTACAGCCACAGTCCCTGCGCTATTGGGAGCAATAGCATTTTCTCCCATTCTCTATATAAGGAACAATATCCCACTGTGGGTGTACATCCCCTGCGATATTTGGCATAGTATCATCGTCTCCCAAAGTGGATATTAGGCATAGTGTCACAGGGGGGTGTATGCCTTCTTCGATATTGGGAGCAATATTATCCTCTCCCCTCAGGATTATAGGCAAAATATCGAAGTGGTTTTACAACTCGAGCGGTATGGGCAGTAATATCATCCTCTCCCCACCCAGATGTTAGGAACTATATCACAGGTGGCTGTACACTTCTTGTGATATTGGGAGTCATATCATCCTCTCCCATCGTGGATATTAAGAACAATATTACAAAGTAGGTGTACACCCCCCTACGATATTGAGAGAAATATTATGCTCTCCCCTTTGGGACATTAGGAACAATATCGCAGGAGGTGTGTACAACCCCTGCGATATTGGGAGTCATATCATCCTCTCCCCCTGAATATAAGAAACAATATCACAGGAGGATGTACACCCCCTGTGATATGGGGAGTCATATCATTTTCTTTCCCTCTGGATATTCAGAACAATATCACAGTGGGTGTGTACACCCCCTGCGATATTGCCACTGGCATCATCGTCTCCCTCCCAGGATATAGGAAACAATATCACAAGGCAGTGTATACCCCCTACAATATTGGGAGTAATGTCTTCCTCTCCCCAGCTGGCTATTAGGAACAATGTCACAGAAGGAGTGAACACCCCCTGCTCTATAGGGGGTGATATCTTCTCCATCCCTGAATATTAGGAACAATATCACTCGGCAGTGTACACCTCCTGCAATATTGAGACTATTCCTCTCGCCCACTGGATATTAGGAATCATATCACAGGGGTGGTGTACACCCACTGTGAAATCAGAAGAAGTATCATCCTCTCTGCCTTTGGATGTTAGGGACAATATAACAGGGGAGGTCTACACCCATTGCCATATAGGGAGTCATATCATCCTCTCCCACCCAGGAAATAAGAAACAAGACCACCGAGGGGACAGAAACCCACTACGATAGTTTCAATAATGTTATCTTATACCCCCTGGCTATTAGGAATAACATCATAGAGGGGTGTACACTTTCCTCGATGTTGGGAGTAATATCATCTTCTCCCCGCCGGATATCAGGAACAAGTCTATTAATTATTAATATTAATAAATATAAAAATTAATAATAATCATCGATATTAATAATCATAATAAATATAGTAAAAATTAATACTGGTTAAAAATGTTAACGATTAATATTAATAATAGTAATATCATTATTAATAATGAAATAATGATTTCAACAATTAATGTTGCTTTAATCATTACTAAGAGATGTTGGTAATAAAATAATGATTCATATTAAGAACTAATAATATTGTTAAAGGACATTAATATTATAAATAATTTTAAGGGTGCATAATCACATATGTAAAAGAGTTATCCAAAATTAATAAAGGTATCTTACTAATTAATAGTGTCATTGATAATTATTAAAATCAATCACTTATGTTTAATAATTAATCATATTATTACTCCTAATACCACAAGGAGTATACACCTACCTGTGATGTCGTACCTAATATCCAAGGACGGAGATCATGATATTAGTTTTAATAACGCAGTAGGTGTACACTCACTTGGTGACATTAATCCTAATATGTACGGTGAAAGAGTAGGACATGACACCCCCACATAACAACGAATGGACAGCCACCTGGTGAAATTGCTCGTAATATTCACGGGAGAAGATTATGATATTACTCCCAATATCCCAGGGAGAGTACAGGTCTTCTGTGATATGGTTACTAGTATCCGGAGGGGGAGAGTATGATAATAATCACAGTAGGGCAAGCAGTGTTCGCCAGGA